>NW_027478955.1:0-329317 GCF_051014685.1 Ptiloglossa arizonensis
CGTTCTGGTTATTCGTTTCGAGCATCAGAACTGCGAAAATTTGGAGTTTTTCAAGCGTTTCTTACCTCAAAACTGCCATATCTCGCGAACCGATTGACCAATCCGCAAAGTTTCTGTTGCATCTGGAAGTAGAAACTAGCCCCATTACAACGGTATGAGTAGTTTTCCCCTAGGCCGTTCTGGTTATTCGTTTCGAGCATCAGAACTGCGAAAATTTTGAGTTTTTCAAGCGTTTCTTACCTCAAAACTGTCATATCTCGCGAACGGATTGACCAATCCGCAAAGTTTCTGTTGCATCTGAAAGTAGAAACTAGCCCCATTACAACGGTATGAGTAGTTTTCCCCTAGGCCGTTCTAGTTATTCGTTTCGAGCATCAGAACTGCGAAAATTTGGAGTTTCTCAAGCGTTTCTTACCTCAAAACTGCCATATCTCGCGAACGGATTGACCAATCCGCAAAGTTTCTGTTGCATCTGAAAGTAGAAACTAGCCCCATTACAACGGTATGAGTAGTTTTCCCCTAGGCCGTTCTGGTTATTCGTTTCGAGCATCAGAACTGCGAAAATTTGGAGTTTCTCAAGCGTTTCTTACCTCAAAACTGCCATATCTCGCGAACGGATTGACCAATCCGCAAAGTTTCTGTTGCATCTGAATGTAGAAACTCGCCCCATTACACCGGTATGACTAGTTTTCCCCCAGGCCGTTCTAGTTATTCGTTTCGAGCATCAGAACTGCGAAAATTTGGAGTTTTTCAAGCGTTTCTTACCTCAAAACTGCCATATCTCGCGAACGGATTGACCAATCCGCAAAGTTTCTGTTGCATCTGAAAGAAGAAACTCGCCCCATTACAACGGTATGAGTAGTTTTCCCCTAGGCCGTTCTGGTTATTCGTTTCGAGCATCAGAACTGCGAAAATTTGGAGTTTTTCAGGCGTTTCTTACCTCAAAACTGCCATATCTCGCGAACGGATTGACCAATCCGCAAAGTTTCTGTTGCATCTGAAAGTAGAAAGTCGCCCCATTACAACGGTATGAGTAGTTTTCCCCTAGGCCGTTCTGGTTATTCGTTTCGAGCATCAGAACTGCGAAAATTTGGAGTTTTTCAAGCGTTTCTTACCTCAAAACTGCCATATCTCGCGAACCGATTGACCAATCCGCAAAGTTTCTGTTGCATCTGGAAGTAGAAACTAGCCCCATTACAACGGTATGAGTAGTTTTCCCCTAGGCCGTTCTGGTTATTCGTTTCGAGCATCAGAACTGCGAAAATTTGGAGTTTTTCAAGCGTTTCTTACCTCAAAACAGCCATATCTCGCGATCGGATTGACCAATCCGCAAAGTTTCTGTTGCATCTGAAAGTAGAAACTCGCCCCATTACAACGGTATGACTAGTTTTCCCCCAGGCCGTTCTAGTTATTCGTTTCGAGCATCAGAACTGCGAAAATTTGGAGTTTCTCAAGCGTTTCTTACGTCAAAACTGTCATATCTCGCGAACGGATTGACCAATCCGCAAAGTTTCTGTTGCATCTGAAAGTAGAAACTAGCCCCATTACAACGGTATGAGTAGTTTTCCCCTAGGCCGTTCTAGTTATTCGTTTCGAGCATCAGAACTGCGAAAATTTGGAGTTTCTGAAGCGTTTCTTACCTCAAAACTGCCATATCTCGCGAACGGATTGACCAATCCGCAAAGTTTCTGTTGCATCTGAAAGTAGAAACTCGCCCCATTGCAACGGTATGAGTAGTTTTCCCCTAGGCCGTTCTAGTTATTCGTTTCGAGCATCAGAACTGCGAAAATTTGGAGTTTCTCTAGCGTTTCTTACGTCAAAACTGTCATATCTCGCGAACGGATTGACCAATCCGCAAAGTTTCTGTTGCATCTGAAAGTAGAAACTCGCCCCATTACAACGGTACGAGTAGTTTTCCCCTAGGCCGTTTTAGTTATTCGTTTCGAGCATCAGAACTGCGAAAATTTGGAGTTTCTCAAGCGTTTCTTACCTCAAAACTGCCATATCTCGCGAACGGATTGACCAATCCGCAAAGTTTTTGTTGCATCTGAAAGTAGAAACTCGCCCCATTACAACGGTATGAGTAGTTTTCCCCTAGGCCGTTTTAGTTATTCGTTTCGAGCATGAGAACTGCGAAAATTTGGAGTTTCTCAAGCGTTTCTTACCTCAAAACTGCCATATCTCGCGAACGGATTGACCAATCCGCAAAGTTTTGGTTGCATCTGAAAGTAGAAACTAGCCCCATTACAACGGTATGACTAGTTTTCCCCCAGGCCGTTCTAGTTATTCGTTTCGAGCATCAGAACTGCGAAAATTTGGAGTTTCTCAAGCGTTTCTTACCTCAAAACTGCCATATCTCGCGATCGGATTGACCAATCCGCAAAGTTTCTGTTGCATCTGAAAGTAGAAACTCGCCCCATTACAACGGTATGAGTAGTTTTCCCCTAGGCCGTTCTGGTTATTCGTTTCGAGCATCAGAACTGCGAAAATTTGGAGTTTTTCAAGCGTTTCTTACCTCAAAACTGCCATATCTCGCGATCGGATTGACCAATCCGCAAAGTTTCTGTTGCATCTGAAAGTAGAAACTCGCCCCATTACAACGGTATGACTAGTTTTCCCCCAGGCCGTTCTAGTTATTCGTTTCGAGCATCAGAACTGCGAAAATTTGGAGTTTCTCAAGCGTTTCTTACCTCAAAACTGCCATATCTCGCGAACGGATTGACCAATCCGCAAAGTTTCTGTTGCATCTGAAAGTAGAAACTCGCCCCATTACAACGGTATGAGTAGTCTTCCCCTAGGCCGTTCTAGTTATTCGTTTCGAGCATCAGAACTGCGAAAATTTGGAGTTTCTCAAGCGTTTCTTACCTCAAAACTGCCATATCTCGCGAACGGATTGACCAATCCGCAAAGTTTCTGTTGCATCTGAAAGTAGAAACTCGCCCCATTACAACGGTATGACTAGTTTTCCCCCAGGCCGTTCTAGTTATTCGTTTCGAGCATCAGAAGTGCGAAAATATGGAGTTTCTCAAGCGTTTCTTACCTCAAAACTGCCATATCTCGCGAACGGATTGACCAATCCGCAAAGTTTCTGTTGCATCTGAAAGTAGAAACTCGCCCCATTACAACGGTATGAGTAGTTTTCCCCTAGGCCGTTCTAGTTATTCGTTTCGAGCATCAGAACTGCGAAAATTTGGAGTTTCTCTAGCGTTTCTTACGTCAAAACTGTCATATCTCGCGAACGGATTGACCAATCCGCAAAGTTTCTGTTGCATCTGAAAGTAGAAACTCGCCCCATTACAACGGTACGAGTAGTTTTCCCCTAGGCCGTTTTAGTTATTCGTTTCGAGCATCAGAACTGCGAAAATTTGGAGTTTCTCAAGCGTTTCTTACCTCAAAACTACCATATCTCGCGAACGGATTGACCAATCCGCAAAGTTTTTGTTGCATCTGAAAGTAGAAACTCGCCCCATTACAACGGTATGAGTAGTTTTCCCCTAGGCCGTTTTAGTTATTCGTTTCGAGCATGAGAACTGCGAAAATTTGGAGTTTCTCAAGCGTTTCTTACCTCAAAACTGCCATATCTCGCGAACGGATTGACCAATCCGCAAAGTTTTTGTTGCATCTGAAAGTAGAAACTAGCCCCATTACAACGGTATGACTAGTTTTCCCCCAGGCCGTTCTAGTTATTCGTTTCGAGCATCAGAACTGCGAAAATTTGGAGTTTCTCAAGCGTTTCTTACCTCAAAACTGCCATATCTCGCGATCGGATTGACCAATCCGCAAAGTTTCTGTTGCATCTGAAAGTAGAAACTCGCCCCATTACAACGGTATGAGTAGTTTTCCCCTAGGCCGTTCTGGTTATTCGTTTCGAGCATCAGAACTGCGAAAATTTGGAGTTTTTCAAGCGTTTCTTACCTCAAAACTGCCATATCCCGCGAACGGATTGACCAATCCGCAAAGTTTCTGTTGCATCTGAAAGTAGAAACTAGCCCCATTACAACGGTATGAGTAGTTTTCCCCTAGGCCGTTCTGGTTATTCGTTTCGAGCATCAGAACTGCGAAAGTTTGGAGTTTTTCAAGCGTTTCTTACCTCAAAACTGCCATATCTCGCGATCGGATTGACCAATCCGCAAAGTTTCTGTTGCATCTGAAAGTAGAAACTCGCCCCATTACAACGGTATGACTAGTTTTCCCCCAGGCCGTTCTAGTTATTCGTTTCGAGCATCAGAACTGCGAAAATTTGGAGTTTCTCAAGCGTTTCTTACCTCAAAACTGCCATATCTCGCGAACGGATTGACCAATCCGCAAAGTTTCTGTTGCATCTGAAAGTAGAAACTAGCCCCATTACAACGGTATGAGTAGTTTTCCCCTAGGCCGTTCTGGTTATTCGTTTCGAGCATCAGAAGTGCGAAAATTTGGAGTTTCTCAAGCGTTTCTTACCTCAAAACTGCCATATCTCGCGAACGGATTGACCAATCCGCAAAGTTTCTGTTGCATCTGAAAGTAGAAACTCGCCCCATTACAACGGTATGAGTAGTTTTCCCCTAGGCCGTTCTAGTTATTCGTTTCGAGCATCAGAACTGCGAAAATTTGGAGTTTCTCTAGCGTTTCTTACGTCAAAACTGTCATATCTCGCGAACGGACTGACCAATCCGCAAAGTTTCTGTTGCATCTGAAAGTAGAAACTCGCCCCATTACAACGGTACGAGTAGTTTTCCCCTAGGCCGTTTTAGTTATTCGTTTCGAGCACCAGAACTGCGAAAATTTGGAGTTTCTCAAGCGTTTCTTACCTCAAAACTGCCATATCTCGCGAACGGATTGACCAATCCGCAAAGTTTTTGTTGCATCTGAAAGTAGAAACTAGCCCCATTACAACGGTCTGACTAGTTTTCCCCCAGGCCGTTCTAGTTATTCGTTTCGAGCATCAGAACTGCGAAAATGTGGAGTTTTTCAAGCGTTTCTTACCTCAAAACTGCCATATCTCGCGAACGGATTGACTAATCCGCAATGTTTCTGTTGCATCTGAAAGTAGAAACTCGCCCCATTACAACGGTATGAGTAGTTTTCCCCTAGGCCGTTCTGGTTATTCGTTTCGAGCATCAGAACTGCGAAAATTTTGAGTTTTTCAAGCGTTTCTTACCTCAAAACTGCCATATCTCGCGAACCGATTGACCAATCCGCAAAGTTTCTGTTGCATCTGGAAGTAGAAACTAGCCCCATTACAACGGTATGAGTAGTTTTCCCCTAGGCCGTTCTGGTTATTCGTTTCGAGCATCAGAACTGCGAAAATTTTGAGTTTTTCAAGCGTTTCTTACCTCAAAACTGTCATATCTCGCGAACGGATTGACCAATCCGCAAAGTTTCTGTTGCATCTGAAAGTAGAAACTAGCCCCATTACAACGGTATGAGTAGTTTTCCCCTAGGCCGTTCTGGTTATTCGTTTCGAGCATCAGAACTGCGAAAATTTGGAGTTTTTCAAGCGTTTCTTACCTCAAAACTGCCATATCTCGCGAACGGATTGACCAATTCGCAAAGTTTCTGTTGGATCTGAAAGTAGAAACTAGCCCCATTACAACGGTATGAGTAGTTTTCCCCTAGGCCGTTCTGGTTATTCGTTTCGAGCATCAGAACTGCGAAAATTTGGAGTTTTTCAAGCGTTTCTTACCTCAAAACTGCCATATCTCGCGAACGGATTGACCAATCCGCAAAGTTTCTGTTGCATCTGAAAGTAGAAACTCGCCCCATTACAACGGTATGAGTAGTTTTCCCCTAGGCCGTTCTGGTTATTCGTTTCGAGCATCAGAACTGCGAAAATTTGGAGTTTTTCAAGCGTTTCTTACCTCAAAACTGCCATATCTCGCGAACGGATTGACCAATCCGCAAAGTTTCTGTTGCATCTGAAAGTAGAAACTCGCCCCATTACAACGGTATGACTAGTTTTCCCCCAGGCCGTTCTAGTTATTCGTTTCGAGCATCAGAACTGCGAAAATTTGGAGTTTCTAAAGCGTTTCTTACCTCAAAACTGCCATATCTCGCGATCGGATTGACCAATCCGCAAAGTTTCTGTTGCATCTGAAAGTAGAAACTCACCCCATTACAACGGTATGAGTAGTTTTCCCCTAGGCCGTTCTTGTTATTCGTTTCGAGCATCAGAACTGCGAAAATTTGGAGTTTTTCAAGCATTTCTTACCTCAAAACTGCCATATCTCGCGAACGGATTGACCAATCCGCAAAGTTTCTGTTGCATCTGAATGTAGAAACTCGCCCCATTACAACGGTATGACTAGTTTTCCCCCAGGCCGTTCTAGTTATTCGTTTCGAGCATCAGAACTGCGAAAATTTGGAGTTTTTCAAGCGTTTCTTACCTCAAAACTGCCATATCTCGCGAACGGATTGACCAATCCGCAAAGTTTCTGTTGCATCTGAAAGAAGAAACTCGCCCCATTACAACGGTATGAGTAGTTTTCCCCTAGGCCGTTCTGGTTATTCGTTTCGAGCATCAGAACTGCGAAAATTTGGAGTTTTTCAAGCGTTTCTTACCTCAAAACTGCCATATCTCGCGAACGGATTGACCAATCCGCAAAGTTTCTGTTGCATCTGAAAGTAGAAACTCGCCCCATTACAACGGTATGACTAGTTTTCCCCCAGGCCGTTCTAGTTATTCGTTTCGAGCATCAGAACTGCGAAAATTTGGAGTTTTTCAAGCGTTTCTTACCTCAAAACTGCCATATCTCGCGAACGGATTGACGAATCCGCAAAGTTTCTGTTGCATCTGAAAGTAGAAACTCGCCCCATTACAACGGTATGACTAGTTTTCCCCCAGGCCGTTCTAGTTATTCGTTTCGAGCATCAGAACTGCGAAAATTTGGAGTTTCTCAAGCGTTTCTTACCTCAAAACTGCCATATCTCGCGATCGGATTGACCAATCCGCAAAGTTTCTGTTGCATCTGAAAGTAGAAACTCGCCCCATTACAACGGTATGAGTAGTTTTCCCCTAGGCCGTTCTGGTTATTCGTTTCGAGCATCAGAACTGCGAAAATTTGGAGTTTTTCAAGCGTTTCTTACCTCAAAACTGCCATATCTCGCGAACGGATTGACCAATCCGCAAAGTTTCTGTTGCATCTGAAAGTAGAAACTCGCCCCATTACAACGGTATGACTAGTTTTCCCCCAGGCCGTTCTAGTTATTCGTTTCGAGCATCAGAAGTGCGAAAATTTGGAGTTTCTCAAGCGTTTCTTACCTCAAAACTGCCATATCTCGCGAACGGATTGACCAATCCGCAAAGTTTCTGTTGCATCTGAAAGTAGAAACTCGCCCCATTACAACGGTATGAGTAGTTTTCCCCTAGGCCGTTCTAGTTATTCGTTTCGAGCATCAGAACTGCGAAAATTTGGAGTTTCTCTAGCGTTTCTTACGTCAAAACTGCCATATCTCGCGAACGGATTGACCAATCCGCAAAGTTTCTGTTGCATCTGAAAGTAGAAACTCGCCCCATTACAACGGTATGAGTAGTTTTCCCCTAGGCCGTTCTGGTTATTCGTTTCGAGCATCAGAACTGCGAAAATTTGGAGTTTTTCAAGCGTTTCTTACCTCAAAACTGCCATATCTCGCGAACGGATTGACCAATTCGCAAAGTTTCTGTTGGATCTGAAAGTAGAAACTAGCCCCATTACAACGGTATGAGTAGTTTTCCCCTAGGCCGTTCTGGTTATTCGTTTCGAGCATCAGAACTGCGAAAATTTGGAGTTTTTCAAGCGTTTCTTACCTCAAAACTGCCATATCTCGCGAACGGATTGACCAATCCGCAAAGTTTCTGTTGCATCTGAAAGTAGAAACTCGCCCCATTACAACGGTATGAGTAGTTTTCCCCTAGGCCGTTCTGGTTATTCGTTTCGAGCATCAGAACTGCGAAAATTTGGAGTTTTTCAAGCGTTTCTTACCTCAAAACTGCCATATCTCGCGAACGGATTGACCAATCCGCAAAGTTTCTGTTGCATCTGAAAGTAGAAACTCGCCCCATTACAACGGTATGACTAGTTTTCCCCCAGGCCGTTCTAGTTATTCGTTTCGAGCATCAGAACTGCGAAAATTTGGAGTTTCTAAAGCGTTTCTTACCTCAAAACTGCCATATCTCGCGATCGGATTGACCATTCCGCAAAGTTTCTGTTGCATCTGAAAGTAGAAACTCGCCCCATTACAACGGTATGAGTAGTTTTCCCCTAGGCCGTTCTTGTTATTCGTTTCGAGCATCAGAACTGCGAAAATTTGGAGTTTTTCAAGCATTTCTTACCTCAAAACTGCCATATCTCGCGAACGGATTGACCAATCCGCAAAGTTTCTGTTGCATCTGAAAGTAGAAACTCGCCCCATTACAACGGTATGACTAGTTTTCCCCCAGGCCGTTCTAGTTATTCGTTTCGAGCATCAGAACTGCGAAAATTTGGAGTTTCTCAAGCGTTTCTTACCTCAAAACTGCCATATCTCGCGATCGGATTGACCAATCCGCAAAGTTTCTGTTGCATCTGAAAGTAGAAACTCGCCCCATTACAACGGTAGTTTTCCCCTAGGCCGTTCTGGTTATTCGTTTCGAGCATCAGAACTGCGAAAATTTGGAGTTTTTCAAGCGTTTCTTACCTCAAAACTGCCATATCTCGCGAACGGATTGACCAATCCGCAAAGTTTCTGTTGCATCTGAAAGTAGAAACTCGCCCCATTACAACGGCATGACTAGTTTTCCCCCAGGCCGTTCTAGTTATTCGTTTCGAGCATCAGAAGTGCGAAAATTTGGAGTTTCTCAAGCGTTTCTTACCTCAAAACTGCCATATCTCGCGAACGGATTGACCAATCCGCAAAGTTTCTGTTGCATCTGAAAGTAGAAACTCGCCCCATTACAACGGTATGAGTAGTTTTCCCCTAGGCCGTTCTAGTTATTCTTTTCGAGCATCAGAACTGCGAAAATTTGGAGTTTCTCTAGCGTTTCTTACGTCAAAACTGCCATATCTCGCGAACGGATTGACCAATCCGCAAAGTTTCTGTTGCATCTGAAAGTAGAAACTCGCCCCATTACAACGGTATGAGTAGTTTTCCCCTAGGCCGTTCTGGTTATTCGTTTCGAGCATCAGAACTGCGAAAATTTGGAGTTTTTCAAGCGTTTCTTACCTCAAAACTGCCATATCTCGCGAACCGATTGACCAATCCGCAAAGTTTCTGTTGCATCTGGAAGTAGAAACTAGCCCCATTACAACGGTATGAGTAGTTTTCCCCTAGGCCGTTCTGGTTATTCGTTTCGAGCATCAGAACTGCGAAAATTTTGAGTTTTTCAAGCGTTTCTTACCTCAAAACTGTCATATCTCGCGAACGGATTGACCAATCCGCAAAGTTTCTGTTGCATCTGAAAGTAGAAACTAGCCCCATTACAACGGTATGAGTAGTTTTCCCCTAGGCCGTTCTAGTTATTCGTTTCGAGCATCAGAACTGCGAAAATTTGGAGTTTCTCAAGCGTTTCTTACCTCAAAACTGCCATATCTCGCGAACGGATTGACCAATCCGCAAAGTTTCTGTTGCATCTGAAAGTAGAAACTAGCCCCATTACAACGGTATGAGTAGTTTTCCCCTAGGCCGTTCTGGTTATTCGTTTCGAGCATCAGAACTGCGAAAATTTGGAGTTTCTCAAGCGTTTCTTACCTCAAAACTGCCATATCTCGCGAACGGATTGACCAATCCGCAAAGTTTCTGTTGCATCTGAATGTAGAAACTCGCCCCATTACACCGGTATGACTAGTTTTCCCCCAGGCCGTTCTAGTTATTCGTTTCGAGCATCAGAACTGCGAAAATTTGGAGTTTTTCAAGCGTTTCTTACCTCAAAACTGCCATATCTCGCGAACGGATTGACCAATCCGCAAAGTTTCTGTTGCATCTGAAAGAAGAAACTCGCCCCATTACAACGGTATGAGTAGTTTTCCCCTAGGCCGTTCTGGTTATTCGTTTCGAGCATCAGAACTGCGAAAATTTGGAGTTTTTCAAGCGTTTCTTACCTCAAAACTGCCATATCTCGCGAACGGATTGACCAATCCGCAAAGTTTCTGTTGCATCTGAAAGTAGAAACTCGCCCCATTACAACGGTATGACTAGTTTTCCCCCAGGCCGTTCTAGTTATTCGTTTCGAGCATCAGAACTGCGAAAATTTGGAGTTTCTAAAGCGTTTCTTACCTCAAAACTGCCATATCTCGCGATCGGATTGACCATTCCGCAAAGTTTCTGTTGCATCTGAAAGTAGAAACTCGCCCCATTACAACGGTATGAGTAGTTTTCCCCTAGGCCGTTCTTGTTATTCGTTTCGAGCATCAGAACTGCGAAAATTTGGAGTTTTTCAAGCATTTCTTACCTCAAAACTGCCATATCTCGCGAACGGATTGACCAATCCGCAAAGTTTCTGTTGCATCTGAAAGTAGAAACTCGCCCCATTACAACGGTATGACTAGTTTTCCCCCAGGCCGTTCTAGTTATTCGTTTCGAGCATCAGAACTGCGAAAATTTGGAGTTTCTCAAGCGTTTCTTACCTCAAAACTGCCATATCTCGCGATCGGATTGACCAATCCGCAAAGTTTCTGTTGCATCTGAAAGTAGAAACTCGCCCCATTACAACGGTAGTTTTCCCCTAGGCCGTTCTGGTTATTCGTTTCGAGCATCAGAACTGCGAAAATTTGGAGTTTTTCAAGCGTTTCTTACCTCAAAACTGCCATATCTCGCGAACGGATTGACCAATCCGCAAAGTTTCTGTTGCATCTGAAAGTAGAAACTCGCCCCATTACAACGGCATGACTAGTTTTCCCCCAGGCCGTTCTAGTTATTCGTTTCGAGCATCAGAAGTGCGAAAATTTGGAGTTTCTCAAGCGTTTCTTACCTCAAAACTGCCATATCTCGCGAACGGATTGACCAATCCGCAAAGTTTCTGTTGCATCTGAAAGTAGAAACTCGCCCCATTACAACGGTATGAGTAGTTTTCCCCTAGGCCGTTCTAGTTATTCGTTTCGAGCATCAGAACTGCGAAAATTTGGAGTTTCTCTAGCGTTTCTTACGTCAAAACTGCCATATCTCGCGAACGGATTGACCAATCCGCAAAGTTTCTGTTGCATCTGAAAGTAGAAACTCGCCCCATTACAACGGTATGAGTAGTTTTCCCCTAGGCCGTTCTGGTTATTCGTTTCGAGCATCAGAACTGCGAAAATTTGGAGTTTTTCAAGCGTTTCTTACCTCAAAACTGCCATATCTCGCGAACCGATTGACCAATCCGCAAAGTTTCTGTTGCATCTGGAAGTAGAAACTAGCCCCATTACAACGGTATGAGTAGTTTTCCCCTAGGCCGTTCTGGTTATTCGTTTCGAGCATCAGAACTGCGAAAATTTTGAGTTTTTCAAGCGTTTCTTACCTCAAAACTGTCATATCTCGCGAACGGATTGACCAATCCGCAAAGTTTCTGTTGCATCTGAAAGTAGAAACTAGCCCCATTACAACGGTATGAGTAGTTTTCCCCTAGGCCGTTCTGGTTATTCGTTTCGAGCATCAGAACTGCGAAAATTTGGAGTTTCTCAAGCGTTTCTTACCTCAAAACTGCCATATCTCGCGAACGGATTGACCAATCCGCAAAGTTTCTGTTGCATCTGAATGTAGAAACTCGCCCCATTACACCGGTATGACTAGTTTTCCCCCAGGCCGTTCTAGTTATTCGTTTCGAGCATCAGAACTGCGAAAATTTGGAGTTTTTCAAGCGTTTCTTACCTCAAAACTGCCATATCTCGCGAACGGATTGACCAATCCGCAAAGTTTCTGTTGCATCTGAAAGAAGAAACTCGCCCCATTACAACGGTATGAGTAGTTTTCCCCTAGGCCGTTCTGGTTATTCGTTTCGAGCATCAGAACTGCGAAAATTTGGAGTTTTTCAGGCGTTTCTTACCTCAAAACTGCCATATCTCGCGAACGGATTGACCAATCCGCAAAGTTTCTGTTGCATCTGAAAGTAGAAACTCGCCCCATTACAACGGTATGAGTAGTTTTCCCCTAGGCCGTTCTGGTTATTCGTTTCGAGCATCAGAACTGCGAAAATTTGGAGTTTTTCAAGCGTTTCTTACCTCAAAACTGCCATATCTCGCGAACCGATTGACCAATCCGCAAAGTTTCTGTTGCATCTGGAAGTAGAAACTAGCCCCATTACAACGGTATGAGTAGTTTTCCCCTAGGCCGTTCTGGTTATTCGTTTCGAGCATCAGAACTGCGAAAATTTGGAGTTTTTCAAGCGTTTCTTACATCAAAACTGCCATATCACGCGAACGGATTGACCAATCCGCAAAGTTTCTGTTGCATCTGAAAGTAGAAACTAGCCCCATTACAACGGTATGAGTAGTTTTCCCCTAGGCCGTTCTGGTTATTCGTTTCGAGCATCAGAACTGCGAAAATTTGGAGTTTTTCAAGCGTTTCTTACCTCAAAACAGCCATATCTCGCGATCGGATTGACCAATCCGCAAAGTTTCTGTTGCATCTGAAAGTAGAAACTCGCCCCATTACAACGGTATGACTAGTTTTCCCCCAGGCCGTTCTAGTTATTCGTTTCGAGCATCAGAACTGCGAAAATTTGGAGTTTCTCAAGCGTTTCTTACGTCAAAACTGTCATATCTCGCGAACGGATTGACCAATCCGCAAAGTTTCTGTTGCATCTGAAAGTAGAAACTAGCCCCATTACAACGGTACGAGTAGTTTTCCCCTAGGCCGTTTTAGTTATTCGTTTCGAGCATCAGAACTGCGAAAATTTGGAGTTTCTCAAGCGTTTCTTACCTCAAAACTGCCATATCTCGCGAACGGATTGACCAATCCGCAAAGTTTTTGTTGCATCTGAAAGTAGAAACTCGCCCCATTACAACGGTATGAGTAGTTTTCCCCTAGGCCGTTTTAGTTATTCGTTTCGAGCATGAGAACTGCGAAAATTTGGAGTTTCTAAAGCGTTTCTTACCTCAAAACTGCCATATCTCGCGATCGGATTGACCATTCCGCAAAGTTTCTGTTGCATCTGAAAGTAGAAACTCGCCCCATTACAACGGTATGAGTAGTTTTCCCCTAGGCCGTTCTTGTTATTCGTTTCGAGCATCAGAACTGCGAAAATTTGGAGTTTTTCAAGCATTTCTTACCTCAAAACTGCCATATCTCGCGAACGGATTGACCAATCCGCAAAGTTTCTGTTGCATCTGAAAGTAGAAACTCGCCCCATTACAACGGTATGACTAGTTTTCCCCCAGGCCGTTCTAGTTATTCGTTTCGAGCATCAGAACTGCGAAAATTTGGAGTTTCTCAAGCGTTTCTTACCTCAAAACTGCCATATCTCGCGATCGGATTGACCAATCCGCAAAGTTTCTGTTGCATCTGAAAGTAGAAACTCGCCCCATTACAACGGTAGTTTTCCCCTAGGCCGTTCTGGTTATTCGTTTCGAGCATCAGAACTGCGAAAATTTGGAGTTTTTCAAGCGTTTCTTACCTCAAAACTGCCATATCTCGCGAACGGATTGACCAATCCGCAAAGTTTCTGTTGCATCTGAAAGTAGAAACTCGCCCCATTACAACGGCATGACTAGTTTTCCCCCAGGCCGTTCTAGTTATTCGTTTCGAGCATCAGAAGTGCGAAAATTTGGAGTTTCTCAAGCGTTTCTTACCTCAAAACTGCCATATCTCGCGAACGGATTGACCAATCCGCAAAGTTTCTGTTGCATCTGAAAGTAGAAACTCGCCCCATTACAACGGTATGAGTAGTTTTCCCCTAGGCCGTTCTAGTTATTCGTTTCGAGCATCAGAACTGCGAAAATTTGGAGTTTCTCTAGCGTTTCTTACGTCAAAACTGCCATATCTCGCGAACGGATTGACCAATCCGCAAAGTTTCTGTTGCATCTGAAAGTAGAAACTCGCCCCATTACAACGGTATGAGTAGTTTTCCCCTAGGCCGTTCTGGTTATTCGTTTCGAGCATCAGAACTGCGAAAATTTGGAGTTTTTCAAGCGTTTCTTACCTCAAAACTGCCATATCTCGCGAACCGATTGACCAATCCGCAAAGTTTCTGTTGCATCTGGAAGTAGAAACTAGCCCCATTACAACGGTATGAGTAGTTTTCCCCTAGGCCGTTCTGGTTATTCGTTTCGAGCATCAGAACTGCGAAAATTTTGAGTTTTTCAAGCGTTTCTTACCTCAAAACTGTCATATCTCGCGAACGGATTGACCAATCCGCAAAGTTTCTGTTGCATCTGAAAGTAGAAACTAGCCCCATTACAACGGTATGAGTAGTTTTCCCCTAGGCCGTTCTGGTTATTCGTTTCGAGCATCAGAACTGCGAAAATTTGGAGTTTCTCAAGCGTTTCTTACCTCAAAACTGCCATATCTCGCGAACGGATTGACCAATCCGCAAAGTTTCTGTTGCATCTGAATGTAGAAACTCGCCCCATTACACCGGTATGACTAGTTTTCCCCCAGGCCGTTCTAGTTATTCGTTTCGAGCATCAGAACTGCGAAAATTTGGAGTTTTTCAAGCGTTTCTTACCTCAAAACTGCCATATCTCGCGAACGGATTGACCAATCCGCAAAGTTTCTGTTGCATCTGAAAGAAGAAACTCGCCCCATTACAACGGTATGAGTAGTTTTCCCCTAGGCCGTTCTGGTTATTCGTTTCGAGCATCAGAACTGCGAAAATTTGGAGTTTTTCAGGCGTTTCTTACCTCAAAACTGCCATATCTCGCGAACGGATTGACCAATCCGCAAAGTTTCTGTTGCATCTGAAAGTAGAAACTCGCCCCATTACAACGGTATGAGTAGTTTTCCCCTAGGCCGTTCTGGTTATTCGTTTCGAGCATCAGAACTGCGAAAATTTGGAGTTTTTCAAGCGTTTCTTACCTCAAAACTGCCATATCTCGCGAACCGATTGACCAATCCGCAAAGTTTCTGTTGCATCTGGAAGTAGAAACTAGCCCCATTACAACGGTATGAGTAGTTTTCCCCTAGGCCGTTCTGGTTATTCGTTTCGAGCATCAGAACTGCGAAAATTTGGAGTTTTTCAAGCGTTTCTTACATCAAAACTGCCATATCACGCGAACGGATTGACCAATCCGCAAAGTTTCTGTTGCATCTGAAAGTAGAAACTAGCCCCATTACAACGGTATGAGTAGTTTTCCCCTAGGCCGTTCTGGTTATTCGTTTCGAGCATCAGAACTGCGAAAATTTGGAGTTTTTCAAGCGTTTCTTACCTCAAAACAGCCATATCTCGCGATCGGATTGACCAATCCGCAAAGTTTCTGTTGCATCTGAAAGTAGAAACTCGCCCCATTACAACGGTATGACTAGTTTTCCCCCAGGCCGTTCTAGTTATTCGTTTCGAGCATCAGAACTGCGAAAATTTGGAGTTTCTCAAGCGTTTCTTACGTCAAAACTGTCATATCTCGCGAACGGATTGACCAATCCGCAAAGTTTCTGTTGCATCTGAAAGTAGAAACTAGCCCCATTACAACGGTACGAGTAGTTTTCCCCTAGGCCGTTTTAGTTATTCGTTTCGAGCATCAGAACTGCGAAAATTTGGAGTTTCTCAAGCGTTTCTTACCTCAAAACTGCCATATCTCGCGAACGGATTGACCAATCCGCAAAGTTTTTGTTGCATCTGAAAGTAGAAACTCGCCCCATTACAACGGTATGAGTAGTTTTCCCCTAGGCCGTTTTAGTTATTCGTTTCGAGCATGAGAACTGCGAAAATTTGGAGTTTCTCAAGCGTTTCTTACCTCAAAACTGCCATATCTCGCGAACGGATTGACCAATCCGCAAAGTTTTTGTTGCATCTGAAAGTAGAAACTAGCCCCATTACAACGGTATGACTAGTTTTCCCCCAGGCCGTTCTAGTTATTCGTTTCGAGCATCAGAACTGCGAAAATTTGGGGTTTCTCAAGCGTTTCTTACCTCGAAACTGCCATATCTCGCGATCGGATTGACCAATCCGCAAAGTTTCTGTTGCATCTGAAAGTAGAAACTCGCCCCATTACAACGGTATGAGTAGTTTTCCCCTAGGCCGTTCTGGTTATTCGTTTCGAGCATCAGAACTGCGAAAATTTGGAGTTTTTCAAGCGTTTCTTACCTCAAAACTGCCATATCTCGCGATCGGATTGACCAATCCGCAAAGTTTCTGTTGCATCTGAAAGTAGAAACTCGCCCCATTACAACGGTATGACTAGTTTTCCCCCAGGCCGTTCTAGTTATTCGTTTCGAGCATCAGAACTGCGAAAATTTGGAGTTTCTCAAGCGTTTCTTACCTCAAAACTGCCATATCTCGCGAACGGATTGACCAATCCGCAAAGTTTCTGTTGCATCTGAAAGTAGAAACTCGCCCCATTACAACGGTATGAGTAGTCTTCCCCTAGGCCGTTCTAGTTATTCGTTTCGAGCATCAGAACTGCGAAAATTTGGAGTTTCTCAAGCGTTTCTTACCTCAAAACTGCCATATCTCGCGAACGGATTGACCAATCCGCAAAGTTTCTGTTGCATCTGAAAGTAGAAACTCGCCCCATTACAACGGTATGACTAGTTTTCCCCCAGGCCGTTCTAGTTATTCGTTTCGAGCATCAGAAGTGCGAAAATATGGAGTTTCTCAAGCGTTTCTTACCTCAAAACTGCCATATCTCGCGAACGGATTGACCAATCCGCAAAGTTTCTGTTGCATCTGAAAGTAGAAACTCGCCCCATTACAACGGTATGAGTAGTTTTCCCCTAGGCCGTTCTAGTTATTCGTTTCGAGCATCAGAACTGCGAAAATTTGGAGTTTCTCTAGCGTTTCTTACGTCAAAACTGTCATATCTCGCGAACGGATTGACCAATCCGCAAAGTTTCTGTTGCATCTGAAAGTAGAAACTCGCCCCATTACAACGGTACGAGTAGTTTTCCCCTAGGCCGTTTTAGTTATTCGTTTCGAGCATCAGAACTGCGAAAATTTGGAGTTTCTCAAGCGTTTCTTACCTCAAAACTACCATATCTCGCGAACGGATTGACCAATCCGCAAAGTTTTTGTTGCATCTGAAAGTAGAAACTAGCCCCATTACAACGGTATGAGTAGTTTTCCCCTAGGCCGTTCTGGTTATTCGTTTCGAGCATCAGAACTGCGAAAGTTTGGAGTTTTTCAAGCGTTTCTTACCTCAAAACTGCCATATCTCGCGATCGGATTGACCAATCCGCAAAGTTTCTGTTGCATCTGAAAGTAGAAACTCGCCCCATTACAACGGTATGACTAGTTTTCCCCCAGGCCGTTCTAGTTATTCGTTTCGAGCATCAGAACTGGGAAAATTTGGAGTTTCTCAAGCGTTTCTTACCTCAAAACTGCCATATCTCGCGAACGGATTGACCAATCCGCAAAGTTTCTGTTGCATCTGAAAGTAGAAACTAGCCCCATTACAACGGTATGAGTAGTTTTCCCCTAGGCCGTTCTGGTTATTCGTTTCGAGCATCAGAAGTGCGAAAATTTGGAGTTTCTCAAGCGTTTCTTACCTCAAAACTGCCATATCTCGCGAACGGATTGACCAATCCGCAAAGTTTCTGTTGCATCTGAAAGTAGAAACTCGCCCCATTACAACGGTATGAGTAGTTTTCCCCTAGGCCGTTCTAGTTATTCGTTTCGAGCATCAGAACTGCGAAAATTTGGAGTTTCTCTAGCGTTTCTTACGTCAAAACTGTCATATCTCGCGAACGGACTGACCAATCCGCAAAGTTTCTGTTGCATCTGAAAGTAGAAACTCGCCCCATTACAACGGTACGAGTAGTTTTCCCCTAGGCCGTTTTAGTTATTCGTTTCGAGCACCAGAACTGCGAAAATTTGGAGTTTCTCAAGCGTTTCTTACCTCAAAACTGCCATATCTCGCGAACGGATTGACCAATCCGCAAAGTTTTTGTTGCATCTGAAAGTAGAAACTAGCCCCATTACAACGGTCTGACTAGTTTTCCCCCAGGCCGTTCTAGTTATTCGTTTCGAGCATCAGAACTGCGAAAATGTGGAGTTTTTCAAGCGTTTCTTACCTCAAAACTGCCATATCTCGCGAACGGATTGACTAATCCGCAATGTTTCTGTTGCATCTGAAAGTAGAAACTCGCCCCATTACAACGGTATGAGTAGTTTTCCCCTAGGCCGTTCTGGTTATTCGTTTCGAGCATCAGAACTGCGAAAATTTTGAGTTTTTCAAGCGTTTCTTACCTCAAAACTGCCATATCTCGCGAACCGATTGACCAATCCGCAAAGTTTCTGTTGCATCTGGAAGTAGAAACTAGCCCCATTACAACGGTATGAGTAGTTTTCCCCTAGGCCGTTCTGGTTATTCGTTTCGAGCATCAGAACTGCGAAAATTTTGAGTTTTTCAAGCGTTTCTTACCTCAAAACTGTCATATCTCGCGAACGGATTGACCAATCCGCAAAGTTTCTGTTGCATCTGAAAGTAGAAACTAGCCCCATTACAACGGTATGAGTAGTTTTCCCCTAGGCCGTTCTGGTTATTCGTTTCGAGCATCAGAACTGCGAAAATTTGGAGTTTTTCAAGCGTTTCTTACCTCAAAACTGCCATATCTCGCGAACGGATTGACCAATTCGCAAAGTTTCTGTTGGATCTGAAAGTAGAAACTAGCCCCATTACAACGGTATGAGTAGTTTTCCCCTAGGCCGTTCTGGTTATTCGTTTCGAGCATCAGAACTGCGAAAATTTGGAGTTTTTCAAGCGTTTCTTACCTCAAAACTGCCATATCTCGCGAACGGATTGACCAATCCGCAAAGTTTCTGTTGCATCTGAAAGTAGAAACTCGCCCCATTACAACGGTATGAGTAGTTTTCCCCTAGGCCGTTCTGGTTATTCGTTTCGAGCATCAGAACTGCGAAAATTTGGAGTTTTTCAAGCGTTTCTTACCTCAAAACTGCCATATCTCGCGAACGGATTGACCAATCCGCAAAGTTTCTGTTGCATCTGAAAGTAGAAACTCGCCCCATTACAACGGTATGACTAGTTTTCCCCCAGGCCGTTCTAGTTATTCGTTTCGAGCATCAGAACTGCGAAAATTTGGAGTTTCTAAAGCGTTTCTTACCTCAAAACTGCCATATCTCGCGATCGGATTGACCAATCCGCAAAGTTTCTGTTGCATCTGAAAGTAGAAACTCGCCCCATTACAACGGTATGAGTAGTTTTCCCCTAGGCCGTTCTTGTTATTCGTTTCGAGCATCAGAACTGCGAAAATTTGGAGTTTTTCAAGCATTTCTTACCTCAAAACTGCCATATCTCGCGAACGGATTGACCAATCCGCAAAGTTTCTGTTGCATCTGAAAGTAGAAACTCGCCCCATTACAACGGTATGACTAGTTTTCCCCCAGGCCGTTCTAGTTATTCGTTTCGAGCATCAGAACTGCGAAAATTTGGAGTTTCTCAAGCGTTTCTTACCTCAAAACTGCCATATCTCGCGATCGGATTGACCAATCCGCAAAGTTTCTGTTGCATCTGAAAGTAGAAACTCGCCCCATTACAACGGTAGTTTTCCCCTAGGCCGTTCTGGTTATTCGTTTCGAGCATCAGAACTGCGAAAATTTGGAGTTTTTCAAGCGTTTCTTACCTCAAAACTGCCATATCTCGCGAACGGATTGACCAATCCGCAAAGTTTCTGTTGCATCTGAAAGTAGAAACTCGCCCCATTACAAAGGCATGACTAGTTTTCCCCCAGGCCGTTCTAGTTATTCGTTTCGAGCATCAGAAGTGCGAAAATTTGGAGTTTCTCAAGCGTTTCTTACCTCAAAACTGCCATATCTCGCGAACGGATTGACCAATCCGCAAAGTTTCTGTTGCATCTGAAAGTAGAAACTCGCCCCATTACAACGGTATGAGTAGTTTTCCCCTAGGCCGTTCTAGTTATTCGTTTCGAGCATCAGAACTGCGAAAATTTGGAGTTTCTCTAGCGTTTCTTACGTCAAAACTGCCATATCTCGCGAACGGATTGACCAATCCGCAAAGTTTCTGTTGCATCTGAAAGTAGAAACTCGCCCCATTACAACGGTATGAGTAGTTTTCCCCTAGGCCGTTCTGGTTATTCGTTTCGAGCATCAGAACTGCGAAAATTTGGAGTTTTTCAAGCGTTTCTTACCTCAAAACTGCCATATCTCGCGAACCGATTGACCAATCCGCAAAGTTTCTGTTGCATCTGGAAGTAGAAACTAGCCCCATTACAACGGTATGAGTAGTTTTCCCCTAGGCCGTTCTGGTTATTCGTTTCGAGCATCAGAACTGCGAAAATTTTGAGTTTTTCAAGCGTTTCTTACCTCAAAACTGTCATATCTCGCGAACGGATTGACCAATCCGCAAAGTTTCTGTTGCATCTGAAAGTAGAAACTAGCCCCATTACAACGGTATGAGTAGTTTTCCCCTAGGCCGTTCTAGTTATTCGTTTCGAGCATCAGAACTGCGAAAATTTGGAGTTTCTCAAGCGTTTCTTACCTCAAAACTGCCATATCTCGCGAACGGATTGACCAATCCGCAAAGTTTCTGTTGCATCTGAAAGTAGAAACTCGCCCCATTACAACGGTATGAGTAGTTTTCCCCTAGGCCGTTCTTGTTATTCGTTTCGAGCATCAGAACTGCGAAAATTTGGAGTTTTTCAAGCATTTCTTACCTCAAAACTGCCATATCTCGCGAACGGATTGACCAATCCGCAAAGTTTCTGTTGCATCTGAAAGTAGAAACTCGCCCCATTACAACGGTATGACTAGTTTTCCCCCAGGCCGTTCTAGTTATTCGTTTCGAGCATCAGAACTGCGAAAATTTGGAGTTTCTCAAGCGTTTCTTACCTCAAAACTGCCATATCTCGCGATCGGATTGACCAATCCGCAAAGTTTCTGTTGCATCTGAAAGTAGAAACTCGCCCCATTACAACGGTAGTTTTCCCCTAGGCCGTTCTGGTTATTCGTTTCGAGCATCAGAACTGCGAAAATTTGGAGTTTTTCAAGCGTTTCTTACCTCAAAACTGCCATATCTCGCGAACGGATTGACCAATCCGCAAAGTTTCTGTTGCATCTGAAAGTAGAAACTCGCCCCATTACAACGGCATGACTAGTTTTCCCCCAGGCCGTTCTAGTTATTCGTTTCGAGCATCAGAAGTGCGAAAATTTGGAGTTTCTCAAGCGTTTCTTACCTCAAAACTGCCATATCTCGCGAACGGATTGACCAATCCGCAAAGTTTCTGTTGCATCTGAAAGTAGAAACTCGCCCCATTACAACGGTATGAGTAGTTTTCCCCTAGGCCGTTCTAGTTATTCGTTTCGAGCATCAGAACTGCGAAAATTTGGAGTTTCTCTAGCGTTTCTTACGTCAAAACTGCCATATCTCGCGAACGGATTGACCAATCCGCAAAGTTTCTGTTGCATCTGAAACTAGAAACTCGCCCCATTACAACGGTATGAGTAGTTTTCCCCTAGGCCGTTCTGGTTATTCGTTTCGAGCATCAGAACTGCGAAAATTTGGAGTTTTTCAAGCGTTTCTTACCTCAAAACTGCCATATCTCGCGAACCGATTGACCAATCCGCAAAGTTTCTGTTGCATCTGGAAGTAGAAACTAGCCCCATTACAACGGTATGAGTAGTTTTCCCCTAGGCCGTTCTGGTTATTCGTTTCGAGCATCAGAACTGCGAAAATTTGGAGTTTTTCAGGCGTTTCTTACCTCAAAACTGCCATATCTCGCGAACGGATTGACCAATCCGCAAAGTTTCTGTTGCATCTGAAAGTAGAAACTCGCCCCATTACAACGGTATGAGTAGTTTTCCCCTAGGCCGTTCTGGTTATTCGTTTCGAGCATCAGAACTGCGAAAATTTGGAGTTTTTCAAGCGTTTCTTACCTCAAAACTGCCATATCTCGCGAACCGATTGACCAATCCGCAAAGTTTCTGTTGCATCTGGAAGTAGAAACTAGCCCCATTACAACGGTATGAGTAGTTTTCCCCTAGGCCGTTCTGGTTATTCGTTTCGAGCATCAGAACTGCGAAAATTTGGAGTTTTTCAAGCGTTTCTTACATCAAAACTGCCATATCACGCGAACGGATTGACCAATCCGCAAAGTTTCTGTTGCATCTGAAAGTAGAAACTAGCCCCATTACAACGGTATGAGTAGTTTTCCCCTAGGCCGTTCTGGTTATTCGTTTCGAGCATCAGAACTGCGAAAATTTGGAGTTTTTCAAGCGTTTCTTACCTCAAAACAGCCATATCTCGCGATCGGATTGACCAATCCGCAAAGTTTCTGTTGCATCTGAAAGTAGAAACTCGCCCCATTACAACGGTATGACTAGTTTTCCCCCAGGCCGTTCTAGTTATTCGTTTCGAGCATCAGAACTGCGAAAATTTGGAGTTTCTCAAGCGTTTCTTACGTCAAAACTGTCATATCTCGCGAACGGATTGACCAATCCGCAAAGTTTCTGTTGCATCTGAAAGTAGAAACTAGCCCCATTACAACGGTATGAGTAGTTTTCCCCTAGGCCGTTCTAGTTATTCGTTTCGAGCATCAGAACTGCGAAAATTTGGAGTTTCTGAAGCGTTTCTTACCTCAAAACTGCCATATCTCGCGAACGGATTGACCAATCCGCAAAGTTTCTGTTGCATCTGAAAGTAGAAACTCGCCCCATTGCAACGGTATGAGTAGTTTTCCCCTAGGCCGTTCTAGTTATTCGTTTCGAGCATCAGAACTGCGAAAATTTGGAGTTTCTCTAGCGTTTCTTACGTCAAAACTGTCATATCTCGCGAACGGATTGACCAATCCGCAAAGTTTCTGTTGCATCTGAAAGTAGAAACTCGCCCCATTACAACGGTACGAGTAGTTTTCCCCTAGGCCGTTTTAGTTATTCGTTTCGAGCATCAGAACTGCGAAAATTTGGAGTTTCTCAAGCGTTTCTTACCTCAAAACTGCCATATCTCGCGAACGGATTGACCAATCTGCAAAGTTTTTGTTGCATCTGAAAGTAGAAACTCGCCCCATTACAACGGTATGAGTAGTTTTCCCCTAGGCCGTTTTAGTTATTCGTTTCGAGCATGAGAACTGCGAAAATTTGGAGTTTCTCAAGCGTTTCTTACCTCAAAACTGCCATATCTCGCGAACGGATTGACCAATCCGCAAAGTTTTTGTTGCATCTGAAAGTAGAAACTAGCCCCATTACAACGGTATGACTAGTTTTCCCCCAGGCCGTTCTAGTTATTCGTTTCGAGCATCAGAACTGCGAAAATTTGGAGTTTCTCAAGCGTTTCTTACCTCAAAACTGCCATATCTCGCGATCGGATTGACCAATCCGCAAAGTTTCTGTTGCATCTGAAAGTAGAAACTCGCCCCATTACAACGGTATGAGTAGTTTTCCCCTAGGCCGTTCTGGTTATTCGTTTCGAGCATCAGAACTGCGAAAATTTGGAGTTTTTCAAGCGTTTCTTACCTCAAAACTGCCATATCTCGCGATCGGATTGACCAATCCGCAAAGTTTCTGTTGCATCTGAAAGTAGAAACTCGCCCCATTACAACGGTATGACTAGTTTTCCCCCAGGCCGTTCTAGTTATTCGTTTCGAGCATCAGAACTGCGAAAATTTGGAGTTTCTCAAGCGTTTCTTACCTCAAAACTGCCATATCTCGCGAACGGATTGACCAATCCGCAAAGTTTCTGTTGCATCTGAAAGTAGAAACTCGCCCCATTACAACGGTATGAGTAGTCTTCCCCTAGGCCGTTCTAGTTATTCGTTTCGAGCATCAGAACTGCGAAAATTTGGAGTTTCTCAAGCGTTTCTTACCTCAAAACTGCCATATCTCGCGAACGGATTGACCAATCCGCAAAGTTTCTGTTGCATCTGAAAGTAGAAACTCGCCCCATTACAACGGTATGACTAGTTTTCCCCCAGGCCGTTCTAGTTATTCGTTTCGAGCATCAGAAGTGCGAAAATATGGAGTTTCTCAAGCGTTTCTTACCTCAAAACTGCCATATCTCGCGAACGGATTGACCAATCCGCAAAGTTTCTGTTGCATCTGAAAGTAGAAACTCGCCCCATTACAACGGTATGAGTAGTTTTCCCCTAGGCCGTTCTAGTTATTCGTTTCGAGCATCAGAACTGCGAAAATTTGGAGTTTCTCTAGCGTTTCTTACGTCAAAACTGTCATATCTCGCGAACGGATTGACCAATCCGCAAAGTTTCTGTTGCATCTGAAAGTAGAAACTCGCCCCATTACAACGGTACGAGTAGTTTTCCCCTAGGCCGTTTTAGTTATTCGTTTCGAGCATGAGAACTGCGAAAATTTGGAGTTTCTCAAGCGTTTCTTACCTCAAAACTGCCATATCTCGCGAACGGATTGACCAATCCGCAAAGTTTTTGTTGCATCTGAAAGTAGAAACTAGCCCCATTACAACGGTATGACTAGTTTTCCCCCAGGCCGTTCTAGTTATTCGTTTCGAGCATCAGAACTGCGAAAATTTGGAGTTTCTCAAGCGTTTCTTACCTCAAAACTGCCATATCTCGCGATCGGATTGACCAATCCGCAAAGTTTCTGTTGCATCTGAAAGTAGAAACTCGCCCCATTACAACGGTATGAGTAGTTTTCCCCTAGGCCGTTCTGGTTATTCGTTTCGAGCATCAGAACTGCGAAAATTTGGAGTTTTTCAAGCGTTTCTTACCTCAAAACTGCCATATCTCGCGATCGGATTGACCAATCCGCAAAGTTTCTGTTGCATCTGAAAGTAGAAACTCGCCCCATTACAACGGTATGACTAGTTTTCCCCCAGGCCGTTCTAGTTATTCGTTTCGAGCATCAGAACTGCGAAAATTTGGAGTTTCTCAAGCGTTTCTTACCTCAAAACTGCCATATCTCGCGAACGGATTGACCAATCCGCAAAGTTTCTGTTGCATCTGAAAGTAGAAACTCGCCCCATTACAACGGTATGAGTAGTCTTCCCCTAGGCCGTTCTAGTTATTCGTTTCGAGCATCAGAACTGCGAAAATTTGGAGTTTCTCAAGCGTTTCTTACCTCAAAACTGCCATATCTCGCGAACGGATTGACCAATCCGCAAAGTTTCTGTTGCATCTGAAAGTAGAAACTCGCCCCATTACAACGGTATGACTAGTTTTCCCCCAGGCCGTTCTAGTTATTCGTTTCGAGCATCAGAAGTGCGAAAATATGGAGTTTCTCAAGCGTTTCTTACCTCAAAACTGCCATATCTCGCGAACGGATTGACCAATCCGCAAAGTTTCTGTTGCATCTGAAAGTAGAAACTCGCCCCATTACAACGGTATGAGTAGTTTTCCCCTAGGCCGTTCTAGTTATTCGTTTCGAGCATCAGAACTGCGAAAATTTGGAGTTTCTCTAGCGTTTCTTACGTCAAAACTGTCATATCTCGCGAACGGATTGACCAATCCGCAAAGTTTCTGTTGCATCTGAAAGTAGAAACTCGCCCCATTACAACGGTACGAGTAGTTTTCCCCTAGGCCGTTTTAGTTATTCGTTTCGAGCATCAGAACTGCGAAAATTTGGAGTTTCTCAAGCGTTTCTTACCTCAAAACTACCATATCTCGCGAACGGATTGACCAATCCGCAAAGTTTTTGTTGCATCTGAAAGTAGAAACTCGCCCCATTACAACGGTATGAGTAGTTTTCCCCTAGGCCGTTTTAGTTATTCGTTTCGAGCATGAGAACTGCGAAAATTTGGAGTTTCTCAAGCGTTTCTTACCTCAAAACTGCCATATCTCGCGAACGGATTGACCAATCCGCAAAGTTTTTGTTGCATCTGAAAGTAGAAACTAGCCCCATTACAACGGTATGACTAGTTTTCCCCCAGGCCGTTCTAGTTATTCGTTTCGAGCATCAGAACTGCGAAAATTTGGAGTTTCTCAAGCGTTTCTTACCTCAAAACTGCCATATCTCGCGATCGGATTGACCAATCCGCAAAGTTTCTGTTGCATCCGAAAGTAGAAACTCGCCCCATTACAACGGTATGAGTAGTTTTCCCCTAGGCCGTTCTGGTTATTCGTTTCGAGCATCAGAACTGCGAAAATTTGGAGTTTTTCAAGCGTTTCTTACCTCAAAACTGCCATATCCCGCGAACGGATTGACCAATCCGCAAAGTTTCTGTTGCATCTGAAAGTAGAAACTAGCCCCATTACAACGGTATGAGTAGTTTTCCCCTAGGCCGTTCTGGTTATTCGTTTCGAGCATCAGAACTGCGAAAGTTTGGAGTTTTTCAAGCGTTTCTTACCTCAAAACTGCCATATCTCGCGATCGGATTGACCAATCCGCAAAGTTTCTGTTGCATCTGAAAGTAGAAACTCGCCCCATTACAACGGTATGACTAGTTTTCCCCCAGGCCGTTCTAGTTATTCGTTTCGAGCATCAGAACTGCGAAAATTTGGAGTTTCTCAAGCGTTTCTTACCTCAAAACTGCCATATCTCGCGAACGGATTGACCAATCCGCAAAGTTTCTGTTGCATCTGAAAGTAGAAACTAGCCCCATTACAACGGTACGAGTAGTTTTCCCCTAGGCCGTTTTAGTTATTCGTTTCGAGCACCAGAACTGCGAAAATTTGGAGTTTCTCAAGCGTTTCTTACCTCAAAACTGCCATATCTCGCGAACGGATTGACCAATCCGCAAAGTTTTTGTTGCATCTGAAAGTAGAAACTAGCCCCATTACAACGGTCTGACTAGTTTTCCCCCAGGCCGTTCTAGTTATTCGTTTCGAGCATCAGAACTGCGAAAATTTGGAGTTTTTCAAGCGTTTCTTACCTCAAAACTGCCATATCTCGCGAACGGATTGACTAATCCGCAATGTTTCTGTTGCATCTGAAAGTAGAAACTCGCCCCATTACAACGGTATGAGTAGTTTTCCCCTAGGCCGTTCTGGTTATTCGTTTCGAGCATCAGAACTGCGAAAATTTGGAGTTTTTCAAGCGTTTCTTACCTCAAAACTGCCATATCTCGCGAACGGATTGACCATTCCGCAAAGTTTCTGTAGCATCTGAAAGTAGAAACTCGCCCCATTACAACGGTATGAGTAGTTTTCCCCTAGGCCGTTCTGGTTATTCGTTTCGAGCATCAGAACTGCGAAGATTTGGAGTTTCTCAACCGTTTCTTACCTCAAAACTGCCATATCTCGCGAACGGATTGACCAATCCGCAAAGTTTCTGTTGCATCTGAAAGTAGAAACTCGCCCCATTACAACGGTATGAGTAGTTTTCCCCTAGGCCGTTCTGGTTATTCGTTTCGAGCATCAGAACTGCGAAAATTTGGAGTTTTTCAAGCGTTCCTTACCTCAAAACTGCCATATCTCGCGAACGGATTGACCAATCCGCAAAGTTTCTGTTGCATCTGAAAGTAGAAACTCGCCCCATTACAACGGTATGAGTAGTTTTCCCCTAGGCCGTTCTAGTTATTCGTTTCGAGCATCAGAACTGCGAAAATTTGGAGTTTCTCTAGCGTTTCTTACGTCAAAACTGTCATATCTCGCGAACGGATTGACCAATCCGCAAAGTTTCTGTTGCATCTGAAAGTAGAAACTCGCCCCATTACAACGGTACGAGTAGTTTTCCCCTAGGCCGTTTTAGTTATTCGTTTCGAGCATCAGAACTGCGAAAGTTTGGAGTTTCTCAAGCGTTTCTTACCTCAAAACTACCATATCTCGCGAACGGATTGACCAATCCGCAAAGTTTTTGTTGCATCTGAAAGTAGAAACTCGCCCCATTACAACGGTATGAGTAGTTTTCCCCTAGGCCGTTCTGGTTATTCGTTTCGAGCATCAGAACTGCGAAAATTTGGAGTTTTTCAAGCGTTCCTTACCTCAAAACTGCCATATCTCGCGAACGGATTGACCAATCCGCAAAGTTTCTGTTGCATCTGAAAGTAGAAACTCGCCCCATTACAACGGTATGAGTAGTTTTCCCCTAGGCCGTTCTAGTTATTCGTTTCGAGCATCAGAACTGCGAAAATTTGGAGTTTCTCTAGCGTTTCTTACGTCAAAACTGTCATATCTCGCGAACGGATTGACCAATCCGCAAAGTTTCTGTTGCATCTGAAAGTAGAAACTCGCCCCATTACAACGGTACGAGTAGTTTTCCCCTAGGCCGTTTTAGTTATTCGTTTCGAGCATGAGAACTGCGAAAATTTGGAGTTTCTCAAGCGTTTCTTACCTCAAAACTGCCATATCTCGCGAACGGATTGACCAATCCGCAAAGTTTTTGTTGCATCTGAAAGTAGAAACTAGCCCCATTACAACGGTATGACTAGTTTTCCCCCAGGCCGTTCTAGTTATTCGTTTCGAGCATCAGAACTGCGAAAATTTGGAGTTTCTCAAGCGTTTCTTACCTCAAAACTGCCATATCTCGCGATCGGATTGACCAATCCGCAAAGTTTCTGTTGCATCCGAAAGTAGAAACTCGCCCCATTACAACGGTATGAGTAGTTTTCCCCTAGGCCGTTCTGGTTATTCGTTTCGAGCATCAGAACTGCGAAAATTTGGAGTTTTTCAAGCGTTTCTTACCTCAAAACTGCCATATCCCGCGAACGGATTGACCAATCCGCAAAGTTTCTGTTGCATCTGAAAGTAGAAACTAGCCCCATTACAACGGTATGAGTAGTTTTCCCCTAGGCCGTTCTGGTTATTCGTTTCGAGCATCAGAACTGCGAAAGTTTGGAGTTTTTCAAGCGTTTCTTACCTCAAAACTGCCATATCTCGCGATCGGATTGACCAATCCGCAAAGTTTCTGTTGCATCTGAAAGTAGAAACTCGCCCCATTACAACGGTATGACTAGTTTTCCCCCAGGCCGTTCTAGTTATTCGTTTCGAGCATCAGAACTGCGAAAATTTGGAGTTTCTCAAGCGTTTCTTACCTCAAAACTGCCATATCTCGCGAACGGATTGACCAATCCGCAAAGTTTCTGTTGCATCTGAAAGTAGAAACTAGCCCCATTACAACGGTATGAGTAGTTTTCCCCTAGGCCGTTCTGGTTATTCGTTTCGAGCATCAGAAGTGCGAAAATTTGGAGTTTCTCAAGCGTTTCTTACCTCAAAACTGCCATATCTCGCGAACGGATTGACCAATCCGCAAAGTTTCTGTTGCATCTGAAAGTAGAAACTCGCCCCATTACAACGGTATGAGTAGTTTTCCCCTAGGCCGTTCTAGTTATTCGTTTCGAGCATCAGAACTGCGAAAATTTGGAGTTTCTCTAGCGTTTCTTACGTCAAAACTGTCATATCTCGCGAACGGACTGACCAATCCGCAAAGTTTCTGTTGCATCTGAAAGTAGAAACTCGCCCCATTACAACGGTACGAGTAGTTTTCCCCTAGGCCGTTTTAGTTATTCGTTTCGAGCACCAGAACTGCGAAAATTTGGAGTTTCTCAAGCGTTTCTTACCTCAAAACTGCCATATCTCGCGAACGGATTGACCAATCCGCAAAGTTTTTGTTGCATCTGAAAGTAGAAACTAGCCCCATTACAACGGTCTGACTAGTTTTCCCCCAGGCCGTTCTAGTTATTCGTTTCGAGCATCAG
This sequence comes from Ptiloglossa arizonensis, assembly GCF_051014685.1. Lineage (NCBI taxonomy): Eukaryota > Metazoa > Arthropoda > Insecta > Hymenoptera > Colletidae > Ptiloglossa > Ptiloglossa arizonensis. Next base: position 29,574 of record NW_027478955.1, read on the forward strand.
AACTGCGAAAATTTGGAGTTTTTCAAGCGTTTCTTACCTCAAAACTGCCATATCTCGCGAACGGATTGACTAATCCGCAATGTTTCTGTTGCATCTGAAAGTAGAAACTCGCCCCATTACAACGGTATGAGTAGTTTTCCCCTAGGCCGTTCTGGTTATTCGTTTCGAGCATCAGAACTGCGAAAATTTGGAGTTTTTCAAGCGTTTCTTACCTCAAAACTGCCATATCTCGCGAACGGATTGACCATTCCTCAAAGTTTCTGTAGCATCTGAAAGTAGAAACTCGCCCCATTACAACGGTATGAGTAGTTTTCCCCTAGGCCGTTCTGGTTATTCGTTTCGAGCATCAGAACTGCGAAGATTTGGAGTTTCTCAAGCGTTTCTTACCTCAAAACTGCCATATCTCGCAAACGGATTGACCAATCCGCAAAGTTTCTGTTGCATCTGAAAGTAGAAACTCGCCCCATTACAACGGTATGAGTAGTTTTCCCCTAGGCCGTTCTGGTTATTCGTTTCGAGCATCAGAACTGCGAAAATTTGGAGTTTTTCAAGCGTTCCTTACCTCAAAACTGCCATATCTCGCGAACGGATTGACCAATCCGCAAAGTTTCTGTTGCATCTGAAAGTAGAAGCTCGCCCCATTACAACGGTATGAGTAGTTTTCCCCTAGGCCGTTCTAGTTATTCGTTTCGAGCATCAGAACTGCGAAAATTTGGAGTTTCTCTAGCGTTTCTTACCTCAAAACTGCCATATCTCGCGAACGGATTGACCAATCCGCAAAGTTTCTGTTGCATCTGAAAGTAGAAACTCGCCCCATTACAACGGTATGAGTAGTTTTCCCCTAGGCCGTTTTAGTTATTCGTTTCGAGCATCAGAACTGCGAAAATTTGGAGTTTCTCAAGCGTTTCTTACCTCAAAACTGCCATATCTCGCGATCGGATTGACCAATCCGCAAAGTTTCTGTTGCATCTGAAAGTAGAAACTCGCCCCATTACAACGGTATGAGTAGTTTTCCCCTAGGCCGTTCTGGTTATTCGTTTCGAGCATCAGAACTGCGAAAATTTGGAGTTTTTCAAGCGTTTCTTACCTCAAAACTGCCATATCTCGCGAACGGATTGACCAATCCGCAAAGTTTCTGTTGGATCTGAAAGTAGAAACTAGCCCCATTACAACGGTATGAGTAGTTTTCCCCTAGGCCGTTCTGGTTATTCGTTTCGAGCACCAGAACTGCGAAAATTTGGAGTTTTTCAAGCGTTTCTTACTTCAAAACTGCCATATCTCGCGAACGGATTGACCAATCCGCAAAGTTTCTGTTGCATCTGAAAGTAGAAACTAGCCCCATTACAACGGTATGAGTAGTTTTCCCCTAGGCCGTTCTAGTTATTCGTTTCGAGCATCAGAACTGCGAAAATTTGGAGTTTCTCAAGCGTTTCTTACCTCAAAACTGCCATATCTCGCGAACGGATTGACCAATCCGCAAAGTTTCTGTTGCATCTGAAAGTAGAAACTCGCCCCATTACAACGGTATGACTAGTTTTCCCCCAGGCCGTTCTAGTTATTCGTTTCGAGCATCAGAATTGCGAAAATTTGGAGTTTCTCAAGCGTTTCTTACCTCAAAACTGCCATATCTCGCGAACGGATTGACCAATCCGCAAAGTTTCTGTTGCATCTGAAAGTAGAAACTCGCCCCATTACAACGGTATGAGTTGTTTTCCCCTAGGCCGTTCTAGTTATTCGTTTCGAGCATCAGAACTGCGAAAATTTGGAGTTTCTCTAGCGTTTCTTACCTCAAAACTGCCATATCTCGCGAACGGATTGACCAATCCGCAAAGTTTCTGTTGCATCTGAAAGTAGAAACTCGCCCCATTACAACGGTATGAGTAGTTTTCCCCTAGGCCGTTCTGGTTATTCGTTTCGAGCATCAGAACTGCGAAAATTTGGAGTTTCTCAAGCGTTTCTTACCTCAAAACTGCCATATCTCGCGAACGGATTGACCAATCCGCAAAGTTTCTGTTGCATCTGAAATTAGAAACTCGCCCCATTACAACGGTATGACCAGTTTTCCCCCAGGCCGTTCTAGTTATTCGTTTCGATCATCAGAACTGCGAAAATTTGGAGTTTTTCAAGCGTTTCTTACCTCAAAACTGCCATATCTCGCGAACGGATTGACCAATCCGCAAAGTTTCTGTTGCATCTGAAAGTAGAAACGCGCCCCATTACAACGGCATGAGTAGTTTTCCCCCAGGCCGTTCTAGTTATTCGTTTCGAGCATCAGAAATGCGAAAATTTGGAGTTTCTCAAGCGTTTCTTACCTCAAAACTGCCATATCTCGCGAACGGATTGACCAATCCGCAAAGTTTCTGTTGCATCTGAAAGTAGAAACTCGCCCCATTACAACGGTATGAGTAGTTTTCCCCTAGGCCGTTCTAGTTATTCGTTTCGAGCATCAGAACTGCGAAAATTTGGAGTTTCTCTAGCGTTTCTTACCTCAAAACTGCCATATCTCGCGAACGGATTGACCAATCCGCAAAGTTTCTGTTGCATCTGAAAGTAGAAACTCGCCCCATTACAACGGTATGAGTAGTTTTCCCCTAGGCCGTTTTAGTTATTCGTTTCGAGCATCAGAACTGCGAAAATTTGGAGTTTCTCAAGCGTTTCTTACCTCAAAACTGCCATATCTCGCGATCGGATTGACCAATCCGCAAAGTTTCTGTTGCATCTGAAAGTAGAAACTCGCCCCATTACAACGGTATGAGTAGTTTTCCCCTAGGCCGTTCTGGTTATTCGTTTCGAGCATCAGAACTGCGAAAATTTGGAGTTTTTCAAGCGTTTCTTACCTCAAAACTGCCATATCTCGCGAACGGATTGACCAATCCGCAAAGTTTCTGTTGGATCTGAAAGTAGAAACTAGCCCCATTAGAACGGTATGAGTAGTTTTCCCCTAGGCCGTTCTGGTTATTCGTTTCGAGCACCAGAACTGCGAAAATTTGGAGTTTTTCAAGCGTTTCTTACCTCAAAACTGCCATATCTCGCGAACGGATTGACCAATCCGCAAAGTTTCTGTTGGATCTGAAAGTAGAAACTAGCCCCATTACAACGGTATGAGTAGTTTTCCCCTAGGCCGTTCTGGTTATTCGTTTCGAGCATCAGAACTGCGAAAATTAGGAGTTTTTCAAGCGTTTCTTACCTCAAAACTGCCATATCTCGCGAACGGATTGACCAATCCGCAAAGTTTCTGTTGCATCTGAAAGTAGAAACTCGCCCCATTACAACGGTATGAGTAGTTTTCCCCTAGGCCGTTCTAGTTATTCGTTTCGAGCATCAGAACTGCGAAAATTTGGAGTTTCTCTAGCGTTTCTTACGTCAAAACTGTCATATCTCGCGAACGGACTGACCAATCCGCAAAGTTTCTGTTGCATCTGAAAGTAGAAACTCGCCCCATTACAACGGTACGAGTAGTTTTCCCCTAGGCCGTTTTAGTTATTCGTTTCGAGCACCAGAACTGCGAAAATTTGGAGTTTCTCAAGCGTTTCTTACCTCAAAACTGCCATATCTCGCGAACGGATTGACCAATCCGCAAAGTTTTTGTTGCATCTGAAAGTAGAAACTAGCCCCATTACAACGGTCTGACTAGTTTTCCCCCAGGCCGTTCTAGTTATTCGTTTCGAGCATCAGAACTGCGAAAATTTGGAGTTTTTCAAGCGTTTCTTACCTCAAAACTGCCATATCTCGCGAACGGATTGACTAATCCGCAATGTTTCTGTTGCATCTGAAAGTAGAAACTCGCCCCATTACAACGGTATGAGTAGTTTTCCCCTAGGCCGTTCTGGTTATTCGTTTCGAGCATCAGAACTGCGAAAATTTGGAGTTTTTCAAGCGTTTCTTACCTCAAAACTGCCATATCTCGCGAACGGATTGACCATTCCGCAAAGTTTCTGTAGCATCTGAAAGTAGAAACTCGCCCCATTACAACGGTATGAGTAGTTTTCCCCTAGGCCGTTCTGGTTATTCGTTTCGAGCATCAGAACTGCGAAGATTTGGAGTTTCTCAAGCGTTTCTTACCTCAAAACTGCCATATCTCGCGAACGGATTGACCAATCCGCAAAGTTTCTGTTGCATCTGAAAGTAGAAACTCGCCCCATTACAACGGTATGAGTAGTTTTCCCCTAGGCCGTTCTGGTTATTCGTTTCGAGCATCAGAACTGCGAAAATTTGGAGTTTTTCAAGCGTTCCTTACCTCAAAACTGCCATATCTCGCGAACGGATTGACCAATCCGCAAAGTTTCTGTTGCATCTGAAAGTAGAAACTCGCCCCATTACAACGGTATGAGTAGTTTTCCCCTAGGCCGTTCTAGTTATTCGTTTCGAGCATCAAAACTGCGAAAATTTGGAGTTTCTCTAGCGTTTCTTACCTCAAAACTGCCATATCTCGCGAACGGATTGACCAATCCGCAAAGTTTCTGTTGCATCTGAAAGTAGAAACTCGCCCCATTACAACGGTATGAGTAGTTTTCCCCTAGGCCGTTTTAGTTATTCGTTTCGAGCATCAGAACTGCGAAAATTTGGAGTTTCTCAAGCGTTTCTTACCTCAAAACTGCCATATCTCGCGATCGGATTGACCAATCCGCAAAGTTTCTGTTGCATCTGAAAGTAGAAACTCGCCCCATTACAACGGTATGAGTAGTTTTCCCCTAGGCCGTTCTGGTTATTCGTTTCGAGCATCAGAACTGCGAAAATTTGGAGTTTTTCAAGCGTTTCTTACCTCAAAACTGCCATATCTCGCGAACGGATTGACCAATCCGCAAAGTTTCTGTTGGATCTGAAAGTAGAAACTAGCCCCATTACAACGGTATGAGTAGTTTTCCCCTAGGCCGTTCTGGTTATTCGTTTCGAGCACCAGAACTGCGAAAATTTGGAGTTTTTCAAGCGTTTCTTACTTCAAAACTGCCATATCTCGCGAACGGATTGACCAATCCGCAAAGTTTCTGTTGCATCTGAAAGTAGAAACTAGCCCCATTACAACGGTATGAGTAGTTTTCCCCTAGGCCGTTCTAGTTATTCGTTTCGAGCATCAGAACTGCGAAAATTTGGAGTTTCTCAAGCGTTTCTTACCTCAAAACTGCCATATCTCGCGAACGGATTGACCAATCCGCAAAGTTTCTGTTGCATCTGAAATTAGAAACTCGCCCCATTACAACGGTATGACCAGTTTTCCCCCAGGCCGTTCTAGTTATTCGTTTCGATCATCAGAACTGCGAAAATTTGGAGTTTTTCAAGCGTTTCTTACCTCAAAACTGCCATATCTCGCGAACGGATTGACCAATCCGCAAAGTTTCTGTTGCATCTGAAAGTAGAAACGCGCCCCATTACAACGGCATGAGTAGTTTTCCCCCAGGCCGTTCTAGTTATTCGTTTCGAGCATCAGAAATGCGAAAATTTGGAGTTTCTCAAGCGTTTCTTACCTCAAAACTGCCATATCTCGCGAACGGATTGACCAATCCGCAAAGTTTCTGTTGCATCTGAAAGTAGAAACTCGCCCCATTACAACGGTATGAGTAGTTTTCCCCTAGGCCGTTCTAGTTATTCGTTTCGAGCATCAGAACTGCGAAAATTTGGAGTTTCTCTAGCGTTTCTTACCTCAAAACTGCCATATCTCGCGAACGGATTGACCAATCCGCAAAGTTTCTGTTGCATCTGAAAGTAGAAACTCGCCCCATTACAACGGTATGAGTAGTTTTCCCCTAGGCCGTTTTAGTTATTCGTTTCGAGCATCAGAACTGCGAAAATTTGGAGTTTCTCAAGCGTTTCTTACCTCAAAACTGCCATATCTCGCGATCGGATTGACCAATCCGCAAAGTTTCTGTTGCATCTGAAAGTAGAAACTCGCCCCATTACAACGGTATGAGTAGTTTTCCCCTAGGCCGTTCTGGTTATTCGTTTCGAGCATCAGAACTGCGAAAATTTGGAGTTTTTCAAGCGTTTCTTACCTCAAAACTGCCATATCTCGCGAACGGATTGACCAATCCGCAAAGTTTCTGTTGGATCTGAAAGTAGAAACTAGCCCCATTAGAACGGTATGAGTAGTTTTCCCCTAGGCCGTTCTGGTTATTCGTTTCGAGCACCAGAACTGCGAAAATTTGGAGTTTTTCAAGCGTTTCTTACCTCAAAACTGCCATATCTCGCGAACGGATTGACCAATCCGCAAAGTTTCTGTTGGATCTGAAAGTAGAAACTAGCCCCATTACAACGGTATGAGTAGTTTTCCCCTAGGCCGTTCTGGTTATTCGTTTCGAGCATCAGAACTGCGAAAATTAGGAGTTTTTCAAGCGTTTCTTACCTCAAAACTGCCATATCTCGCGAACGGATTGACCAATCCGCAAAGTTTCTGTTGCATCTGAAAGTAGAAACTCGCCCCATTACAACGGTATGAGTAGTTTTCCCCTAGGCCGTTCTAGTTATTCGTTTCGAGCATCAGAACTGCGAAAATTTGGAGTTTCTCTAGCGTTTCTTACGTCAAAACTGTCATATCTCGCGAACGGACTGACCAATCCGCAAAGTTTCTGTTGCATCTGAAAGTAGAAACTCGCCCCATTACAACGGTACGAGTAGTTTTCCCCTAGGCCGTTTTAGTTATTCGTTTCGAGCACCAGAACTGCGAAAATTTGGAGTTTCTCAAGCGTTTCTTACCTCAAAACTGCCATATCTCGCGAACGGATTGACCAATCCGCAAAGTTTTTGTTGCATCTGAAAGTAGAAACTAGCCCCATTACAACGGTCTGACTAGTTTTCCCCCAGGCCGTTCTAGTTATTCGTTTCGAGCATCAGAACTGCGAAAATTTGGAGTTTTTCAAGCGTTTCTTACCTCAAAACTGCCATATCTCGCGAACGGATTGACTAATCCGCAATGTTTCTGTTGCATCTGAAAGTAGAAACTCGCCCCATTACAACGGTATGAGTAGTTTTCCCCTAGGCCGTTCTGGTTATTCGTTTCGAGCATCAGAACTGCGAAAATTTGGAGTTTTTCAAGCGTTTCTTACCTCAAAACTGCCATATCTCGCGAACGGATTGACCATTCCGCAAAGTTTCTGTAGCATCTGAAAGTAGAAACTCGCCCCATTACAACGGTATGAGTAGTTTTCCCCTAGGCCGTTCTGGTTATTCGTTTCGAGCATCAGAACTGCGAAGATTTGGAGTTTCTCAAGCGTTTCTTACCTCAAAACTGCCATATCTCGCGAACGGATTGACCAATCCGCAAAGTTTCTGTTGCATCTGAAAGTAGAAACTCGCCCCATTACAACGGTATGAGTAGTTTTCCCCTAGGCCGTTCTGGTTATTCGTTTCGAGCATCAGAACTGCGAAAATTTGGAGTTTTTCAAGCGTTCCTTACCTCAAAACTGCCATATCTCGCGAACGGATTGACCAATCCGCAAAGTTTCTGTTGCATCTGAAAGTAGAAACTCGCCCCATTACAACGGTATGAGTAGTTTTCCCCTAGGCCGTTCTAGTTATTCGTTTCGAGCATCAAAACTGCGAAAATTTGGAGTTTCTCTAGCGTTTCTTACCTCAAAACTGCCATATCTCGCGAACGGATTGACCAATCCGCAAAGTTTCTGTTGCATCTGAAAGTAGAAACTCGCCCCATTACAACGGTATGAGTAGTTTTCCCCTAGGCCGTTTTAGTTATTCGTTTCGAGCATCAGAACTGCGAAAATTTGGAGTTTCTCAAGCGTTTCTTACCTCAAAACTGCCATATCTCGCGATCGGATTGACCAATCCGCAAAGTTTCTGTTGCATCTGAAAGTAGAAACTCGCCCCATTACAACGGTATGAGTAGTTTTCCCCTAGGCCGTTCTGGTTATTCGTTTCGAGCATCAGAACTGCGAAAATTTGGAGTTTTTCAAGCGTTTCTTACCTCAAAACTGCCATATCTCGCGAACGGATTGACCAATCCGCAAAGTTTCTGTTGGATCTGAAAGTAGAAACTAGCCCCATTACAACGGTATGAGTAGTTTTCCCCTAGGCCGTTCTGGTTATTCGTTTCGAGCACCAGAACTGCGAAAATTTGGAGTTTTTCAAGCGTTTCTTACTTCAAAACTGCCATATCTCGCGAACGGATTGACCAATCCGCAAAGTTTCTGTTGCATCTGAAAGTAGAAACTAGCCCCATTACAACGGTATGAGTAGTTTTCCCCTAGGCCGTTCTAGTTATTCGTTTCGAGCATCAGAACTGCGAAAATTTGGAGTTTCTCAAGCGTTTCTTACCTCAAAACTGCCATATCTCGCGAACGGATTGACCAATCCGCAAAGTTTCTGTTGCATCTGAAAGTAGAAACTCGCCCCATTACAACGGTATGACTAGTTTTCCCCCAGGCCGTTCTAGTTATTCGTTTCGAGCATCAGAATTGCGAAAATTTGGAGTTTCTCAAGCGTTTCTTACCTCAAAACTGCCATATCTCGCGAACGGATTGACCAATCCGCAAAGTTTCTGTTGCATCTGAAAGTAGAAACTCGCCCCATTACAACGGTATGAGTTGTTTTCCCCTAGGCCGTTCTAGTTATTCGTTTCGAGCATCAGAACTGCGAAAATTTGGAGTTTCTGTAGCGTTTCTTACCTCAAAACTGCCATATCTCGCGAACGGATTGACCAATCCGCAAAGTTTCTGTTGCATCTGAAAGTAGAAACTCGCCCCATTACAACGGTATGAGTAGTTTTCCCCTAGGCCGTTCTGGTTATTCGTTTCGAGCATCAGAACTGCGAAAATTTGGAGTTTCTCAAGCGTTTCTTACCTCAAAACTGCCATATCTCGCGAACGGATTGACCAATCCGCAAAGTTTCTGTTGCATCTGAAATTAGAAACTCGCCCCATTACAACGGTATGACTAGTTTTCCCCCAGGCCGTTCTAGTTATTCGTTTCGATCATCAGAACTGCGAAAATTTGGAGTTTTTCAAGCGTTTCTTACCTCAAAACTGCCATATCTCGCGAACGGATTGACCAATCCGCAAAGTTTCTGTTGCATCTGAAAGTAGAAACGCGCCCCATTACAACGGCATGAGTAGTTTTCCCCCAGGCCGTTCTAGTTATTCGTTTCGAGCATCAGAAATGCGAAAATTTGGAGTTTCTCAAGCGTTTCTTACCTCAAAACTGCCATATCTCGCGAACGGATTGACCAATCCGCAAAGTTTCTGTTGCATCTGAAAGTAGAAACTCGCCCCATTACAACGGTATGAGTAGTTTTCCCCTAGGCCGTTCTAGTTATTCGTTTCGAGCATCAGAACTGCGAAAATTTGGAGTTTCTCTAGCGTTTCTTACCTCAAAACTGCCATATCTCGCGAACGGATTGACCAATCCGCAAAGTTTCTGTTGCATCTGAAAGTAGAAACTCGCCCCATTACAACGGTATGAGTAGTTTTCCCCTAGGCCGTTTTAGTTATTCGTTTCGAGCATCAGAACTGCGAAAATTTGGAGTTTCTCAAGCGTTTCTTACCTCAAAACTGCCATATCTCGCGATCGGATTGACCAATCCGCAAAGTTTCTGTTGCATCTGAAAGTAGAAACTCGCCCCATTACAACGGTATGAGTAGTTTTCCCCTAGGCCGTTCTGGTTATTCGTTTCGAGCATCAGAACTGCGAAAATTTGGAGTTTTTCAAGCGTTTCTTACCTCAAAACTGCCATATCTCGCGAACGGATCGACCAATCCGCAAAGTTTCTGTTGGATCTGAAAGTAGAAACTAGCCCCATTACAACGGTATGAGTAGTTTTCCCCTAGGCCGTTCTGGTTATTCGTTTCGAGCACCAGAACTGCGAAAATTTGGAGTTTTTCAAGCGTTTCTTACCTCAAAACTGCCATATCTCGCGAACGGATTGACCAATCCGCAAAGTTTCTGTTGGATCTGAAAGTAGAAACTAGCCCCATTACAACGGTATGAGTAGTTTTCCCCTAGGCCGTTCTGGTTATTCGTTTCGAGCATCAGAACTGCGAAAATTTGGAGTTTTTCAAGCGTTTCTTACCTCAAAACTGCCATATCTCGCGAACGGATTGACCAATCCGCAAAGTTTCTGTTGCATCTGAAAGTAGAAACTCGCCCCATTACAACGGTATGAGTAGTTTTCCCCTAGGCCGTTCTAGTTATTCGTTTCGAGCATCAGAACTGCGAAAATTTGGAGTTTCTCTAGCGTTTCTTACGTCAAAACTGTCATATCTCGCGAACGGACTGACCAATCCGCAAAGTTTCTGTTGCATCTGAAAGTAGAAACTCGCCCCATTACAACGGTACGAGTAGTTTTCCCCTAGGCCGTTTTAGTTATTCGTTTCGAGCACCAGAACTGCGAAAATTTGGAGTTTCTCAAGCGTTTCTTACCTCAAAACTGCCATATCTCGCGAACGGATTGACTAATCCGCAATGTTTCTGTTGCATCTGAAAGTAGAAACTCGCCCCATTACAACGGTATGAGTAGTTTTCCCCTAGGCCGTTCTGGTTATTCGTTTCGAGCATCAGAACTGCGAAAATTTGGAGTTTTTCAAGCGTTTCTTACCTCAAAACTGCCATATCTCGCGAACGGATTGACCATTCCGCAAAGTTTCTGTAGCATCTGAAAGTAGAAACTCGCCCCATTACAACGGTATGAGTAGTTTTCCCCTAGGCCGTTCTGGTTATTCGTTTCGAGCATCAGAACTGCGAAGATTTGGAGTTTCTCAAGCGTTTCTTACCTCAAAACTGCCATATCTCGCGAACGGATTGACCAATCCGCAAAGTTTCTGTTGCATCTGAAAGTAGAAACTCGCCCCATTACAACGGTATGAGTAGGTTTCCCCTAGGCCGTTCTGGTTATTCGTTTCGAGCATCAGAACTGCGAAAATTTGGAGTTTTTCAAGCGTTCCTTACCTCAAAACTGCCATATCTCGCGAACGGATTGACCAATCCGCAAAGTTTCTGTTGCATCTGAAAGTAGAAACTCGCCCCATTACAACGGTATGAGTAGTTTTCCCCTAGGCCGTTCTAGTTATTCGTTTCGAGCATCAGAACTGCGAAAATTTGGAGTTTCTCTAGCGTTTCTTACCTCAAAACTGCCATATCTCGCGAACGGATTGACCAATCCGCAAAGTTTCTGTTGCATCTGAAAGTAGAAACTCGCCCCATTACAACGGTATGAGTAGTTTTCCCCTAGGCCGTTTTAGTTATTCGTTTCGAGCATCAGAACTGCGAAAATTTGGAGTTTTTCAAGCGTTTCTTACCTCAAAACTGCCATATCTCGCGAACGGATTGACCAATCCGCAAAGTTTCTGTTGGATCTGAAAGTAGAAACTAGCCCCATTACAACGGTATGAGTAGTTTTCCCCTAGGCCGTTCTGGTTATTCGTTTCGAGCATCAGAACTGCGAAAATTTGGAGTTTTTCAAGCGTTTCTTACCTCAAAACTGCCATATCTCGCGAACGGATTGACCAATCCGCAAAGTTTCTGTTGCATCTGAAAGTAGAAACTCGCCCCATTACAACGGTATGAGTAGTTTTCCCCTAGGCCGTTCTAGTTATTCGTTTCGAGCATCAGAACTGCGAAAATTTGGAGTTTCTCTAGCGTTTCTTACGTCAAAACTGTCATATCTCGCGAACGGACTGACCAATCCGCAAAGTTTCTGTTGCATCTGAAAGTAGAAACTCGCCCCATTACAACGGTACGAGTAGTTTTCCCCTAGGCCGTTTTAGTTATTCGTTTCGAGCACCAGAACTGCGAAAATTTGGAGTTTCTCAAGCGTTTCTTACCTCAAAACTGCCATATCTCGCGAACGGATTGACTAATCCGCAATGTTTCTGTTGCATCTGAAAGTAGAAACTCGCCCCATTACAACGGTATGAGTAGTTTTCCCCTAGGCCGTTCTGGTTATTCGTTTCGAGCATCAGAACTGCGAAAATTTGGAGTTTTTCAAGCGTTTCTTACCTCAAAACTGCCATATCTCGCGAACGGATTGACCATTCCGCAAAGTTTCTGTAGCATCTGAAAGTAGAAACTCGCCCCATTACAACGGTATGAGTAGTTTTCCCCTAGGCCGTTCTGGTTATTCGTTTCGAGCATCAGAACTGCGAAGATTTGGAGTTTCTCAAGCGTTTCTTACCTCAAAACTGCCATATCTCGCGAACGGATTGACCAATCCGCAAAGTTTCTGTTGCATCTGAAAGTAGAAACTCGCCCCATTACAACGGTATGAGTAGTTTTCCCCTAGGCCGTTCTGGTTATTCGTTTCGAGCATCAGAAATGCGAAAATTTGGAGTTTCTCAAGCGTTTCTTACCTCAAAACTGCCATATCTCGCGAACGGATTGACCAATCCGCAAAGTTTCTGTTGCATCTGAAAGTAGAAACTCGCCCCATTACAACGGTATGAGTAGTTTTCCCCTAGGCCGTTTTAGTTATTCGTTTCGAGCATCAGAACTGCGAAAATTTGGAGTTTCTCAAGCGTTTCTTACCTCAAAACTGCCATATCTCGCGATCGGATTGACCAATCCGCAAAGTTTCTGTTGCATCTGAAAGTAGAAACTCGCCCCATTACAACGGTATGAGTAGTTTTCCCCTAGGCCGTTCTGGTTATTCGTTTCGAGCATCAGAACTGCGAAAATTTGGAGTTTTTCAAGCGTTTCTTACCTCAAAACTGCCATATCTCGCGAACGGATTGACCAATCCGCAAAGTTTCTGTTGGATCTGAAAGTAGAAACTCGCCCCATTACAACGGTATGAGTAGTTTTCCCCTAGGCCGTTCTAGTTATTCGTTTCGAGCATCAGAACTGCGAAAATTTGGAGTTTCTCAAGCGTTTCTTACCTCAAAACTGCCATATCTCGCGAACGGATTGACCAATCCGCAAAGTTTCTGTTGCATCTGAAAGTAGAAACTCGCCCCATTACAACGGTATGACTAGTTTTCCCCCAGGCCGTTCTAGTTATTCGTTTCGAGCATCAGAATTGCGAAAATTTGGAGTTTCTCAAGCGTTTCTTACCTCAAAACTGCCATATCTCGCGAACGGATTGACCAATCCGCAAAGTTTCTGTTGCATCTGAAAGTAGAAACTCGCCCCATTACAACGGTATGAGTTGTTTTCCCCTAGGCCGTTCTAGTTATTCGTTTCGAGCATCAGAACTGCGAAAATTTGGAGTTTCTCTAGCGTTTCTTACCTCAAAACTGCCATATCTCGCGAACGGATTGACCAATCCGCAAAGTTTCTGTTGCATCTGAAAGTAGAAACTCGCCCCATTACAACGGTATGAGTAGTTTTCCCCTAGGCCGTTCTGGTTATTCGTTTCGAGCATCAGAACTGCGAAAATTTGGAGTTTCTCAAGCGTTTCTTACCTCAAAACTGCCATATCTCGCGAACGGATTGACCAATCCGCAAAGTTTCTGTTGCATCTGAAAGTAGAAACTCGCCCCATTACAACGGTATGACTAGTTTTCCCCCAGGCCGTTCTAGTTATTCGTTTCGATCATCAGAACTGCGAAAATTTGGAGTTTTTCAAGCGTTTCTTACCTCAAAACTGCCATATCTCGCGAACGGATTGACCAATCCGCAAAGTTTCTGTTGCATCTGAAAGTAGAAACGCGCCCCATTACAACGGCATGAGTAGTTTTCCCCCAGGCCGTTCTAGTTATTCGTTTCGAGCATCAGAAATGCGAAAATTTGGAGTTTCTCAAGCGTTTCTTACCTCAAAACTGCCATATCTCGCGAACGGATTGACCAATCCGCAAAGTTTCTGTTGCATCTGAAAGTAGAAACTCGCCCCATTACAACGGTATGAGTAGTTTTCCCCTAGGCCGTTCTAGTTATTCGTTTCGAGCATCAGAACTGCGAAAATTTGGAGTTTCTCTAGCGTTTCTTACCTCAAAACTGCCATATCTCGCGAACGGATTGACCAATCCGCAAAGTTTCTGTTGCATCTGAAAGTAGAAACTCGCCCCATTACAACGGTATGAGTAGTTTTCCCCCAGGCCGTTCTAGTTATTCGTTTCGAGCATCAGAACTGCGAAAATTTGGAGTTTCTCAAGCGTTTCTTACCTCAAAACTGCCATATCTCGCGAACGGATTGACCAATCCGCAAAGTTTCTGTTGCATCTGAAAGTAGAAACTAGCCCCATTACAACGGTATGAGTAGTTTTCCCCCAGGCCGTTCTAGTTATTCGTTTCGAGCATCAGAAATGCGAAAATTTGGAGTTTCTCAAGCGTTTCTTACCTCAAAACTGCCATATCTCGCGATCGGATTGACCAATCCGCAAAGTTTCTGTTGCATCTGAAAGTAGAAACTCGCCCCATTACAACGGTATGAGTAGTTTTCCCCTAGGCCGTTCTGGTTATTCGTTTCGAGCATCAGAACTGCGAAAATTTGGAGTTTTTCAAGCGTTTCTTACCTCAAAACTGCCATATCTCGCGAACGGATTGACCAATCCGCAAAGTTTCTGTTGGATCTGAAAGTAGAAACTAGCCCCATTACAACGGTATGAGTAGTTTTCCCCTAGGCCGTTCTGGTTATTCGTTTCGAGCACCAGAACTGCGAAAATTTGGAGTTTTTCAAGCGTTTCTTACCTCAAAACTGCCATATCTCGCGAACGGATTGACCAATCCGCAAAGTTTCTGTTGCATCTGAAAGTAGAAACTAGCCCCATTACAACGGTATGAGTAGTTTTCCCCTAGGCCGTTCTAGTTATTCGTTTCGAGCATCAGAACTGCGAAAATTTGGAGTTTCTCAAGCGTTTCTTACCTCAAAACTGCCATATCTCGCGAACGGATTGACCAATCCGCAAAGTTTCTCTTGCATCTGAAAGTAGAAACTCGCCCCATTACAACGGTATGACTAGTTTTCCCCCAGGCCGTTCTAGTTATTCGTTTCGAGCATCAGAATTGCGAAAATTTGGAGTTTCTCAAGCGTTTCTTACCTCAAAACTGCCATATCTCGCGAACGGATTGACCAATCCGCAAAGTTTCTGTTGCATCTCAAGGTAGAAACTCGCCCCATTACAACGGTATGAGTTGTTTTCCCCTAGGCCGTTCTAGTTATTCGTTTCGAGCATCAGAACTGCGAAAATTTGGAGTTTCTCTAGCGTTTCTTACCTCAAAACTGCCATATCTCGCGAACGGATTGACCAATCCGCAAAGTTTCTGTTGCATCTGAAAGTAGAAACTCGCCCCATTACAACGGTATGAGTAGTTTTCCCCTAGGCCGTTCTGGTTATTCGTTTCGAGCATCAGAACTGCGAAAATTTGGAGTTTCTCAAGCGTTTCTTACCTCAAAACTGCCATATCTCGCGAACGGATTGACCAATCCGCAAAGTTTCTGTTGCATCTGAAAGTAGAAACTCGCCCCATTACAACGGTATGACTAGTTTTCCCCCAGGCCGTTCTAGTTATTCGTTTCGATCATCAGAACTGCGAAAATTTGGAGTTTTTCAAGCGTTTCTTACCTCAAAACTGCCATATCTCGCGAACGGATTGACCAATCCGCAAAGTTTCTGTTGCATCTGAAAGTAGAAACTCGCCCCATTACAACGGCATGAGTAGTTTTCCCCCAGGCCGTTCTAGTTATTCGTTTCGAGCATCAGAAATGCGAAAATTTGGAGTTTCTCAAGCGTTTCTTACCTCAAAACTGCCATATCTCGCGAACGGATTGACCAATCCGCAAAGTTTCTGTTGCATCTGAAAGTAGAAACTCGCCCCATTACAACGGTATGAGTAGTTTTCCCCTAGGCCGTTCTAGTTATTCGTTTCGAGCATCAGAACTGCGAAAATTTGGAGTTTCTCTAGCGTTTCTTACCTCAAAACTGCCATATCTCGCGAACGGATTGACCAATCCGCAAAGTTTCTGTTGCATCTGAAAGTAGAAACTCGCCCCATTACAAAGGTGTGAGTAGTTTTCCCCTAGGCCGTTTTAGTTATTCGTTTCGAGCATCAGAACTGCGAAAATTTGGAGTTTCTCAAGCGTTTCTTACCTGAAAACTGCCATATCTCGCGAACGGATTGACCAATCCGCAAAGTTTCTGTTGCATCTGAAAGTAGAAACTAGCCCCATTACAACGGTATGAGTCGTTTTCCCCTAGGCCGTTCTGGTTATTCGTTTCGAGCATCAGAACTGCGATAATTTGGAGTTTTTCAAGCGTTTCTTACCTCAAAACTGCCATATCTCGCGAACGGATTGACCAATCCGCAAAGTTTCTGTTGCATCTGAAAGTAGAAACTAGCCCCATTACATCGGTATGAGTAGTTTTCCCCTAGGCCGTTCTGGTTATTCGTTTCGAGCATCAGAACTGCGAAAATTTGGAGTTTTTCAAGCGTTTCTTACCTCAAAACTGCCATATCTCGCGAACGGATTGACCAATCCGCAAAGTTTCTGTTGGATCTGAAAGTAGAAACTAGCCCCATTACAACGGTATGAGTAGTTTTCCCCTAGGCCGTTCTGGTTATTCGTTTCGAGCACCAGAACTGCGAAAATTAGGAGTTTTTCAAGCGTTTCTTACCTCAAAACTGCCATATCTCGCGAACGGATTGACCAATCCGCAAAGTTTCTGTTGGATCTGAAAGTAGAAACTAGCCCCATTACAACGGTACGAGTAGTTTTCCCCTAGGCCGTTCTGGTTATTCGTTTCGAGCATCAGAACTGCGAAAATTTGGAGTTTTTCAAGCGTTTCTTACCTCAAAACTGTCATATCTCGCGAACGGATTGACCAATCCGCAATGTTTCTGTTGCATCTGAAAGTAGAAACTAGCCCCATTACAACGGTATGAGTAGTTTTCCCCTAGGCCGTTCTAGTTATTCGTTTCGAGCATCAGAACTGCGAAAATTTGGAGTTTCTCAAGCGTTTCTTACATCAAAACTGCCATATCTCGCGAACGGATTGACCAATCCGCAAAGTTTCTGTTGCATCTGAAAGTAGAAACTCGCCCCATTACAACGGTATGACTAGTTTTCCCCCAGGCCGTTCTAGTTATTCGTTTCGAGCATCAGAATTGCGAAAATTTGGAGTTTCTCAAGCGTTTCTTACCTCAAAACTGCCATATCTCGCGAACGGATTGACCAATCCGCAAAGTTTCTGTTGCATCTGAAAGTAGAAACTCGCCCCATTACAACGGTATGAGTTGTTTTCCCCTAGGCCGTTCTAGTTATTCGTTTCGAGCATCAGAACTGCGAAAATTTGGAGTTTCTCTAGCGTTTCTTACGTCAAAACTGTCATATCTCGCGAACGGATTGACCAATCCGCAAAGTTTCTGTTGCATCTGAAAGTAGAAACTCGCCCCATTACAACGGTATGACTAGTTTTCCCCCAGGCCGTTCTAGTTATTCGTTTCGAGCATCAGAACTGCGAAAATTTGGAGTTTCTCAAGCGTTTCTTACCTCAAAACTGCCATATCTCGCGAACGGATTGACCAATCCGCAAAGTTTCTGTTGCATCTGAAAGTAGAAACTAGCCCCATTACAACGGTATGAGTAGTTTTCCCCCAGGCCGTTCTAGTTATTCGTTTCGAGCATCAGAAGTGCGAAAATTTGGAGTTTCTCAAGCGTTTCTTACCTCAAAACTGCCATATCTCGCGAACGGATTGACCAATCCGCAAAGTTTCTGTTGCATCTGAAAGTAGAAACTCGCCCCATTACAACGGTATGAGTAGTTTTCCCCTAGGCCGTTCTAGTTATTCGATTCGAGCATCAGAACTGCGAAAATTTGGAGTTTCTCTAGCGTTTCTTACCTCAAAACTGCCATATCTCGCGAACGGATTGACCAATCCGCAAAGTTTCTGTTGCATCTGAAAGTAGAAACTCGCCCCATTACAACGGTATGAGTAGTTTTCCCCTAGGCCGTTTTAGTTATTCGTTTCGAGCATCAGAACTGCGAAAATTTGGAGTTTCTCAAGCGTTTCTTACCTCAAAACTGCCATATCTCGCGATCGGATTGACCAATCCGCAAAGTTTCTGTTGCATCTGAAAGTAGAAACTCGCCCCATTACAACGGTATGATTTGTTTTCCCCTAGGCCGTTCTGGTTATTCGTTTCGAGCATCAGAACTGCGAAAATTTGGAGTTTTTCAAGCGTTTCTTACCTCAAAACTGCCATATCTCGCGAACGGATTGACCAATCCGCAAAGTTTCTGTTGCATCTGAAAGTAGAAACTAGCCCCATTACAACGGTATGAGTCGTTTTCCCCTAGGCCGTTCTGGTTATTCGTTTCGAGCATCAGAACTGCGATAATTTGGAGTTTTTCAAGCGTTTCTTACCTCAAAACTGCCATATCTCGCGAACGGATTGACCAATCCGCAAAGTTTCTGTTGCATCTGAAAGTAGAAACTAGCCCCATTACATCGGTATGAGTAGTTTTCCCCTAGGCCGTTCTGGTTATTCGTTTCGAGCATCAGAACTGCGAAAATTTGGAGTTTTTCAAGCGTTTCTTACCTCAAAACTGCCATATCTCGCGGAAGGATTGACCAATCCGCAAAGTTTCTGTTGGATCTGAAAGTAGAAACTAGCCCCATTACAACGGTATGAGTAGTTTTCCCCTAGGCCGTTCTGGTTATTCGTTTCGAGCACCAGAACTGCGAAAATTTGGAGTTTTTCAAGCGTTTCTTACCTCAAAACTGCCATATCTCGCGAACGGATTGACCAATCCGCAAAGTTTCTGTTGGATCTGAAAGTAGAAACTAGCCCCATTACAACGGTACGAGTAGTTTTCCCCTAGGCCGTTCTGGTTATTCGTTTCGAGCATCAGAACTGCGAAAATTTGGAGTTTTTCAAGCGTTTCTTACCTCAAAACTGTCATATCTCGCGAACGGATTGACCAATCCGCAATGTTTCTGTTGCATCTGAAAGTAGAAACTAGCCCCATTACAACGGTATGAGTAGTTTTCCCCTAGGCCGTTCTAGTTATTCGTTTCGAGCATCAGAACTGCGAAAATTTGGAGTTTCTCAAGCGTTTCTTACCTCAAAACTGCCATATCTCGCGAACGGATTGACCAATCCGCAAAGTTTCTGTTGCATCTGAAAGTAGAAACTCGCCCCATTACAACGGTATGACTAGTTTTCCCCCAGGCCGTTCTAGTTATTCGTTTCGAGCATCAGAATTGCGAAAATTTGGAGTTTCTCAAGCGTTTCTTACCTCAAAACTGCCATATCTCGCGAACGGATTGACCAATCCGCAAAGTTTCTGTTGCATCTGAAAGTAGAAACTCGCCCCATTACAACGGTATGAGTTGTTTTCCCCTAGGCCGTTCTAGTTATTCGTTTCGAGCATCAGAACTGCGAAAATTTGGAGTTTCTCTAGCGTTTCTTACGTCAAAACTGTCATATCTCGCGAACGGATTGACCAATCCGCAAAGTTTCTGTTGCATCTGAAAGTAGAAACTCGCCCCATTACAACGGTATGACTAGTTTTCCCCCAGGCCGTTCTAGTTATTCGTTTCGAGCATCAGAACTGCGAAAATTTGGAGTTTCTCAAGCGTTTCTTACCTCAAAACTGCCATATCTCGCGAACGGATTGACCAATCCGCAAAGTTTCTGTTGCATCTGAAAGTAGAAACTAGCCCCATTACAACGGTATGAGTAGTTTTCCCCCAGGCCGTTCTAGTTATTCGTTTCGAGCATCAGAAGTGCGAAAATTTGGAGTTTCTCAAGCGTTTCTTACCTCAAAACTGCCATATCTCGCGAACGGATTGACCAATCCGCAAAGTTTCTGTTGCATCTGAAAGTAGAAACTCGCCCCATTACAACGGTATGAGTAGTTTTCCCCTAGGCCGTTCTAGTTATTCGATTCGAGCATCAGAACTGCGAAAATTTGGAGTTTCTCTAGCGTTTCTTACCTCAAAACTGCCATATCTCGCGAACGGATTGACCAATCCGCAAAGTTTCTGTTGCATCTGAAAGTAGAAACTCGCCCCATTACAACGGTATGAGTAGTTTTCCCCTAGGCCGTTTTAGTTATTCGTTTCGAGCATCAGAACTGCGAAAATTTGGAGTTTCTCAAGCGTTTCTTACCTCAAAACTGCCATATCTCGCGATCGGATTGACCAATCCGCAAAGTTTCTGTTGCATCTGAAAGTAGAAACTCGCCCCATTACAACGGTATGATTTGTTTTCCCCTAGGCCGTTCTGGTTATTCGTTTCGAGCATCAGAACTGCGAAAATTTGGAGTTTTTCAAGCGTTTCTTACCTCAAAACTGCCATATCTCGCGAACGGATTGACCAATCCGCAAAGTTTCTGTTGGATCTGAAAGTAGAAACTAGCCCCATTACAACGGTATGAGTAGTTTTCCCCTAGGCCGTTCTGGTTATTCGTTTCGAGCACCAGAACTGCGAAAATTTGGAGTTTTTCAAGCGTTTCTTACCTCAAAACTGTCATATCTCGCGAACGGATTGACCAATCCGCAAAGTTTCTGTTGCATCTGAAAGTAGAAACTAGCCCCATTACAACGGTATGAGTAGTTTTCCCCTAGGCCGTTCTAGTTATTCGTTTCGAGCATCAGAACTGCGAAAATTTGGAGTTTCTCAAGCGTTTCTTACCTCAAAACTGCCATATCTCGCGAACGGATTGACCAATCCGCAAAGTTTCTGTTGCATCTGAAAGTAGAAACTCGCCCCATTACAACGGTATGAGTTGTTTTCCCCTAGGCCGTTCTAGTTATTCGTTTCGAGCATCAGAACTGCGAAAATTTGGAGTTTCTCTAGCGTTTCTTACGTCAAAACTGTCATATCTCGCGAACGGATTGACCAATCCGCAAAGTTTCTGTTGCATCTGAAAGTAGAAACTCGCCCCATTACAACGGTATGACTAGTTTTCCCCCAGGCCGTTCTAGTTATTCGTTTCGAGCATCAGAAATGCGAAAAATTGGAGTTTCTCAAGCGTTTCTTACCTCAAAACTGCCATATCTCGCGAACGGATTGACCAATCCGCAAAGTTTCTGTTGCATCTGAAAGTAGAAACTCGCCCCATTACAACGGTATGAGTAGTTTTCCCCTAGGCCGTTCTAGTTATTCGATTCGAGCATCAGAACTGCGAAAATTTGGAGTTTCTCTATCGTTTCTTACCTCAAAACTGCCATATCTCGCGAACGGATTGACCAATCCGCAAAGTTTCTGTTGCATCTGAAAGTAGAAACTCGCCCCATTACAACGGTATGAGTAGTTTTCCCCTAGGCCGTTTTAGTTATTCGTTTCGAGCATCAGAACTGCGAAAATTTGGAGTTTCTCAAGCGTTTCTTACCTCAAAACTGCCATATCTCACGATCGGATTGACCAATCCGCAAAGTTTCTGTTGCATCTGAAAGTAGAAACTCGCCCCATTACAACGGTATGAGTAGTTTTCCCCTAGGCCGTTCTGGTTATTCGTTTCGAGCATCAGAACTGCGAAAATTTGGAGTTTTTCAAGCGTTTCTTACCTCAAAACTGCCATATCTCGCGAACGGATTGACCAATCCGCAAAGTTTCTGTTGGATCTGAAAGTAGAAACTAGCCCCATTACAACGGTATGAGTAGTTTTCCCCTAGGCCGTTCTGGTTATTCGTTTCGAGCACCAGAACTGCGAAAATTTGGAGTTTTTCAAGCGTTTCTTACCTCAAAACTGCCATATCTCGCGAACGGATTGACCAATCCGCAAAGTTTCTGTTGGATCTGAAAGTAGAAACTAGCCCCATTACAACGGTATGAGTAGTTTTCCCCTAGGCCGTTCTGGTTATTCGTTTCGAGCATCAGAACTGCGAAAATTTGGAGTTTCTCAAGCGTTTCTTACCTCAAAACTGCCATATCTCGCGATCGGATTGACCAATCCGCAAAGTTTCTGTTGCATCTGAAAGTAGAAACTCGCCCCATTACAACGGTATGAGTAGTTTTCCCCTAGGCCGTTCTGGTTATTCGTTTCGAGCATCAGAACTGCGAAAATTTGGAGTTTTTCAAGCGTTTCTTACCTCAAAACTGTCATATCTCGCGAACGGATTGACCAATCCGCAATGTTTCTGTTGCATCTGAAAGTAGAAACTAGCCCCATTACAACGGTATGAGTAGTTTTCCCCTAGGCCGTTCTAGTTATTCGTTTCGAGCATCAGAACTGCGAAAATTTGGAGTTTCTCAAGCGTTTCTTACCTCAAAACTGCCATATCTCGCGAACGGATTGACCAATCCGCAAAGTTTCTGTTGCATCTGAAAGTAGAAACTCGCCCCATTACAACGGTATGACTAGTTTTCCCCCAGGCCGTTCTAGTTATTCGTTTCGAGCATCAGAATTGCGAAAATTTGGAGTTTCTCAAGCGTTTCTTACCTCAAAACTGCCATATCTCGCGAACGGATTGACCAATCCGCAAAGTTTCTGTTGCATCTGAAAGTAGAAACTCGCCCCATTACAACGGTATGAGTTGTTTTCCCCTAGGCCGTTCTAGTTATTCGTTTCGAGCATCAGAACTGCGAAAATTTGGAGTTTCTCTAGCGTTTCTTACGTTAAAACTGTCATATCTCGCGAACGGATTGACCAATCCGCAAAGTTTCTGTTGCATCTGAAAGTAGAAACTCGCCCCATTACAACGGTATGACTAGTTTTCCCCCAGGCCGTTCTAGTTATTCGTTTCGAGCATCAGAACTGCGAAAATTTGGAGTTTCTCAAGCGTTTCTTACCTCAAAACTGCCATATCTCGCGAACGGATTGACCAATCCGCAAAGTTTCTGTTGCATCTGAAAGTAGAAACTAGCCCCATTACAACGGTATGAGTAGTTTTCCCCCAGGCCGTTCTAGTTATTCGTTTCGAGCATCAGAAATGCGAAAATTTGGAGTTTCTCAAGCGTTTCTTACCTCAAAACTGCCATATCTCGCGAACGGATTGACCAATCCGCAAAGTTTCTGTTGCATCTGAAAGTAGAAACTCGCCCCATTACAACGGTATGAGTAGTTTTCCCCTAGGCCGTTCTAGTTATTCGATTCGAGCATCAGAACTGCGAAAATTTGGAGTTTCTCTAGCGTTTCTTACCTCAAAACTGCCATATCTCGCGAACGGATTGACCAATCCGCAAAGTTTCTGTTGCATCTGAAAGTAGAAACTCGCCCCATTACAACGGTATGAGTAGTTTTCCCCTAGGCCGTTTTAGTTATTCGTTTCGAGCATCAGAACTGCGAAAATTTGGAGTTTCTCAAGCGTTTCTTACCTCAAAACTGCCATATCTCGCGATCGGATTGACCAATCCGCAAAGTTTCTGTTGCATCTGAAAGTAGAAACTCGCCCCATTACAACGGTATGATTTGTTTTCCCCTAGGCCGTTCTGGTTATTCGTTTCGAGCATCAGAACTGCGAAAATTTGGAGTTTTTCAAGCGTTTCTTACCTCAAAACTGCCATATCTCGCGAACGGATTGACCAATCCGCAAAGTTTCTGTTGGATCTGAAAGTAGAAACTAGCCCCATTACAACGGTATGAGTAGTTTTCCCCTAGGCCGTTCTGGTTATTCGTTTCGAGCACCAGAACTGCGAAAATTTGGAGTTTTTCAAGCGTTTCTTACCTCAAAACTGTCATATCTCGCGAACGGATTGACCAATCCGCAAAGTTTCTGTTGCATCTGAAAGTAGAAACTAGCCCCATTACAACGGTATGAGTAGTTTTCCCCTAGGCCGTTCTAGTTATTCGTTTCGAGCATCAGAACTGCGAAAATTTGGAGTTTCTCAAGCGTTTCTTACCTCAAAACTGCCATATCTCGCGAACGGATTGACCAATCCGCAAAGTTTCTGTTGCATCTGAAAGTAGAAACTCGCCCCATTACAACGGTATGAGTTGTTTTCCCCTAGGCCGTTCTAGTTATTCGTTTCGAGCATCAGAACTGCGAAAATTTGGAGTTTCTCTAGCGTTTCTTACGTCAAAACTGTCATATCTCGCGAACGGATTGACCAATCCGCAAAGTTTCTGTTGCATCTGAAAGTAGAAACTCGCCCCATTACAACGGTATGACTAGTTTTCCCCCAGGCCGTTCTAGTTATTCGTTTCGAGCATCAGAAATGCGAAAAATTGGAGTTTCTCAAGCGTTTCTTACCTCAAAACTGCCATATCTCGCGAACGGATTGACCAATCCGCAAAGTTTCTGTTGCATCTGAAAGTAGAAACTCGCCCCATTACAACGGTATGAGTAGTTTTCCCCTAGGCCGTTCTAGTTATTCGATTCGAGCATCAGAACTGCGAAAATTTGGAGTTTCTCTATCGTTTCTTACCTCAAAACTGCCATATCTCGCGAACGGATTGACCAATCCGCAAAGTTTCTGTTGCATCTGAAAGTAGAAACTCGCCCCATTACAACGGTATGAGTAGTTTTCCCCTAGGCCGTTTTAGTTATTCGTTTCGAGCATCAGAACTGCGAAAATTTGGAGTTTCTCAAGCGTTTCTTACCTCAAAACTGCCATATCTCGCGATCGGATTGACCAATCCGCAAAGTTTCTGTTGCATCTGAAAGTAGAAACTCGCCCCATTACAACGGTATGAGTAGTTTTCCCCTAGGCCGTTCTGGTTATTCGTTTCGAGCATCAGAACTGCGAAAATTTGGAGTTTTTCAAGCGTTTCTTACCTCAAAACTGCCATATCTCGCGAACGGATTGACCAATCCGCAAAGTTTCTGTTGGATCTGAAAGTAGAAACTAGCCCCATTACAACGGTATGAGTAGTTTTCCCCTAGGCCGTTCTGGTTATTCGTTTCGAGCACCAGAACTGCGAAAATTTGGAGTTTTTCAAGCGTTTCTTACCTCAAAACTGCCATATCTCGCGAACGGATTGACCAATCCGCAAAGTTTCTGTTGGATCTGAAAGTAGAAACTAGCCCCATTACAACGGTATGAGTAGTTTTCCCCTAGGCCGTTCTGGTTATTCGTTTCGAGCATCAGAACTGCGAAAATTTGGAGTTTTTCAA
Source organism: Ptiloglossa arizonensis (assembly GCF_051014685.1). NCBI lineage: Eukaryota > Metazoa > Arthropoda > Insecta > Hymenoptera > Colletidae > Ptiloglossa > Ptiloglossa arizonensis. Next base: position 54,450 of record NW_027478955.1, read on the forward strand.
GCGTTTCTTACCTCAAAACTGTCATATCTCGCGAACGGATTGACCAATCCGCAAAGTTTCTGTTGCATCTGAAAGTAGAAACTAGCCCCATTACAACGGTATGAGTAGTTTTCCCCTAGGCCGTTCTAGTTATTCGTTTCGAGCATCAGAACTGCGAAAATTTGGAGTTTCTCAAGCGTTTCTTACCTCAAAACTGCCATATCTCGCGAACGGATTGACCAATCCGCAAAGTTTCTGTTGCATCTGAAAGTAGAAACTCGCCCCATTACAACGGTATGACTAGTTTTCCCCCAGGCCGTTCTAGTTATTCGTTTCGAGCATCAGAATTGCGAAAATTTGGAGTTTCTCAAGCGTTTCTTACCTCAAAACTGCCATATCTCGCGAACGGATTGACCAATCCGCAAAGTTTCTGTTGCATCTGAAAGTAGAAACTCGCCCCATTACAACGGTATGAGTTGTTTTCCCCCTAGGCCGTTCTAGTTATTCGTTTCGAGCATCAGAACTGCGAAAATTTGGAGTTTCTCTAGCGTTTCTTACGTCAAAACTGTCATATCTCGCGAACGGATTGACCAATCCGCAAAGTTTCTGTTGCATCTGAAAGTAGAAACTCGCCCCATTACAACGGTATGAGTAGTTTTCCCCTAGGCCGTTCTGGTTATTCGTTTCGAGCACCAGAACTGCGAAAATTTGGAGTTTTTCAAGCGTTTCTTACCTCAAAACTGCCATATCTCGCGAACGGATTGACCAATCCGCAAAGTTTCTGTTGGATCTGAAAGTAGAAACTAGCCCCATTACAACGGTATGAGTAGTTTTCCCCTAGGCCGTTCTGGTTATTCGTTTCGAGCATCAGAACTGCGAAAATTTGGAGTTTTTCAAGCGTTTCTTACCTCAAAACTGTCATATCTCGCGAACGGATTGACCAATCCGCAAAGTTTCTGTTGCATCTGAAAGTAGAAACTAGCCCCATTACAACGGTATGAGTAGTTTTCCCCTAGGCCGTTCTAGTTATTCGTTTCGAGCATCAGAACTGCGAAAATTTGGAGTTTCTCAAGCGTTTCTTACCTCAAAACTGCCATATCTCGCGAACGGATTGACCAATCCGCAAAGTTTCTGTTGGATCTGAAAGTAGAAACTAGCCCCATTACAACGGTATGAGTAGTTTTCCCCTAGGCCGTTCTGGTTATTCGTTTCGAGCATCAGAACTGCGAAAATTTGGAGTTTTTCAAGCGTTTCTTACCTCAAAACTGTCATATCTCGCGAACGGATTGACCAATCCGCAAAGTTTCTGTTGCATCTGAAAGTAGAAACTAGCCCCATTACAACGGTATGAGTAGTTTTCCCCTAGGCCGTTCTAGTTATTCGTTTCGAGCATCAGAACTGCGAAAATTTGGAGTTTCTCAAGCGTTTCTTACCTCAAAACTGCCATATCTCGCGAACGGATTGACCAATCCGCAAAGTTTCTGTTGCATCTGAAAGTAGAAACTCGCCCCATTACAACGGTATGACTAGTTTTCCCCCAGGCCGTTCTAGTTATTCGTTTCGAGCATCAGAATTGCGAAAATTTGGAGTTTCTCAAGCGTTTCTTACCTCAAAACTGCCATATCTCGCGAACGGATTGACCAATCCGCAAAGTTTCTGTTGCATCTGAAAGTAGAAACTCGCCCCATTACAACGGTATGAGTTGTTTTCCCCTAGGCCGTTCTAGTTATTCGTTTCGAGCATCAGAACTGCGAAAATTTGGAGTTTCTCTAGCGTTTCTTACGTCAAAACTGTCATATCTCGCGAACGGATTGACCAATCCGCAAAGTTTCTGTTGCATCTGAAAGTAGAAACTCGCCCCATTACAACGGTATGACCAGTTTTCCCCCAGGCCGTTCTAGTTATTCGTTTCGAGCATCAGAACTGCGAAAATTTGGAGTTTCTCAAGCGTTTCTTACCTCAAAACTGCCATATCTCGCGAACGGATTGACCAATCCGCAAAGTTTCTGTTGCATCTGAAAGTAGAAACTAGCCCCATTACAACGGTATGAGTAGTTTTCCCCCAGGCCGTTCTAGTTATTCGTTTCGAGCATCAGAAATGCGAAAATTTGGAGTTTCTCAAGCGTTTCTTCCCTCAAAACTGCCATATCTCGCGAACGGATTGACCAATCCGCAAAGTTTCTGTTGCATCTGAAAGTAGAAACTCGCCCCATTACAACGGTATGAGTAGTTTTCCCCTAGGCCGTTTTAGTTATTCGTTTCGAGCATCAGAACTGCGAAAATTTGGAGTTTCTCAAGCGTTTCTTACCTCAAAACTGCCATATCTCGCGATCGGATTGACCAATCCGCAAAGTTTCTGTTGCATCTGAAAGTAGAAACTCGCCCCATTACAACGGTATGACTAGTTTTCCCCCAGGCCGTTCTAGTTATTCGTTTCGAGCATCAGAATTGCGAAAATTTGGAGTTTCTCAAGCGTTTCTTACCTCAAAACTGCCATATCTCGCGAACGGATTGACCAATCCGCAAAGTTTCTGTTGCATCTGAAAGTAGAAACTCGCTCCATTACAACGGTATGAGTTGTTTTCCCCCTAGGCCGTTCTAGTTATTCGTTTCGAGCATCAGAACTGCGAAAATTTGGAGTTTCTCTAGCGTTTCTTACGTCAAAACTGTCATATCTCGCGAACGGATTGACCAATCCGCAAAGTTTCTGTTGCATCTGAAAGTAGAAAACTCGCCCCATTACAACGGTATGACTAGTTTTTCCCCCCAGGCCGTTCTAGTTATTCGTTTCGAGCATCAGAAATGCGAAAATTTGGAGTTTCTCAAGCGTTTTTACCTCAAAACTGCCATATCTCGCGAACGGATTGACCAATCCGCAAAGTTTCTGTTGCATCTGAAAGTAGAAACTCGCCCCATACAACGGTATGAGTAGTTTTCCCCTAGGCCGTTCTAGTTATTCGATTCGAGCATCAGAACTGCGAAATTTGGAGTTTCTCTAGCGTTTCTTACCTCAAAACTGCCATATCTCGCGAACGGATTGACCAATCCGCAAAGTTTCTGTTGCATCTGAAAGTAGAAAACTCGCCCCATTACAACGTATGAGTAGTTTTCCCCTAGGCCGTTTTAGTTATTCGTTTGCGAGCATCAGAACTGCGAAAATTTGGAGTTTCTCAAGCGTTTCTTACTCAAAACTGCCATATCTCGCGATCGGATTGACCAATCCGCAAAGTTTCTGTTGCATCTGAAAGTAGAAACTCGCCCCATTACAACGGTATGGAGTAGTTTTCCCCTAGGCCGTTCTGGTTATCGTTTCGAGCATCAGAACTGCGAAAATTTGGAGTTTCTCAAGCGTTTCTTACCTCAAAACTGCATATCTCGCGAACGGATTGACCATCCGCAAAGTTTCTGTTGCATCTGAAAGTAGAAACTAGCCCCATTACAACGGTATGAGTAGTTTTCCCCTAGGCCGTTCTGGTTATTCGTTTCGAGCATCCAGAACTGCGAAAATTCGGAGTTTTTCAAGCGTTTCTTACCTCAAAACTGCCATATCTCGCGAACGGATTGACCAATCCGCAAAGTTTCTGTTGCATCTGAAAGTAGAAACTCGCCCCATTACAACGGTATGAGTAGTTTTCCCCTAGGCCGTTCTAGTTATTCGTTTCGAGCATCAGAACTGCGAAAATTTGGAGTTTCTCTAGCGTTTCTTACCTCAAAACTGCCATATCTCGCGAACGGATTGACCAATCCGCAAAGTTTCTGTTGCATAATGAAAGTAGAAACTCGCCCCATTACAACGGTATGAGTAGTTTTCCCCTAGGCCGTTTTAGTTATTCGTTTCGAGCATCAGAACTGCGAAAATTTGGAGTTTCTCAAGCGTTTCTTACCTCAAAACTGCAATATCTCGCGATCGGATTGACCAATCCGCAAAGTTTTCTGTTGCATCTGAAAGTAGAAACTCGCCCCATTATAACGGTATGACTAGTTTTCCCCCAGGCCGTTCTAGTTATTCGTTTCGAGCATCAGAATTGCGAAAATTTAGAGTTTCTCAAGCGTTTCTTACCTCAAAACTGCCATATCTCGCGAACGGATTGACCAATCCGCAAAGTTTCTGTTGCATCTGAAAGTAGAAACCCGCCCCATTACAACGGTATGAGTTGTTTTCCCCTAGGCCGTTCTAGATATTCGTTTCGAGCATCAGAACTGCGAAAATTTGGAGTTTCTCTAGCGTTTCTTACGTCAAAACTGTCATATCTCGCGAACGGATTGACCAATCCGCAAAGTTTCTGTTGCATCTGAAAGTAGAAACTCGCCCCATTACAACGGTATGAGTAGTTTTCCCCTAGGCCGTTTTAGTTATTCGTTTCGAGCATCAGAACTGCGAAAATTTGGAGTTTCTCAAGCGTTTCTTACCTCAAAACTGCCATATCTCGCGAACGGATTGACCAATCCGCAAAGTTTTTGTTGCATCTGAAAGTAGAAACTAGCCCCATTACAACGGTATGACTAGTTTTCCCCCAGGCCGTTCTAGTTATTCGTTTCGAGCATCAGAACTGCGAAAATTTGGAGTTTCTCAAGCGTTTCTTACCTCAAAACTGCCATATCTCGCGATCGGATTGACCAATCCGCAAAGTTTCTGTTGCATCTGAAAGTAGAAACTCGCCCCATTACAACGGTATGAGTAGTTTTCCCCTAGGCCTTTCTGGTTATTCGTTTCGAGCATCAGAACTGCGAAAATTTGGAGTTTTTCAAGCGTTTCTTACCTCAAAACTGTCATATCTCGCGAACGGATTGACCAATCCGCAAAGTTTCTGTTGCATCTGAAAGTAGAAACTAGTCCCATTACAACGGTATGAGTAGTTTTCCCCTAGGCCGTTCTAGTTATTCGTTTCGAGCATCAGAACTGCGAAAATTTGGAGTTTCTCTAGCGTTTCTTACCTCAAAACTGTCATATCTCGCGAACGGATTGACCAATCCGCAAAGTTTCTGTTGCATCTGAAAGTAGAAACTCGCCCCATTACAACGGTACGAGTAGTTTTCCCCTAGGCCGTTTTAGTTATTCGTTTCGAGCATCAGAACTGCGAAAATTTGGAGTTTCTCAAGCGTTTCTTACCTCAAAACTGCCATATCTCGCGAACGGATTGACCAATCCGCAAAGTTTTTGTTGCATCTGAAAGTAGAAACTAGCCCCATTACAACGGTATGACTAGTTTTCCCCCAGGCCGTTCTAGTTATTCGTTTCGAGCATCAGAACTGCGAAAATTTGGAGTTTTTCAAGCGTTTCTTACCTCAAAACTGCCATATCTCGCGAACGGATTGACTAATCCGCAAAGTTTCTGTTGCATCTGAAAGTAGAAACTCGCCCCAGTACAACGGTATGAGTAGTTTTCCCCTAGGCCGTTCTGGTTATTCGTTTCCAGCATCAGAACTGCGAAAATTTGGAGTTTTTCAAGCGTTTCTTACCTCAAAACTGCCATATCTCGCGAACGGATTGACTAATCCGCAAAGTTTCTGTTGCATCTGAAAGTAGAAACTCGCCCCAGTACAACGGTATGAGTAGTTTTCCCCTAGGCCGTTTTAGTTATTCGTTTCGAGCATCAGAACTGCGAAAATTTGGAGTTTCTCAAGCGTTTCTTACCTCAAAACTGCAATATCTCGCGATCGGATTGACCAATCCGCAAAGTTTCTGTTGCATCTGAAAGTAGAAACTCGCCCCATTATAACGGTATGACTAGTTTTCCCCCAGGCCGTTCTAGTTATTCGTTTCGAGCATCAGAATTGCGAAAATTTAGAGTTTCTCAAGCGTTTCTTACCTCAAAACTGCCATATCTCGCGAACGGATTGACCAATCCGCAAAGTTTCTGTTGCATCTGAAAGTAGAAACCCGCCCCATTACAACGGTATGAGTTGTTTTCCCCTAGGCCGTTCTAGATATTCGTTTCGAGCATCAGAACTGCGAAAATTTGGAGTTTCTCTAGCGTTTCTTACGTCAAAACTGTCATATCTCGCGAACGGATTGACCAATCCGCAAAGTTTCTGTTGCATCTGAAAGTAGAAACTCGCCCCATTACAACGGTATGAGTAGTTTTCCCCTAGGCCGTTTTAGTTATTCGTTTCGAGCATCAGAACTGCGAAAATTTGGAGTTTCTCAAGCGTTTCTTACCTCAAAACTGCCATATCTCGCGAACGGATTGACCAATCCGCAAAGTTTTTGTTGCATCTGAAAGTAGAAACTAGCCCCATTACAACGGTATGACTAGTTTTCCCCCAGGCCGTTCTAGTTATTCGTTTCGAGCATCAGAACTGCGAAAATTTGGAGTTTCTCAAGCGTTTCTTACCTCAAAACTGCCATATCTCGCGATCGGATTGACCAATCCGCAAAGTTTCTGTTGCATCTGAAAGTAGAAACTCGCCCCATTACAACGGTATGAGTAGTTTTCCCCTAGGCCTTTCTGGTTATTCGTTTCGAGCATCAGAACTGCGAAAATTTGGAGTTTTTCAAGCGTTTCTTACCTCAAAACTGTCATATCTCGCGAACGGATTGACCAATCCGCAAAGTTTCTGTTGCATCTGAAAGTAGAAACTAGCCCCATTACAACGGTATGAGTAGTTTTCCCCTAGGCCGTTCTAGTTATTCGTTTCGAGCATCAGAACTGCGAAAATTTGGAGTTTCTCTAGCGTTTCTTACCTCAAAACTGTCATATCTCGCGAACGGATTGACCAATCCGCAAAGTTTCTGTTGCATCTGAAAGTAGAAACTCGCCCCATTACAACGGTACGAGTAGTTTTCCCCTAGGCCGTTTTAGTTATTCGTTTCGAGCATCAGAACTGCGAAAATTTGGAGTTTCTCAAGCGTTTCTTACCTCAAAACTGCCATATCTCGCGAACGGATTGACCAATCCGCAAAGTTTTTGTTGCATCTGAAAGTAGAAACTAGCCCCATTACAACGGTATGACTAGTTTTCCCCTAGGCCGTTCTAGTTATTCGATTCGAGCATCAGAACTGCGAAAATTTGGAGTTTCTCTAGCGTTTCTTACCTCAAAACTGCCATATCTCGCGAACGGATTGACCAATCCGCAAAGTTTCTGTTGCATCTGAAAGTAGAAACTCGCCCCATTACAACGGTATGAGTAATTTTCCCCTAGGCCGTTTTAGTTATTCGTTTCGAGCATCAGAACTGCGAAAATTTGGAGTTTCTCAAGCGTTTCTTACCTCAAAACTGCCATATCTCGCGATCGGATTGACCAATCCGCAAAGTTTCTGTTGCATCTGAAAGTAGAAACTCGCCCCATTACAACGGTATGAGTAGTTTTCCCCTAGGCCGTTCTGGTTATTCGTTTCGAGCATCAGAACTGCGAAAATTTGGAGTTTCTCAAGCGTTTCTTACCTCAAAACTGCCATATCTCGCGAACGGATTGACCAATCCGCAAAGTTTCTGTTGCATCTGAAAGTAGAAACTAGCCCCATTACAACGGTATGAGTAGTTTTCCCCCAGGCCGTTCTAGTTATTCGTTTCGAGCATCAGAAATGCGAAAATTTGGAGTTTCTCAAGCGTTTCTTACCTCAAAACTGCCATATCTCGCGAACGGATTGACCAATCCGCAAAGTTTCTGTTGCATCTGAAAGTAGAAACTCGCCCCATTACAACGGTATGAGTAGTTTTCCCCTAGGCCGTTCTAGTTATTCGATTCGAGCATCAGAACTGCGAAAATTTGGAGTTTCTCTAGCGTTTCTTACCTCAAAACTGCCATATCTCGCGAACGGATTGACCAATCCGCAAAGTTTCTGTTGCATCTGAAAGTAGAAACTCGCCCCATTACAACGGTATGACTAGTTTTCCCCCAGGCCGTTCTAGTTATTCGTTTCGAGCATCAGAATTGCGAAAATTTGGAGTTTCTCAAGCGTTTCTTACCTCAAAACTGCCATATCTCGCGAACGGATTGACCAATCCGCAAAGTTTCCGTTGCATCTGAAAGTAGAAACTCGCCCCATTACAACGGTATGAGTTGTTTTCCCCTAGGCCGTTCTAGTTATTCGTTTCGAGCATCAGAACTTCGAAAATTTGGAGTTTCTCTAGCGTTTCTTACGTCAAAACTGTCATATCTCGCGAACGGATTGAACAATCCGCAAAGTTTCTGTTGCATCTGAAAGTAGAAACTCGCCCCATTACAACGGTATGACTAGTTTTCCCCCAGGCCGTTCTAGTTATTCGTTTCGAGCATCAGAACTGCGAAAATTTGGAGTTTCTCAAGCGTTTCTTACCTCAAAACTGCCATATCTCGCGAACGGATTGACCAATCCGCAAAGTTTCTGTTGCATCTGAAAGTAGAAACTAGCCCCATTACAACGGTATGAGTAGTTTTCCCCTAGGCCGTTCTGGTTATTCGTTTCGAGCATCAGAACTGCGAAAATTCGGAGTTTTTCAAGCGTTTCTTACCTCAAAACTGCCATATCTCGCGAACGGATTGACCAATCCGCAAAGTTTCTGTTGCATCTGAAAGTAGAAACTCGCCCCATTACAACGGTATGAGTAGTTTTCCCCTAGGCCGTTCTAGTTATTCGTTTCGAGCATCAGAACTGCGAAAATTTGGAGTTTCTCTAGCGTTTCTTACCTCAAAACTGCCATATCTCGCGAACGGATTGACCAATCCGCAAAGTTTCTGTTGCATATGAAAGTAGAAACTCGCCCCATTACAACGGTATGAGTAGTTTTCCCCTAGGCCGTTTTAGTTATTCGTTTCGAGCATCAGAACTGCGAAAATTTGGAGTTTCTCAAGCGTTTCTTACCTCAAAACTGCAATATCTCGCGATCGGATTGACCAATCCGCAAAGTTTCTGTTGCATCTGAAAGTAGAAACTCGCCCCATTATAACGGTATGACTAGTTTTCCCCCAGGCCGTTCTAGTTATTCGTTTCGAGCATCAGAACTGCGAAAATTTGGAGTTTCTCAAGCGTTTCTTACCTCAAAACTGCCATATCTCGCGATCGGATTGACCAATCCGCAAAGTTTCTGTTGCATCTGAAAGTAGAAACTCGCCCCATTACAACGGTATGAGTAGTTTTCCCCTAGGCCTTTCTGGTTATTCGTTTCGAGCATCAGAACTGCGAAAATTTGGAGTTTTTCAAGCGTTTCTTACCTCAAAACTGCCATATCTCGCGAACGGATTGACTAATCCGCAAAGTTTCTGTTGCATCTGAAAGTAGAAACTCGCCCCAGTACAACGGTATGAGTAGTTTTCCCCTAGGCCGTTCTGGTTATTCGTTTCCAGCATCAGAACTGCGAAAATTTGGAGTTTTTCAAGCGTTTCTTACCTCAAAACTGCCATATCTCGCGAACGGATTGACTAATCCGCAAAGTTTCTGTTGCATCTGAAAGTAGAAACTCGCCCCAGTACAACGGTATGACTAGTTTTCCCCCAGGCCGTTCTAGTTATTCGTTTCGAGCATCAGAACTGCGAAAATTTGGAGTTTCTCAAGCGTTTCTTACCTCAAAACTGCCATATCTCGCGAACGGATTGACCAATCCGCAAAGTTTCTGTTGCATCTGAAAGTAGAAACCCGCCCCATTACAACGGTATGAGTTGTTTTCCCCTAGGCCGTTCTAGTTATTCGTTTCGAGCATCAGAACTGCGAAAATTTGGAGTTTCTCTAGCGTTTCTTACGTCAAAACTGTCATATCTCGCGAACGGATTGACCAATCCGCAAAGTTTCTGTTGCATCTGAAAGTACAAACTCGCCCCATTACAACGGTATGAGTAGTTTTCCCCTAGGCCGTTTTAGTTATTCGTTTCGAGCATCAGAACTGCGAAAATTTGGAGTTTTTCAAGCGTTTCTTACCTCAAAACTGTCATATCTCGCGAACGGATTGACCAATCCGCAAAGTTTTTGTTGCATCTGAAAGTAGAAACTAGCCCCATTACAACGGTATGAGTAGTTTTCCCCTAGGCCGTTCTAGTTATTCGTTTCGAGCATCAGAACTGCGAAAATTTGGAGTTCCTCAAGCGTTTCTTACCTCAAAACTGCCATATCTCGCGAACGGATTGACCAATCCGCAAAGTTTCTGTTGCATCTGAAAGTAGAAACTCGCCCCATTACAACGGTACGAGTAGTTTTCCCCTAGGCCGTTTTAGTTATTCGTTTCGAGCATCAGAACTGCGAAAATTTGGAGTTTCTCAAGCGTTTCTTACCTCAAAACTGCCATATCTCGCGAACGGATTGACCAATCCGCAAAGTTTTTGTTGCATCTGAAAGTAGAAACTAGCCCCATTACAACGGTATGACTAGTTTTCCCCCAGGCCGTTCTAGTTATTCGTTTCGAGCATCAGAACTGCGAAAATTTGGAGTTTCTCAAGCGTTTCTTACTTCAAAACTGTCATATCTCGCGAACGGATTGACCAATCCCCAAAGTTTCTGTTGCATCTGAAAGTAGAAACTAGCCCCATTACAACGGTATGAGTAGTTTTCCCCTAGGCCGTTCTAGTTATTCGTTTCGAGCATCAGAACTGCGAAAATTTGGAGTTTCTCAAGCGTTTCTTACCTAAAAACTGCCATATCTCGCGAACGGATTGACCAATCCGCAAAGTTTCTGTTGCATCTGAAAGTAGAAACTCGCCCCATTACAACGGTACGAGTAGTTTTCCCCTAGGCCGTTTTAGTTATTCGTTTCGAGCATCAGAACTGCGAAAATTTGGAGTTTCTCAAGCGTTTCTTACCTCAAAACTGCCATATCTCGCGAACGGATTGACCAATCCGCAAAGTTTTTGTTGCATCTGAAAGTAGAAACTAGCCCCATTACAACGGTATGACTAGTTTTCCCCCAGGCCGTTCTAGTTATTCGTTTCGAGCATCAGAACTGCGAAAATTTGGAGTTTCTCAAGCGTTTCTTACTTCAAAACTGTCATATCTCGCGAACGGATTGACCAATCCCCAAAGTTTCTGTTGCATCTGAAAGTAGAAACTAGCCCCATTACAACGGTATGAGTAGTTTTCCCCTAGGCCGTTCTAGTTATTCGTTTCGAGCATCAGAACTGCGAAAATTTGGAGTTTCTCAAGCGTTTCTTACCTAAAAACTGCCATATCTCGCGAACGGATTGACCAATCCGCAAAGTTTCTGTTGCATCTGAAAGTAGAAACTCGACCCATTACAACGGTATGACTAGTTTTCCCCCAGGCCGTTCTAGTTATTCGTTTCGAGCATCAGAATTGCGAAAATTTAGAGTTTCTCAAGCGTTTCTTACCTCAAAACTGCCATATCTCGCGAACGGATTGACCAATCCGCAAAGTTTCTGTTGCATCTGAAAGTAGAAACCCGCCCCATTACAACGGTATGAGTTGTTTTCCCCTAGGCCGTTTTAGTTATTCGTTTCGAGCATCAGAACTGCGAAAATTTGGAGTTTCTCAAGCGTTTCTTACCTCAAAACTGCCATATCTCGCGAACGGATTGACCAATCCGCAAAGTTTTTGTTGCATCTGAAAGTAGAAACTAGCCCCATTACAACGGTATGACTAGTTTTCCCCCAGGCCGTTCTAGTTATTCGTTTCGAGCATCAGAACTGCGAAAATTTGGAGTTTCTCAAGCGTTTCTTACCTCAAAACTGCCATATCTCGCGATCGGATTGACCAATCCGCAAAGTTTCTGTTGCATCTGAAAGTAGAAACTCGCCCCATTACAACGGTATGAGTAGTTTTCCCCTAGGCCGTTCTGGTTATTCGTTTCGAGCATCAGAACTGCGAAAATTTGGAGTTTTTCAAGCGTTTCTTACATCAAAACTGCCATATCTCGCGAACGGATTGACCAATCCGCAAAGTTTCTGTTGCATCTGAAAGTAGAAACTAGCCCCATTACAACGGTATGACTAGTTTTCCCCCAGGCCGTTCTAGTTATTCGTTTCGAGCATCAGAACTGCGAAAATTTGGAGTTTTTCAAGCGTTTCTTACCTCAAAACTGCCATATCTCGCGAACGGATTGACCAATCCGCAAAGTTTCTGTTGCATCTGAAAGTAGAAACTAGCCCCATTACAACGGTATGAGTAGTTTTCCCCTAGGCCGTTCTGGTTATTCGTTTCGAGCATCAGAACTGCGAAAATTTGGAGTTTTTCAAGCGTTTCTTACCTCAAAACTGTCATATCTCGCGAACGGATTGACCAATCCGCAAAGTTTTTGTTGCATCTGAAAGTAGAAACTAGCCCCATTACAACGGTATGAGTAGTTTTCCCCTAGGCCGTTCTAGTTATTCGTTTCGAGCATCAGAACTGCGAAAATTTGGAGTTTCTCAAGCGTTTCTTACCTAAAAACTGCCATATCTCGCGAACGGATTGACCAATCCGCAAAGTTTCTGTTGCATCTGAAAGTAGAAACTCGCCCCATTACAACGGTATGACCAGTTTTCCCCCAGGCCGTTCTAGTTATTCGTTTCGAGCATCAGAATTGCGAAAATTTAGAGTTTCTCAAGCGTTTCTTACCTCAAAACTGCCATATCTCGCGAACGGATTGACCAATCCGCAAAGTTTCTGTTGCATCTGAAAGTAGAAACCCGCCCCATTACAACGGTATGAGTTGTTTTCCCCTAGGCCGTTCTAGTTATTCGTTTCGAGCATCAGAACTGCGAAAATTTGGAGTTTCTCTAGCGTTTCTTACGTCAAAACTGTCATATCTCGCGATTGGATTGACCAATCCGCAAAGTTTCTGTTGCATCTGAAAGTACAAACTCGCCCCATTACAACGGTATGAGTAGTTTTCCCCTAGGCCGTTTTAGTTATTCGTTTCGAGCATCAGAACTGCGAAAATTTGGAGTTTCTCAAGCGTTTCTTACCTCAAAACTGCCATATCTCGCGAACGGATTGACCAATCCGCAAAGTTTTTGTTGCATCTGAAAGTAGAAACTAGCCCCATTACAACGGTATGACTAGTTTTCCCCTAGGCCGTTCTAGTTATTCGTTTCGAGCATCAGAACTGCGAAAATTTGGAGTTTCTCAAGCGTTTCTTACCTAAAAACTGCCATATCTCGCGAACGGATTGACCAATCCGCAAAGTTTCTGTTGCATCTGAAAGTAGAAACTCGCCCCATTACAACGGTATGACTAGTTTTCCCCCAGGCCGTTCTAGTTATTCGTTTCGAGCATCAGAATTGCGAAAATTTAGAGTTTCTCAAGCGTTTCTTACCTCAAAACTGCCATATCTCGCGAACGGATTGACCAATCCGCAAAGTTTCTGTTGCATCTGAAAGTAGAAACCCGCCCCATTACAACGGTATGAGTTGTTTTCCCCTAGGCCGTTCTAGTTATTCGTTTCGAGCATCAGAACTGCGAAAATTTGGAGTTTCTCTAGCGTTTCTTACGTCAAAACTGTCATATCTCGCGAACGGATTGACCAATCCGCAAAGTTTCTGTTGCATCTGAAAGTACAAACTCGCCCCATTACAACGGTATGAGTAGTTTTCCCCTAGGCCGTTTTAGTTATTCGTTTCGAGCATCAGAACTGCGAAAATTTGGAGTTTCTCAAGCGTTTCTTACCTCAAAACTGCCATATCTCGCGAACGGATTGACCAATCCGCAAAGTTTTTGTTGCATCTGAAAGTAGAAACTAGCCCCATTACAACGGTATGACTAGTTTTCCCCCAGGCCGTTCTAGTTATTCGTTTCGAGCATCAGAACTGCGAAAATTTGGAGTTTCTCAAGCGTTTCTTACCTCAAAACTGCCATATCTTGCGATCGGATTGACCAATCCGCAAAGTTTCTGTTGCATCTGAAAGTAGAAACTCGCCCCATTACAACGGTATGAGTAGTTTTCCCCTAGGCCGTTCTGGTTATTCGTTTCGAGCATCAGAACTGCGAAAATTTGGAGTTTTTCAAGCGTTTCTTACCTCAAAACTGCCATATCTCGCGAACGGATTGACCAATCCGCAAAGTTTCTGTTGCATCTGAAAGTAGAAACTAGCCCCATTACAACGGTATGACTAGTTTTTCCCCAGGCCGTTCTAGTTATTCGTTTCGAGCATCAGAACTGCGAAAATTTGGAGTTTTTCAAGCGTTTCTTACCTCAAAACTGCCATATCTCGCGAACGGATTGACCAATCCGCAAAGTTTCTGTTGCATCTGAAAGTAGAAACCCGCCCCATTACAACGGTATGAGTTGTTTTCCCCTAGGCCGTTCTAGTTATTCGTTTCGAGCATCAGAACTGCGAAAATTTGGAGTTTCTCTAGCGTTTCTTACGTCAAAACTGTCATATCTCGCGAACGGATTGACCAATCCGCAAAGTTTCTGTTGCATCTGAAAGTACAAACTCGCCCCATTACAACGGTATGAGTAGTTTTCCCCTAGGCCGTTTTAGTTATTCGTTTCGAGCATCAGAACTGCGAAAATTTGGAGTTTCTCAAGCGTTTCTTACCTCAAAACTGCCATATCTCGCGAACGGATTGACCAATCCGCAAAGTTTTTGTTGCATCTGAAAGTAGAAACTAGCCCCATTACAACGGTATGACTAGTTTTCCCCCAGGCCGTTCTAGTTATTCGTTTCGAGCATCAGAACTGCGAAAATTTGGAGTTTCTCAAGCGTTTCTTACCTCAAAACTGCCATATCTCGCGATCGGATTGACCAATCCGCAAAGTTTCTGTTGCATCTGAAAGTAGAAACACGCCCCATTACAACGGTATGAGTAGTTTTCCCCTAGGCCGTTCTGGTTATTCGTTTCGAGCATCAGAACTGCGAAAATTTGGAGTTTTTCAAGCGTTTCTTACCTCAAAACTGCCATATCTCGCGAACGGATTGACCAATCCGCAAAGTTTCTGTTGCATCTGAAAGTAGAAACTAGCCCCATTACAACGGTATGACTAGTTTTCCCCCAGGCCGTTCTAGTTATTCGTTTCGAGCATCAGAACTGCGAAAATTTGGAGTTTTTCAAGCGTTTCTTACCTCAAAACTGCCATATCTCGCGAACGGATTGACCAATCCGCAAAGTTTCTGTTGCATCTGAAAGTAGAAACTAGCCCCATTACAACGGTATGAGTAGTTTTCCCCTAGGCCGTTCTGGTTATTCGTTTCGAGCATCAGAACTGCGAAAATTTGGAGTTTTTCAAGCGTTTCTTACCTCAAAACTGTCATATCTCGCGAACGGATTGACCAATCCGCAAAGTTTTTGTTGCATCTGAAAGTAGAAACTAGCCCCATTACAACGGTATGAGTAGTTTTCCCCTAGGCCGTTCTAGTTATTCGTTTCGAGCATCAGAACTGCGAAAATTTGGAGTTTCTCTAGCGTTTCTTACCTCAAAACTGCCATATCTCGCGAACGGATTGACCAATCCGCAAAGTTTCTGTTGCATCTGAAAGTAGAAACTCGCCCCATTACAACGGTATGAGTAGTTTTCCCCTAGGCCGTTCTAGTTATTCGTTTCGAGCATCAGAACTGCGAAAATTTGGAGTTTCTCAAGCGTTTCTTACCTAAAAACTGCCATATCTCGCGAACGGATTGACCAATCCGCAAAGTTTCTGTTGCATCTGAAAGTAGAAACTCGCCCCATTACAACGGTATGACTAGTTTTCCCCCAGGCCGTTCTAGTTATTCGTTTCGAGCATCAGAATTGCGAAAATTTAGAGTTTCTCAAGCGTTTCTTACCTCAAACTGCCATATCTCGCGAACGGATTGACCAATCCGCAAAGTTTCTGTTGCATCTGAAAGTAGAAACCCGCCCCATTACAACGGTATGAGTTGTTTTCCCCTAGGCCGTTCTAGTTATTCGTTTCGAGCATCAGAACTGCGAAAATTTGGAGTTTCTCTAGCGTTTCTTACGTCAAAACTGTCATATCTCGCGAACGGATTGACCAATCCGCAAAGTTTCTGTTGCATCTGAAAGTACAAACTCGCCCCATTACAACGGTATGAGTAGTTTTCCCCTAGGCCGTTTTAGTTATTCGTTTCGAGCATCAGAACTGCGAAAATTTGGAGTTTCTCAAGCGTTTCTTACCTCAAAACTGCCATATCTCGCGAACGGATTGACCAATCCGCAAAGTTTTTGTTGCATCTGAAAGTAGAAACTAGCCCCATTACAACGGTATGACTAGTTTTCCCCCAGGCCGTTCTAGTTATTCGTTTCGAGCATCAGAACTGCGAAAATTTGGAGTTTTTCAAGCGTTTCTTACCTCAAAACTGCCATATCTCGCGAACGGATTGACCAATCCGCAAAGTTTCTGTTGCATCTGAAAGTAGAAACTAGCCCCATTACAACGGTATGAGTAGTTTTCCCCTAGGCCGTTCTGGTTATTCGTTTCGAGCATCAGAACTGCGAAAATTTGGAGTTTTTCAAGCGTTTCTTACCTCAAAAATGTCATATCTCGCGAACGGATTGACCAATCCGCAAAGTTTTTGTTGCATCTGAAAGTAGAAACTAGCCCCATTACAACGGTATGAGTAGTTTTCCCCTAGGCCGTTCTAGTTATTCGTTTCGAGCATCAGAACTGCGAAAATTTGGAGTTTCTCTAGCGTTTCTTACCTCAAAACTGCCATATCTCGCGAACGGATTGACCAATCCGCAAAGTTTCTGTTGCATCTGAAAGTAGAAACTCCCCCCATTACAACGGTATGAGTAGTTTTCCCCTAGGCCGTTCTAGTTATTCGTTTCGAGCATCAGAACTGCGAAAATTTGGAGTTTCTCAAGCGTTTCTTACCTAAAAACTGCCATATCTCGCGAACGGATTGACCAATCCGCAAAGTTTCTGTTGCATCTGAAAGTAGAAACTCGCCCCATTACAACGGTATGACTAGTTTTCCCCCAGGCCGTTCTAGTTATTCGTTTCGAGCATCAGAATTGCGAAAATTTAGAGTTTCTCAAGCGTTTCTTACCTCAAAACTGCCATATCTCGCGAACGGATTGACCAATCCGCAAAGTTTCTGTTGCATCTGAAAGTAGAAACCCGCCCCATTACAACGGTATGAGTTGTTTTCCCCTAGGCCGTTCTAGTTATTCGTTTCGAGCATCAGAACTGCGAAAATTTGGAGTTTCTCTAGCGTTTCTTACGTCAAAACTGTCATATCTCGCGAACGGATTGACCAATCCGCAAAGTTTCTGTTGCATCTGAAAGTACAAACTCGCCCCATTACAACGGTATGAGTAGTTTTCCCCTAGGCCGTTTTAGTTATTCGTTTCGAGCATCAGAACTGCGAAAATTTGGAGTTTCTCAAGCGTTTCTTACCTCAAAACTGCCATATCTCGCGAACGGATTGACCAATCCGCAAAGTTTTTGTTGCATCTGAAAGTAGAAACTAGCCCCATTACAACGGTATGACTAGTTTTCCCCCAGGCCGTTCTAGTTATTCGTTTCGAGCATCAGAACTGCGAAAATTTGGAGTTTCTCAAGCGTTTCTTACCTCAAAACTGCCATATCTCGCGATCGGATTGACCAATCCGCAAAGTTTCTGTTGCATCTGAAAGTAGAAACTCGCCCCATTACAACGGTATGAGTAGTTTTCCCCTAGGCCGTTCTGGTTATTCGTTTCGAGCATCAGAACTGCGAAAATTTGGAGTTTTTCAAGCGTTTCTTACCTCAAAACTGCCATATCTCGCGAACGGATTGACCAATCCGCAAAGTTTCTGTTGCATCTGAAAGTAGAAACTAGCCCCATTACAACGGTATGACTAGTTTTCCCCCAGGCCGTTCTAGTTATTCGTTTCGAGCATCAGAACTGCGAAAATTTGGAGTTTTTCAAGCGTTTCTTACCTCAAAACTGCCATATCTCGCGAACGGATTGACCAATCCGCAAAGTTTCTGTTGCATCTGAAAGTAGAAACTAGCCCCATTACAACGGTATGAGTAGTTTTCCCCTAGGCCGTTCTGGTTATTCGTTTCGAGCATCAGAACTGCGAAAATTTGGAGTTTTTCAAGCGTTTCTTACCTCAAAACTGTCATATCTCGCGAACGGATTGACCAATCCGCAAAGTTTTTGTTGCATCTGAAAGTAGAAACTAGCCCCATTACAACGGTATGAGTAGTTTTCCCCTAGGCCGTTCTAGTTATTCGTTTCGAGCATCAGAACTGCGAAAATTTGGAGTTCCTCAAGCGTTTCTTACATCAAAACGGCCATATCTCGCGAACGGATTGACCAATCCGCAAAGTTTCTGTTGCATCTGAAAGTAGAAACTCGCCCCATTACAACGGTATGACTAGTTTTCCCCCAGGCCGTTCTAGTTATTCGTTTCGAGCATCAGAAGTGCGAAAATTTGGAGTTTCTCAAGCGTTTCTTACCTCAAAACTGCCATATCTCGCGAACGGATTGACCAATCCGCAAAGTTTTTGTTGCATCTGAAAGTAGAAACTCGCCCCATTACAACGGTATGAGTAGTTTTCCCCTAGGCCGTTCTGGTTATTCGTTTCGAGCATCAGAACTGCGAAAATTTGGAGTTTTTCAAGCGTTTCTTACCTCAAAACTGCCATATCTCGCGAACGGATTGACCAATCCGCAAAGTTTCTGTTGGATCTGAAAGTAGAAACTAGCCCCATTACAACGGTACGAGTAGTTTTCCCCTGGGCCGTTCTGGTTATTCGTTTCGAGCATCAGAACTGCGAAAATTTGGAGTTTTTCAAGCGTTTCTTACCTCAAAACTGCCATATCTCGCGAACGGATTGACCAATCCGCAAAGTTTCTGTTGGATCTGAAAGTAGAAACTAGCCCCATTACAACGGTATGAGTAGTTTTCCCCTGGGCCGTTCTGGTTATTCGTTTCGAGCATCAGAACTGCGAAAATTTGGAGTTTTTCAAGCGTTTCTTACCTCAAAACTGCCATATATCGCGAACGGATTGACCAATCCGCAAAGTTTCTGTTGCATCTGAAAGTACAAACTCGCCCCATTACAACGGTATGAGTAGTTTTCCCCTAGGCCGTTTTAGTTATTCGTTTCGAGCATCAGAACTGCGAAAATTTGGAGTTTTTCAAGCGTTTCTTACCTCAAAACTGTCATATCTCGCGAACGGATTGACCAATCCGCAAAGTTTTTGTTGCATCTGAAAGTAGAAACTAGCCCCATTACAACGGTATGAGTAGTTTTCCCCTAGGCCGTTCTAGTTATTCGTTTCGAGCATCAGAACTGCGAAAATTTGGAGTTCCTCAAGCGTTTCTTACCTCAAAACTGCCATATCTCGCGAACGGATTGACCAATCCGCAAAGTTTCTGTTGCATCTGAAAGTAGAAACTCGCCCCATTACAACGGTACGAGTAGTTTTCCCCTAGGCCGTTTTAGTTATTCGTTTCGAGCATCAGAACTGCGAAAATTTGGAGTTTCTCAAGCGTTTCTTACCTCAAAACTGCCATATCTCGCGAACGGATTGACCAATCCGCAAAGTTTTTGTTGCATCTGAAAGTAGAAACTAGCCCCATTACAACGGTATGACTAGTTTTCCCCCAGGCCGTTCTAGTTATTCGTTTCGAGCATCAGAACTGCGAAAATTTGGAGTTTCTCAAGCGTTTCTTACCTCAAAACTGTCATATCTCGCGAACGGATTGACCAATCCCCAAAGTTTCTGTTGCATCTGAAAGTAGAAACTAGCCCCATTACAACGGTATGAGTAGTTTTCCCCTAGGCCGTTCTAGTTATTCGTTTCGAGCATCAGAACTGCGAAAATTTGGAGTTTCTCAAGCGTTTCTTACCTAAAAACTGCCATATCTCGCGAACGGATTGACCAATCCGCAAAGTTTCTGTTGCATCTGAAAGTAGAAACTCGCCCCATTACAACGGTATGACTAGTTTTCCCCCAGGCCGTTCTAGTTATTCGTTTCGAGCATCAGAATTGCGAAAATTTAGAGTTTCTCAAGCGTTTCTTACCTCAAAACTGCCATATCTCGCGAACGGATTGACCAATCCGCAAAGTTTCTGTTGCATCTGAAAGTAGAAACCCGCCCCATTACAACGGTATGAGTTGTTTTCCCCTAGGCCGTTTTAGTTATTCGTTTCGAGCATCAGAACTGCGAAAATTTGGAGTTTCTCAAGCGTTTCTTACCTCAAAACTGCCATATCTCGCGAACGGATTGACCAATCCGCAAAGTTTCTGTTGGATCTGAAAGTAGAAACTAGCCCCATTACAACGGTACGAGTAGTTTTCCCCTGGGCCGTTCTGGTTATTCGTTTCGAGCATCAGAACTGCGAAAATTTGGAGTTTTTCAAGCGTTTCTTACCTCAAAACTGCCATATCTCGCGAACGGATTGACCAATCCGCAAAGTTTCTGTTGGATCTGAAAGTAGAAACTAGCCCCATTACAACGGTATGAGTAGTTTTCCCCTGGGCCGTTCTGGTTATTCGTTTCGAGCATCAGAACTGCGAAAATTTGGAGTTTTTCAAGCGTTTCTTACCTCAAAACTGCCATATCTCGCGAACGGATTGACCAATCCGCAAAGTTTCTGTTGCATCTGAAAGTACAAACTCGCCCCATTACAACGGTATGAGTAGTTTTCCCCTAGGCCGTTTTAGTTATTCGTTTCGAGCATCAGAACTGCGAAAATTTGGAGTTTTTCAAGCGTTTCTTACCTCAAAACTGTCATATCTCGCGAACGGATTGACCAATCCGCAAAGTTTTTGTTGCATCTGAAAGTAGAAACTAGCCCCATTACAACGGTATGAGTAGTTTTCCCCTAGGCCGTTCTAGTTATTCGTTTCGAGCATCAGAACTGCGAAAATTTGGAGTTCCTCAAGCGTTTCTTACCTCAAAACTGCCATATCTCGCGAACGGATTGACCAATCCGCAAAGTTTCTGTTGCATCTGAAAGTAGAAACTCGCCCCATTACAACGGTACGAGTAGTTTTCCCCTAGGCCGTTTTAGTTATTCGTTTCGAGCATCAGAACTGCGAAAATTTGGAGTTTCTCAAGCGTTTCTTACCTCAAAACTGCCATATCTCGCGAACGGATTGACCAATCCGCAAAGTTTTTGTTGCATCTGAAAGTAGAAACTAGCCCCATTACAACGGTATGACTAGTTTTCCCCCAGGCCGTTCTAGTTATTCGTTTCGAGCATCAGAACTGCGAAAATTTGGAGTTTCTCAAGCGTTTCTTACCTCAAAACTGTCATATCTCGCGAACGGATTGACCAATCCCCAAAGTTTCTGTTGCATCTGAAAGTAGAAACTAGCCCCATTACAACGGTATGAGTAGTTTTCCCCTAGGCCGTTCTAGTTATTCGTTTCGAGCATCAGAACTGCGAAAATTTGGAGTTTCTCAAGCGTTTCTTACCTAAAAACTGCCATATCTCGCGAACGGATTGACCAATCCGCAAAGTTTCTGTTGCATCTGAAAGTAGAAACTCGCCCCATTACAACGGTATGACTAGTTTTCCCCCAGGCCGTTCTAGTTATTCGTTTCGAGCATCAGAATTGCGAAAATTTAGAGTTTCTCAAGCGTTTCTTACCTCAAAACTGCCATATCTCGCGAACGGATTGACCAATCCGCAAAGTTTCTGTTGCATCTGAAAGTAGAAACCCGCCCCATTACAACGGTATGAGTTGTTTTCCCCTAGGCCGTTTTAGTTATTCGTTTCGAGCATCAGAACTGCGAAAATTTGGAGTTTCTCAAGCGTTTCTTACCTCAAAACTGCCATATCTCGCGAACGGATTGACCAATCCGCAAAGTTTTTGTTGCATCTGAAAGTAGAAACTAGCCCCATTACAACGGTATGACTAGTTTTCCCCCAGGCCGTTCTAGTTATTCGTTTCGAGCATCAGAACTGCGAAAATTTGGAGTTTCTCAAGCGTTTCTTACCTCAAAACTGCCATATCTCGCGATCGGATTGACCAATCCGCAAAGTTTCTGTTGCATCTGAAAGTAGAAACTCGCCCCATTACAACGGTATGAGTAGTTTTCCCCTAGGCCGTTCTGGTTATTCGTTTCGAGCATCAGAACTGCGAAAATTTGGAGTTTTTCAAGCGTTTCTTACCTCAAAACTGCCATATCTCGCGAACGGATTGACCAATCCGCAAAGTTTCTGTTGCATCTGAAAGTAGAAACTAGCCCCATTACAACGGTATGACTAGTTTTCCCCCAGGCCGTTCTAGTTATTCGTTTCGAGCATCAGAACTGCGAAAATTTGGAGTTTTTCAAGCGTTTCTTACCTCAAAACTGCCATATCTCGCGAACGGATTGACCAATCCGCAAAGTTTCTGTTGCATCTGAAAGTAGAAACTAGCCCCATTACAACGGTATGAGTAGTTTTCCCCTAGGCCGTTCTGGTTATTCGTTTCGAGCATCAGAACTGCGAAAATTTGGAGTTTTTCAAGCGTTTCTTACCTCAAAACTGTCATATCTCGCGAACGGATTGACCAATCCGCAAAGTTTTTGTTGCATCTGAAAGTAGAAACTAGCCCCATTACAACGGTATGAGTAGTTTTCCCCTAGGCCGTTCTAGTTATTCGTTTCGAGCATCAGAACTGCGAAAATTTGGAGTTTCTCAAGCGTTTCTTACCTAAAAACTGCCATATCTCGCGAACGGATTGACCAATCCGCAAAGTTTCTGTTGCATCTGAAAGTAGAAACTCGCCCCATTACAACGGTATGACCAGTTTTCCCCCAGGCCGTTCTAGTTATTCGTTTCGAGCATCAGAATTGCGAAAATTTAGAGTTTCTCAAGCGTTTCTTACCTCAAAACTGCCATATCTCGCGAACGGATTGACCAATCCGCAAAGTTTCTGTTGCATCTGAAAGTAGAAACCCGCCCCATTACAACGGTATGAGTTGTTTTCCCCTAGGCCGTTCTAGTTATTCGTTTCGAGCATCAGAACTGCGAAAATTTGGAGTTTCTCTAGCGTTTCTTACGTCAAAACTGTCATATCTCGCGATTGGATTGACCAATCCGCAAAGTTTCTGTTGCATCTGAAAGTACAAACTCGCCCCATTACAACGGTATGAGTAGTTTTCCCCTAGGCCGTTTTAGTTATTCGTTTCGAGCATCAGAACTGCGAAAATTTGGAGTTTCTCAAGCGTTTCTTACCTCAAAACTGCCATATCTCGCGAACGGATTGACCAATCCGCAAAGTTTTTGTTGCATCTGAAAGTAGAAACTAGCCCCATTACAACGGTATGACTAGTTTTCCCCTAGGCCGTTCTAGTTATTCGTTTCGAGCATCAGAACTGCGAAAATTTGGAGTTTCTCAAGCGTTTCTTACCTAAAAACTGCCATATCTCGCGAACGGATTGACCAATCCGCAAAGTTTCTGTTGCATCTGAAAGTAGAAACTCGCCCCATTACAACGGTATGACTAGTTTTCCCCCAGGCCGTTCTAGTTATTCGTTTCGAGCATCAGAATTGCGAAAATTTAGAGTTTCTCAAGCGTTTCTTACCTCAAAACTGCCATATCTCGCGAACGGATTGACCAATCCGCAAAGTTTCTGTTGCATCTGAAAGTAGAAACCCGCCCCATTACAACGGTATGAGTTGTTTTCCCCTAGGCCGTTCTAGTTATTCGTTTCGAGCATCAGAACTGCGAAAATTTGGAGTTTCTCTAGCGTTTCTTACGTCAAAACTGTCATATCTCGCGAACGGATTGACCAATCCGCAAAGTTTCTGTTGCATCTGAAAGTACAAACTCGCCCCATTACAACGGTATGAGTAGTTTTCCCCTAGGCCGTTTTAGTTATTCGTTTCGAGCATCAGAACTGCGAAAATTTGGAGTTTTTCAAGCGTTTCTTACCTCAAAACTGCCATATCTCGCGAACGGATTGACCAATCCGCAAAGTTTCTGTTGCATCTGAAAGTAGAAACTAGCCCCATTACAACGGTATGAGTAGTTTTCCCCTAGGCCGTTCTGGTTATTCGTTTCGAGCATCAGAACTGCGAAAATTTGGAGTTTTTCAAGCGTTTCTTACCTCAAAACTGTCATATCTCGCGAACGGATTGACCAATCCGCAAAGTTTTTGTTGCATCTGAAAGTAGAAACTAGCCCCATTACAACGGTATGAGTAGTTTTCCCCTAGGCCGTTCTAGTTATTCGTTTCGAGCATCAGAACTGCGAAAATTTGGAGTTTCTCTAGCGTTTCTTACCTCAAAACTGCCATATCTCGCGAACGGATTGACCAATCCGCAAAGTTTCTGTTGCATCTGAAAGTAGAAACTCGCCCCATTACAACGGTATGAGTAGTTTTCCCCTAGGCCGTTCTAGTTATTCGTTTCGAGCATCAGAACTGCGAAAATTTGGAGTTTCTCAAGCGTTTCTTACCTAAAAACTGCCATATCTCGCGAACGGATTGACCAATCCGCAAAGTTTCTGTTGCATCTGAAAGTAGAAACTCGCCCCATTACAACGGTATGACTAGTTTTCCCCCAGGCCGTTCTAGTTATTCGTTTCGAGCATCAGAATTGCGAAAATTTAGAGTTTCTCAAGCGTTTCTTACCTCAAACTGCCATATCTCGCGAACGGATTGACCAATCCGCAAAGTTTCTGTTGCATCTGAAAGTAGAAACCCGCCCCATTACAACGGTATGAGTTGTTTTCCCCTAGGCCGTTCTAGTTATTCGTTTCGAGCATCAGAACTGCGAAAATTTGGAGTTTCTCTAGCGTTTCTTACGTCAAAACTGTCATATCTCGCGAACGGATTGACCAATCCGCAAAGTTTCTGTTGCATCTGAAAGTACAAACTCGCCCCATTACAACGGTATGAGTAGTTTTCCCCTAGGCCGTTTTAGTTATTCGTTTCGAGCATCAGAACTGCGAAAATTTGGAGTTTCTCAAGCGTTTCTTACCTCAAAACTGCCATATCTCGCGAACGGATTGACCAATCCGCAAAGTTTTTGTTGCATCTGAAAGTAGAAACTAGCCCCATTACAACGGTATGACTAGTTTTCCCCCAGGCCGTTCTAGTTATTCGTTTCGAGCATCAGAACTGCGAAAATTTGGAGTTTTTCAAGCGTTTCTTACCTCAAAACTGCCATATCTCGCGAACGGATTGACCAATCCGCAAAGTTTCTGTTGCATCTGAAAGTAGAAACTCCCCCCATTACAACGGTATGAGTAGTTTTCCCCTAGGCCGTTCTTGTTATTCGTTTCGAGCATCAGAACTGCGAAAATTTGGAGTTTCTCAAGCGTTTCTTACCTAAAAACTGCCATATCTCGCGAACGGATTGACCAATCCGCAAAGTTTCTGTTGCATCTGAAAGTAGAAACTCGCCCCATTACAACGGTATGACTAGTTTTCCCCCAGGCCGTTCTAGTTATTCGTTTCGAGCATCAGAATTGCGAAAATTTAGAGTTTCTCAAGCGTTTCTTACCTCAAAACTGCCATATCTCGCGAACGGATTGACCAATCCGCAAAGTTTCTGTTGCATCTGAAAGTAGAAACCCGCCCCATTACAACGGTATGAGTTGTTTTCCCCTAGGCCGTTCTAGTTATTCGTTTCGAGCATCAGAACTGCGAAAATTTGGAGTTTCTCTAGCGTTTCTTACGTCAAAACTGTCATATCTCGCGAACGGATTGACCAATCCGCAAAGTTTCTGTTGCATCTGAAAGTACAAACTCGCCCCATTACAACGGTATGAGTAGTTTTCCCCTAGGCCGTTTTAGTTATTCGTTTCGAGCATCAGAACTGCGAAAATTTGGAGTTTCTCAAGCGTTTCTTACCTCAAAACTGCCATATCTCGCGAACGGATTGACCAATCCGCAAAGTTTTTGTTGCATCTGAAAGTAGAAACTAGCCCCATTACAACGGTATGACTAGTTTTCCCCCAGGCCGTTCTAGTTATTCGTTTCGAGCATCAGAACTGCGAAAATTTGGAGTTTCTCAAGCGTTTCTTACCTCAAAACTGCCATATCTCGCGATCGGATTGACCAATCCGCAAAGTTTCTGTTGCATCTGAAAGTAGAAACTCGCCCCATTACAACGGTATGAGTAGTTTTCCCCTAGGCCGTTCTGGTTATTCGTTTCGAGCATCAGAACTGCGAAAATTTGGAGTTTTTCAAGCGTTTCTTACCTCAAAACTGCCATATCTCGCGAACGGATTGACCAATCCGCAAAGTTTCTGTTGCATCTGAAAGTAGAAACTAGCCCCATTACAACGGTATGACTAGTTTTCCCCCAGGCCGTTCTAGTTATTCGTTTCGAGCATCAGAACTGCGAAAATTTGGAGTTTTTCAAGCGTTTCTTACCTCAAAACTGCCATATCTCGCGAACGGATTGACCAATCCGCAAAGTTTCTGTTGCATCTGAAAGTAGAAACTAGCCCCATTACAACGGTATGAGTAGTTTTCCCCTAGGCCGTTCTGGTTATTCGTTTCGAGCATCAGAACTGCGAAAATTTGGAGTTTTTCAAGCGTTTCTTACCTCAAAACTGTCATATCTCGCGAACGGATTGACCAATCCGCAAAGTTTTTGTTGCATCTGAAAGTAGAAACTAGCCCCATTACAACGGTATGAGTAGTTTTCCCCTAGGCCGTTCTAGTTATTCGTTTCGAGCATCAGAACTGCGAAAATTTGGAGTTCCTCAAGCGTTTCTTACATCAAAACGGCCATATCTCGCGAACGGATTGACCAATCCGCAAAGTTTCTGTTGCATCTGAAAGTAGAAACTCGCCCCATTACAACGGTATGACTAGTTTTCCCCCAGGCCGTTCTAGTTATTCGTTTCGAGCATCAGAAGTGCGAAAATTTGGAGTTTCTCAAGCGTTTCTTACCTCAAAACTGCCATATCTCGCGAACGGATTGACCAATCCGCAAAGTTTTTGTTGCATCTGAAAGTAGAAACTCGCCCCATTACAACGGTATGAGTAGTTTTCCCCTAGGCCGTTCTGGTTATTCGTTTCGAGCATCAGAACTGCGAAAATTTGGAGTTTTTCAAGCGTTTCTTACCTCAAAACTGCCATATCTCGCGAACGGATTGACCAATCCGCAAAGTTTCTGTTGGATCTGAAAGTAGAAACTAGCCCCATTACAACGGTACGAGTAGTTTTCCCCTGGGCCGTTCTGGTTATTCGTTTCGAGCATCAGAACTGCGAAAATTTGGAGTTTTTCAAGCGTTTCTTACCTCAAAACTGCCATATCTCGCGAACGGATTGACCAATCCGCAAAGTTTCTGTTGGATCTGAAAGTAGAAACTAGCCCCATTACAACGGTATGAGTAGTTTTCCCCTGGGCCGTTCTGGTTATTCGTTTCGAGCATCAGAACTGCGAAAATTTGGAGTTTTTCAAGCGTTTCTTACCTCAAAACTGCCATATCTCGCGAACGGATTGACCAATCCGCAAAGTTTCTGTTGCATCTGAAAGTAGAAACTAGCCCCATTACAACGGTATGAGTAGTTTTCCCCTAGGCCGTTCTAGTTATTCGTTTCGAGCATCAGAACTGCGAAAATTTGGAGTTTCTCTAGCGTTTCTTACCTCAAAACTGTCATATCTCGCGAACGGATTGACCAATCCGCAAAGTTTCTGTTGCATCTGAAAGTAGAAACTCGCCCCATTACAACGGTACGAGTAGTTTTCCCCTAGGCCGTTTTAGTTATTCGTTTCGAGCATCAGAACTGCGAAAATTTGGAGTTTCTCAAGCGTTTCTTACCTCAAAACTGCCATATCTCGCGAACGGATTGACCAATCCGCAAAGTTTTTGTTGCATCTGAAAGTAGAAACTAGCCCCATTACAACGGTATGACTAGTTTTCCCCCAGGCCGTTCTAGTTATTCGTTTCGAGCATCAGAACTGCGAAAATTTGGAGTTTTTCAAGCGTTTCTTACCTCAAAACTGCCATATCTCGCGAACGGATTGACTAATCCGCAAAGTTTCTGTTGCATCTGAAAGTAGAAACTCGCCCCAGTACAACGGTATGAGTAGTTTTCCCCTAGGCCGTTCTGGTTATTCGTTTCCAGCATCAGAACTGCGAAAATTTGGAGTTTTTCAAGCGTTTCTTACCTCAAAACTGCCATATCTCGCGAACGGATTGACTAATCCGCAAAGTTTCTGTTGCATCTGAAAGTAGAAACTCGCCCCAGTACAACGGTATGAGTAGTTTTCCCCTAGGCCGTTCTGGTTATTCGTTTCGAGCATCAGAACTGCGAAACTTTGGAGTTTCTCAAGCGTTTCTTACCTCAAAACTGCCATATCTCGCGATCGGATTGACCAATCCGCAAAGTTTCTGTTGCATCTGAAAGTAGAAACTCGCCCCATTACAACGGTAGTTTTCCCCTAGGCCGTTCTGGTTATTCGTTTCGAGCATCAGAACTGCGAAAATTTGGAGTTTTTCAAGCGTTTCTTACCTCAAAACTGTCATATCTCGCGAACGGATTGACCAATCCGCAAAGTTTTTGTTGCATCTGAAAGTAGAAACTAGCCCCATTACAACGGTATGAGTAGTTTTCCCCTAGGCCGTTCTAGTTATTCGTTTCGAGCATCAGAACTGCGAAAATTTGGAGTTTCTCTAGCGTTTCTTACCTCAAAACTGCCATATCTCGCGAACGGATTGACCAATCCGCAAAGTTTTTGTTGCATCTGAAAGTAGAAACTAGCCCCATTACAACGGTATGACTAGTTTTCCCCCAGGCCGTTCTAGTTATTCGTTTCGAGCATCAGAACTGCGAAAATTTGGAGTTTCTCAAGCGTTTCTTACCTCAAAACTGCCATATCTCGCGATCGGATTGACCAATCCGCAAAGTTTCTGTTGCATCTGAAAGTAGAAACACGCCCCATTACAACGGTATGAGTAGTTTTCCCCTAGGCCGTTCTGGTTATTCGTTTCGAGCATCAGAACTGCGAAAATTTGGAGTTTTTCAAGCGTTTCTTACCTCAAAACTGCCATATCTCGCGAACGGATTGACCAATCCGCAAAGTTTCTGTTGCATCTGAAAGTAGAAACTAGCCCCATTACAACGGTATGACTAGTTTTCCCCCAGGCCGTTCTAGTTATTCGTTTCGAGCATCAGAACTGCGAAAATTTGGAGTTTTTCAAGCGTTTCTTACCTCAAAACTGCCATATCTCGCGAACGGATTGACCAATCCGCAAAGTTTCTGTTGCATCTGAAAGTAGAAACTAGCCCCATTACAACGGTATGAGTAGTTTTCCCCTAGGCCGTTCTGGTTATTCGTTTCGAGCATCAGAACTGCGAAAATTTGGAGTTTTTCAAGCGTTTCTTACCTCAAAACTGTCATATCTCGCGAACGGATTGACCAATCCGCAAAGTTTTTGTTGCATCTGAAAGTAGAAACTAGCCCCATTACAACGGTATGAGTAGTTTTCCCCTAGGCCGTTCTAGTTATTCGTTTCGAGCATCAGAACTGCGAAAATTTGGAGTTTCTCTAGCGTTTCTTACCTCAAAACTGCCATATCTCGCGAACGGATTGACCAATCCGCAAAGTTTCTGTTGCATCTGAAAGTAGAAACTCGCCCCATTACAACGGTATGAGTAGTTTTCCCCTAGGCCGTTCTAGTTATTCGTTTCGAGCATCAGAACTGCGAAAATTTGGAGTTTCTCAAGCGTTTCTTACCTAAAAACTGCCATATCTCGCGAACGGATTGACCAACCCGCAAAGTTTCTGTTGCATCTGAAAGTAGAAACTCGCCCCATTACAACGGTATGACTAGTTTTCCCCCAGGCCGTTCTAGTTATTCGTTTCGAGCATCAGAATTGCGAAAATTTAGAGTTTCTCAAGCGTTTCTTACCTCAAACTGCCATATCTCGCGAACGGATTGACCAATCCGCAAAGTTTCTGTTGCATCTGAAAGTAGAAACCCGCCCCATTACAACGGTATGAGTTGTTTTCCCCTAGGCCGTTCTAGTTATTCGTTTCGAGCATCAGAACTGCGAAAATTTGGAGTTTCTCTAGCGTTTCTTACGTCAAAACTGTCATATCTCGCGAACGGATTGACCAATCCGCAAAGTTTCTGTTGCATCTGAAAGTACAAACTCGCCCCATTACAACGGTATGAGTAGTTTTCCCCTAGGCCGTTTTAGTTATTCGTTTCGAGCATCAGAACTGCGAAAATTTGGAGTTTCTCAAGCGTTTCTTACCTCAAAACTGCCATATCTCGCGAACGGATTGACCAATCCGCAAAGTTTTTGTTGCATCTGAAAGTAGAAACTAGCCCCATTACAACGGTATGACTAGTTTTCCCCCAGGCCGTTCTAGTTATTCGTTTCGAGCATCAGAACTGCGAAAATTTGGAGTTTTTCAAGCGTTTCTTACCTCAAAACTGCCATATCTCGCGAACGGATTGACCAATCCGCAAAGTTTCTGTTGCATCTGAAAGTAGAAACTCCCCCCATTACAACGGTATGAGTAGTTTTCCCCTAGGCCGTTCTAGTTATTCGTTTCGAGCATCAGAACTGCGAAAATTTGGAGTTTCTCAAGCGTTTCTTACCTAAAAACTGCCATATCTCGCGAACGGATTGACCAATCCGCAAAGTTTCTGTTGCATCTGAAAGTAGAAACTCGCCCCATTACAACGGTATGACTAGTTTTCCCCCAGGCCGTTCTAGTTATTCGTTTCGAGCATCAGAATTGCGAAAATTTAGAGTTTCTCAAGCGTTTCTTACCTCAAAACTGCCATATCTCGCGAACGGATTGACCAATCCGCAAAGTTTCTGTTGCATCTGAAAGTAGAAACCCGCCCCATTACAACGGTATGAGTTGTTTTCCCCTAGGCCGTTCTAGTTATTCGTTTCGAGCATCAGAACTGCGAAAATTTGGAGTTTCTCTAGCGTTTCTTACGTCAAAACTGTCATATCTCGCGAACGGATTGACCAATCCGCAAAGTTTCTGTTGCATCTGAAAGTACAAACTCGCCCCATTACAACGGTATGAGTAGTTTTCCCCTAGGCCGTTTTAGTTATTCGTTTCGAGCATCAGAACTGCGAAAATTTGGAGTTTCTCAAGCGTTTCTTACCTCAAAACTGCCATATCTCGCGAACGGATTGACCAATCCGCAAAGTTTTTGTTGCATCTGAAAGTAGAAACTAGCCCCATTACAACGGTATGACTAGTTTTCCCCCAGGCCGTTCTAGTTATTCGTTTCGAGCATCAGAACTGCGAAAATTTGGAGTTTCTCAAGCGTTTCTTACCTCAAAACTGCCATATCTCGCGATCGGATTGACCAATCCGCAAAGTTTCTGTTGCATCTGAAAGTAGAAACTCGCCCCATTACAACGGTATGAGTAGTTTTCCCCTAGGCCGTTCTGGTTATTCGTTTCGAGCATCAGAACTGCGAAAATTTGGAGTTTTTCAAGCGTTTCTTACCTCAAAACTGCCATATCTCGCGAACGGATTGACCAATCCGCAAAGTTTCTGTTGCATCTGAAAGTAGAAACTAGCCCCATTACAACGGTATGACTAGTTTTCCCCCAGGCCGTTCTAGTTATTCGTTTCGAGCATCAGAACTGCGAAAATTTGGAGTTTTTCAAGCGTTTCTTACCTCAAAACTGCCATATCTCGCGAACGGATTGACCAATCCGCAAAGTTTCTGTTGCATCTGAAAGTAGAAACTAGCCCCATTACAACGGTATGAGTAGTTTTCCCCTAGGCCGTTCTGGTTATTCGTTTCGAGCATCAGAACTGCGAAAATTTGGAGTTTTTCAAGCGTTTCTTACCTCAAAACTGTCATATCTCGCGAACGGATTGACCAATCCGCAAAGTTTTTGTTGCATCTGAAAGTAGAAACTAGCCCCATTACAACGGTATGAGTAGTTTTCCCCTAGGCCGTTCTAGTTATTCGTTTCGAGCATCAGAACTGCGAAAATTTGGAGTTCCTCAAGCGTTTCTTACATCAAAACGGCCATATCTCGCGAACGGATTGACCAATCCGCAAAGTTTCTGTTGCATCTGAAAGTAGAAACTCGCCCCATTACAACGGTATGACTAGTTTTCCCCCAGGCCGTTCTAGTTATTCGTTTCGAGCATCAGAAGTGCGAAAATTTGGAGTTTCTCAAGCGTTTCTTACCTCAAAACTGCCATATCTCGCGAACGGATTGACCAATCCGCAAAGTTTTTGTTGCATCTGAAAGTAGAAACTCGCCCCATTACAACGGTATGAGTAGTTTTCCCCTAGGCCGTTCTGGTTATTCGTTTCGAGCATCAGAACTGCGAAAATTTGGAGTTTTTCAAGCGTTTCTTACCTCAAAACTGCCATATCTCGCGAACGGATTGACCAATCCGCAAAGTTTCTGTTGGATCTGAAAGTAGAAACTAGCCCCATTACAACGGTACGAGTAGTTTTCCCCTGGGCCGTTCTGGTTATTCGTTTCGAGCATCAGAACTGCGAAAATTTGGAGTTTTTCAAGCGTTTCTTACCTCAAAACTGCCATATCTCGCGAACGGATTGACCAATCCGCAAAGTTTCTGTTGGATCTGAAAGTAGAAACTAGCCCCATTACAACGGTATGAGTAGTTTTCCCCTGGGCCGTTCTGGTTATTCGTTTCGAGCATCAGAACTGCGAAAATTTGGAGTTTTTCAAGCGTTTCTTACCTCAAAACTGCCATATCTCGCGAACGGATTGACCAATCCGCAAAGTTTCTGTTGCATCTGAAAGTAGAAACTAGCCCCATTACAACGGTATGAGTAGTTTTCCCCTAGGCCGTTCTAGTTATTCGTTTCGAGCATCAGAACTGCGAAAATTTGGAGTTTCTCTAGCGTTTCTTACCTCAAAACTGTCATATCTCGCGAACGGATTGACCAATCCGCAAAGTTTCTGTTGCATCTGAAAGTAGAAACTCGCCCCATTACAACGGTACGAGTAGTTTTCCCCTAGGCCGTTTTAGTTATTCGTTTCGAGCATCAGAACTGCGAAAATTTGGAGTTTCTCAAGCGTTTCTTACCTCAAAACTGCCATATCTCGCGAACGGATTGACCAATCCGCAAAGTTTTTGTTGCATCTGAAAGTAGAAACTAGCCCCATTACAACGGTATGACTAGTTTTCCCCCAGGCCGTTCTAGTTATTCGTTTCGAGCATCAGAACTGCGAAAATTTGGAGTTTTTCAAGCGTTTCTTACCTCAAAACTGCCATATCTCGCGAACGGATTGACTAATCCGCAAAGTTTCTGTTGCATCTGAAAGTAGAAACTCGCCCCAGTACAACGGTATGAGTAGTTTTCCCCTAGGCCGTTCTGGTTATTCGTTTCCAGCATCAGAACTGCGAAAATTTGGAGTTTTTCAAGCGTTTCTTACCTCAAAACTGCCATATCTCGCGAACGGATTGACTAATACGCAAAGTTTCTGTTGCATCTGAAAGTAGAAACTCGCCCCAGTACAACGGTATGAGTAGTTTTCCCCTAGGCCGTTCTGGTTATTCGTTTCGAGCATCAGAACTGCGAAACTTTGGAGTTTCTCAAGCGTTTCTTACCTCAAAACTGCCATATCTCGCGATCGGATTGACCAATCCGCAAAGTTTCTGTTGCATCTGAAAGTAGAAACTCGCCCCATTACAACGGTAGTTTTCCCCTAGGCCGTTCTGGTTATTCGTTTCGAGCATCAGAACTGCGAAAATTTGGAGTTTTTCAAGCGTTTCTTACCTCAAAACTGCCATATCTCGCGAACGGATTGACCAATCCGCAAAGTTTCTGTTGCATCTGAAAGTAGAAACTAGCCCCATTACAACGGTATGACTAGTTTTCCCCCAGGCCGTTCTAGTTATTCGTTTCGAGCATCAGAACTGCGAAAATTTGGAGTTTTTCAAGCGTTTCTTACCTCAAAACTGCCATATCTCGCGAACGGATTGACCAATCCGCAAAGTTTCTGTTGCATCTGAAAGTAGAAACTAGCCCCATTACAACGGTATGAGTAGTTTTCCCCTAGGCCGTTCTGGTTATTCGTTTCGAGCATCAGAACTGCGAAAATTTGGAGTTTTTCAAGCGTTTCTTACCTCAAAACTGTCATATCTCGCGAACGGATTGACCAATCCGCAAAGTTTTTGTTGCATCTGAAAGTAGAAACTAGCCCCATTACAACGGTATGAGTAGTTTTCCCCTAGGCCGTTCTAGTTATTCGTTTCGAGCATCAGAACTGCGAAAATTTGGAGTTCCTCAAGCGTTTCTTACCTCAAAACTGCCATATCTCGCGAACGGATTGACCAATCCGCAAAGTTTCTGTTGCATCTGAAAGTAGAAACTCGCCCCATTACAACGGTATGACTAGTTTTCCCCCAGGCCGTTCTAGTTATTCGTTTCGAGCATCAGAAGTGCGAAAATTTGGAGTTTCTCAAGCGTTTCTTACCTCAAAACTGCCATATCTCGCGAACGGATTGACCAATCCGCAAAGTTTTTGTTGCATCTGAAAGTAGAAACTCGCCCCATTACAACGGTAGTTTTCCCCTAGGCCGTTCTGGTTATTCGTTTCGAGCATCAGAACTGCGAAAATTTGGAGTTTTTCAAGCGTTTCTTACCTCAAAACTGCCATATCTCGCGAACGGATTGACCAATCCGCAAAGTTTCTGTTGCATCTGAAAGTAGAAACTCGCCCCATTACAACGGTATGACTAGTTTTCCCCCAGGCCGTTCTAGTTATTCGTTTCGAGCATCAGAAGTGCGAAAATTTGGAGTTTCTCAAGCGTTTCTTACCTCAAAACTGCCATATCTCGCGAACGGATTGACCAATCCGCAAAGTTTTTGTTGCATCTGAAAGTAGAAACTCGCCCCATTACAACGGTATGAGTAGTTTTCCCCTAGGCCGTTCTGGTTATTCGTTTCGAGCATCAGAACTGCGAAAATTTGGAGTTTTTCAAGCGTTTCTTACCTCAAAACTGCCATATCTCGCGAACGGATTGACTAATCCGCAAAGTTTCTGTTGCATCTGAAAGTAGAAACTCGCCCCAGTACAACGGTATGAGTAGTTTTCCCCTAGGCCGTTCTGGTTATTCGTTTCCAGCATCAGAACTGCGAAAATTTGGAGTTTTTCAAGCGTTTCTTACCTCAAAACTGCCATATCTCGCGAACGGATTGACTAATCCGCAAAGTTTCTGTTGCATCTGAAAGTAGAAACTCGCCCCAGTACAACGGTATGAGTAGTTTTCCCCTAGGCCGTTCTGGTTATTCGTTTCGAGCATCAGAACTGCGAAACTTTGGAGTTTCTCAAGCGTTTCTTACCTCAAAACTGCCATATCTCGCGATCGGATTGACCAATCCGCAAAGTTTCTGTTGCATCTGAAAGTAGAAACTCGCCCCATTACAACGGTAGTTTTCCCCTAGGCCGTTCTGGTTATTCGTTTCGAGCATCAGAACTGCGAAAATTTGGAGTTTTTCAAGCGTTTCTTACCTCAAAACTGCCATATCTCGCGAACGGATTGAACAATCCGCAAAGTTTCTGTTGCATCTGAAAGTAGAAACTAGCCCCATTACAACGGTATGACTAGTTTTCCCCCAGGCCGTTCTAGTTATTCGTTTCGAGCATCAGAACTGCGAAAATTTGGAGTTTTTCAAGCGTTTCTTACCTCAAAACTGCCATATCTCGCGAACGGATTGACCAATCCGCAAAGTTTCTGTTGCATCTGAAAGTAGAAACTAGCCCCATTACAACGGTATGAGTAGTTTTCCCCTAGGCCGTTCTGGTTATTCGTTTCGAGCATCAGAACTGCGAAAATTTGGAGTTTTTCAAGCGTTTCTTACCTCAAAACTGTCATATCTCGCGAACGGATTGACCAATCCGCAAAGTTTTTGTTGCATCTGAAAGTAGAAACTAGCCCCATTACAACGGTATGAGTAGTTTTCCCCTAGGCCGTTCTAGTTATTCGTTTCGAGTATCAGAACTGCGAAAATTTGGAGTTCCTCAAGCGTTTCTTACCTCAAAACTGCCATATCTCGCGAACGGATTGACCAATCCGCAAAGTTTCTGTTGCATCTGAAAGTAGAAACTCGCCCCATTACAACGGTATGACTAGTTTTCCCCCAGGCCGTTCTAGTTATTCGTTTCGAGCATCAGAAGTGCGAAAATTTGGAGTTTCTCAAGCGTTTCTTACCTCAAAACTGCCATATCTCGCGAACGGATTGACTAATCCGCAAAGTTTCTGTTGCATCTGAAAGTAGAAACTCGCCCCAGTACAACGGTATGAGTAGTTTTCCCCTAGGCCGTTCTGGTTATTCGTTTCCAGCATCAGAACTGCGAAAATTTGGAGTTTTTCAAGCGTTTCTTACCTCAAAACTGCCATATCTCGCGAACGGATTGACTAATCCGCAAAGTTTCTGTTGCATCTGAAAGTAGAAACTCGCCCCAGTACAACGGTATGAGTAGTTTTCCCCTAGGCCGTTCTGGTTATTCGTTTCGAGCATCAGAACTGCGAAACTTTGGAGTTTCTCAAGCGTTTCTTACCTCAAAACTGCCATATCTCGCGATCGGATTGACCAATCCGCAAAGTTTCTGTTGCATCTGAAAGTAGAAACTCGCCCCATTACAACGGTAGTTTTCCCCTAGGCCGTTCTGGTTATTCGTTTCGAGCATCAGAACTGCGAAAATTTGGAGTTTTTCAAGCGTTTCTTACCTCAAAACTGTCATATCTCGCGAACGGATTGACCAATCCGCAAAGTTTTTGTTGCATCTGAAAGTAGAAACTAGCCCCATTACAACGGTATGAGTAGTTTTCCCCTAGGCCGTTCTAGTTATTCGTTTCGAGCATCAGAACTGCGAAAATTTGGAGTACCTCAAGCGTTTCTTACCTCAAAACTGCCATATCTCGCGAACGGATTGACCAATCCGCAAAGTTTCTGTTGCATCTGAAAGTAGAAACTCGCCCCATTACAACGGTATGACTAGTTTTCCCCCAGGCCGTTCTAGTTATTCGTTTCGAGCATCAGAAGTGCGAAAATTTGGAGTTTCTCAAGCGTTTCTTACCTCAAAACTGCCATATCTCGCGAACGGATTGACCAATCCGCAAAGTTTTTGTTGCATCTGAAAGTAGAAACTCGCCCCATTACAACGGTAGTTTTCCCCTAGGCCGTTCTGGTTATTCGTTTCGAGCATCAGAACTGCGAAAATTTGGAGTTTTTCAAGCGTTTCTTACCTCAAAACTGCCATATCTCGCGAACGGATTGACCAATCCGCAAAGTTTCTGTTGCATCTGAAAGTAGAAACTAGCCCCATTACAACGGTATGACTAGTTTTCCCCCAGGCCGTTCTAGTTATTCGTTTCGAGCATCAGAACTGCGAAAATTTGGAGTTTTTCAAGCGTTTCTTACCTCAAAACTGCCATATCTCGCGAACGGATTGACCAATCCGCAAAGTTTCTGTTGCATCTGAAAGTAGAAACTAGCCCCAATACAACGGTATGAGTAGTTTTCCCCTAGGCCGTTCTGGTTATTCGTTTCGAGCATCAGAACTGCGAAAATTTGGAGTTTTTCAAGCGTTTCTTACCTCAAAACTGTCATATCTCGCGAACGGATTGACCAATCCGCAAAGTTTTTGTTGCATCTGAAAGTAGAAACTAGCCCCATTACAACGGTATGAGTAGTTTTCCCCTAGGCCGTTCTAGTTATTCGTTTCGAGCATCAGAACTGCGAAAATTTGGAGTTCCTCAAGCGTTTCTTACCTCAAAACTGCCATATCTCGCGAACGGATTGACCAATCCGCAAAGTTTCTGTTGCATCTGAAAGTAGAAACTCGCCCCATTACAACGGTATGACTAGTTTTCCCCCAGGCCGTTCTAGTTATTCGTTTCGAGCATCAGTAGTGCGAAAATTTGGAGTTTCTCAAGCGTTTCTTACCTCAAAACTGCCATATCTCGCGAACGGATTGACCAATCCGCAAAGTTTTTGTTGCATCTGAAAGTAGAAACTCGCCCCATTACAACGGTATGAGTAGTTTTCCCCTAGGCCGTTCTGGTTATTCGTTTCGAGCATCAGAACTGCGAAAATTTGGAGTTTTTCAAGCGTTTCTTACCTCAAAACTGCCATATCTCGCGAACGGATTGACTAATCCGCAAAGTTTCTGTTGCATCTGAAAGTAGAAACTCGCCCCAGTACAACGGTATGAGTAGTTTTCCCCTAGGCCGTTCTGGTTATTCGTTTCCAGCATCAGAACTGCGAAAATTTGGAGTTTTTCAAGCGTTTCTTACCTCAAAACTGCCATATCTCGCGAACGGATTGACTAATCCGCAAAGTTTCTGTTGCATCTGAAAGTAGAAACTCGCCCCAGTACAACGGTATGAGTAGTTTTCCCCTAGGCCGTTCTGGTTATTCGTTTCGAGCATCAGAACTGCGAAACTTTGGAGTTTCTCAAGCGTTTCTTACCTCAAAACTGCCATATCTCGCGATCGGATTGACCAATCCGCAAAGTTTCTGTTGCATCTGAAAGTAGAAACTCGCCCCATTACAACGGTAGTTTTCCCCTAGGCCGTTCTGGTTATTCGTTTCGAGCATCAGAACTGCGAAAATTTGGAGTTTTTCAAGCGTTTCTTACCTCAAAACTGCCATATCTCGCGAACGGATTGAACAATCCGCAAAGTTTCTGTTGCATCTGAAAGTAGAAACTAGCCCCATTACAACGGTATGACTAGTTTTCCCCCAGGCCGTTCTAGTTATTCGTTTCGAGCATCAGAACTGCGAAAATTTGGAGTTTTTCAAGCGTTTCTTACCTCAAAACTGCCATATCTCGCGAACGGATTGACCAATCCGCAAAGTTTCTGTTGCATCTGAAAGTAGAAACTAGCCCCATTACAACGGTATGAGTAGTTTTCCCCTAGGCCGTTCTGGTTATTCGTTTCGAGCATCAGAACTGCGAAAATTTGGAGTTTTTCAAGCGTTTCTTACCTCAAAACTGTCATATCTCGCGAACGGATTGACCAATCCGCAAAGTTTTTGTTGCATCTGAAAGTAGAAACTAGCCCCATTACAACGGTATGAGTAGTTTTCCCCTAGGCCGTTCTAGTTATTCGTTTCGAGCATCAGAACTGCGAAAATTTGGAGTTCCTCAAGCGTTTCTTACCTCAAAACTGCCATATCTCGCGAACGGATTGACCAATCCGCAAAGTTTCTGTTGCATCTGAAAGTAGAAACTCGCCCCATTACAACGGTATGACTAGTTTTCCCCCAGGCCGTTCTAGTTATTCGTTTCGAGCATCAGAAGTGCGAAAATTTGGAGTTTCTCAAGCGTTTCTTACCTCAAAACTGCCATATCTCGCGAACGGATTGACCAATCCGCAAAGTTTTTGTTGCATCTGAAAGTAGAAACTCGCCCCATTACAACGGTATGAGTAGTTTTCCCCTAGGCCGTTCTGGTTATTCGTTTCGAGCATCAGAACTGCGAAAATTTGGAGTTTTTCAAGCGTTTCTTACCTCAAAACTGCCATATCTCGCGAACGGATTGACTAATCCGCAAAGTTTCTGTTGCATCTGAAAGTAGAAACTCGCCCCAGTACAACGGTATGAGTAGTTTTCCCCTAGGCCGTTCTGGTTATTCGTTTCCAGCATCAGAACTGCGAAAATTTGGAGTTTTTCAAGCGTTTCTTACCTCAAAACTGCCATATCTCGCGAACGGATTGACTAATCCGCAAAGTTTCTGTTGCATCTGAAAGTAGAAACTCGCCCCAGTACAACGGTATGAGTAGTTTTCCCCTAGGCCGTTCTGGTTATTCGTTTCGAGCATCAGAACTGCGAAACTTTGGAGTTTCTCAAGCGTTTCTTACCTCAAAACTGCCATATCACGCGATCGGATTGACCAATCCGCAAAGTTTCTGTTGCATCTGAAAGTAGAAACTCGCCCCATTACAACGGTAGTTTTCCCCTA
Source organism: Ptiloglossa arizonensis (assembly GCF_051014685.1). Lineage (NCBI taxonomy): Eukaryota > Metazoa > Arthropoda > Insecta > Hymenoptera > Colletidae > Ptiloglossa > Ptiloglossa arizonensis. Next base: position 94,070 of record NW_027478955.1, read on the forward strand.
GGCCGTTCTGGTTATTCGTTTCGAGCATCAGAACTGCGAAAATTTGGAGTTTTTCAAGCGTTTCTTACCTCAAAACTGCCATATCTCGCGAACGGATTGAACAATCCGCAAAGTTTCTGTTGCATCTGAAAGTAGAAACTAGCCCCATTACAACGGTATGACTAGTTTTCCCCCAGGCCGTTCTAGTTATTCGTTTCGAGCATCAGAACTGCGAAAATTTGGAGTTTTTCGAGCGTTTCTTACCTCAAAACTGTCATATCTCGCGAACGGATTGACCAATCCGCAAAGTTTCTGTTGCATCTGAAAGTAGAAACTAGCCCCATTACAACGGTATGAGTAGTTTTCCCCTAGGCCGTTCTGGTTATTCGTTTCGAGCATCAGAACTGCGAAAATTTGGAGTTTTTCAAGCGTTTCTTACCTCAAAACTGTCATATCTCGCGAACGGATTGACCAATCCGCAAAGTTTTTGTTGCATCTGAAAGTAGAAACTAGCCCCATTACAACGGTATGAGTAGTTTTCCCCTAGGCCGTTCTAGTTATTCGTTTCGAGCATCAGAACTGCGAAAATTTGGAGTTCCTCAAGCGTTTCTTACCTCAAAACTGCCATATCTCGCGAACGGATTGACCAATCCGCAAAGTTTCTGTTGCATCTGAAAGTAGAAACTCGCCCCATTACAACGGTATGAGTAGTTTTCCCCTAGGCCGTTCTGGTTATTCGTTTCGAGCATCAGAACTGCGAAAATTTGGAGTTTTTCAAGCGTTTCTTACCTCAAAACTGCCATATCTCGCGAACGGATTGACTAATCCGCAAAGTTTCTGTTGCATCTGAAAGTAGAAACTCGCCCCAGTACAACGGTATGAGTAGTTTTCCCCTAGGCCGTTCTGGTTATTCGTTTCGAGCACCAGAACTGCGAAACTTTGGAGTTTCTCAAGCGTTTCTTACCTCAAAACTGCCATATCTCGCGATCGGATTGACCAATCCGCAAAGTTTCTGTTGCATCTGAAAGTAGAAACTCGCCCCATTACAACGGTAGTTTTCCCCTAGGCCGTTCTGGTTATTCGTTTCGAGCATCAGAACTGCGAAACTTTGGAGTTTCTCAAGCGTTTCTTACCTCAAAACTGCCATATCTCGCGATCGGATTGACCAATCCGCAAAGTTTCTGTTGCATCTGAAAGTAGAAACTCGCCCCATTACAACGGTAGTTTTCCCCTAGGCCGTTCTGGTTATTCGTTTCGAGCATCAGAACTGCGAAAATTTGGAGTTTTTCAAGCGTTTCTTACCTCAAAACTGCCATATCTCGCGAACGGATTGACCAATCCGCAAAGTTTCTGTTGCATCTGAAAGTAGAAACTAGCCCCATTACAACGGTATGACTAGTTTTCCCCCAGGCCGTTCTAGTTATTCGTTTCGAGCATCAGAACTGCGAAAATTTGGAGTTTTTCAAGCGTTTCTTACCTCAAAACTGCCATATCTCGCGAACGGATTGACCAATCCGCAAAGTTTCTGTTGCATCTGAAAGTAGAAACTAGCCCCATTACAACGGTATGAGTAGTTTTCCCCTAGGCCGTTCTGGTTATTCGTTTCGAGCATCAGAACTGCGAAAATTTGGAGTTTTTCAAGCGTTTCTTACCTCAAAACTGTCATATCTCGCGAACGGATTGACCAATCCGCAAAGTTTTTGTTGCATCTGAAAGTAGAAACTAGCCCCATTACAACGGTATGAGTAGTTTTCCCCTAGGCCGTTCTAGTTATTCGTTTCGAGCATCAGAACTGCGAAAATTTGGAGTTCCTCAAGCGTTTCTTACCTCAAAACTGCCATATCTCGCGAACGGATTGACCAATCCGCAAAGTTTCTGTTGCATCTGAAAGTAGAAACTCGCCCCATTACAACGGTATGACTAGTTTTCCCCCAGGCCGTTCTAGTTATTCGTTTCGAGCATCAGAAGTGCGAAAATTTGGAGTTTCTCAAGCGTTTCTTACCTCAAAACTGCCATATCTCGCGAACGGATTGACCAATCCGCAAAGTTTCTGTTGCATCTGAAAGTAGAAACTAGCCCCATTACAACGGTATGACTAGTTTTCCCCCAGGCCGTTCTAGTTATTCGTTTCGAGCATCAGAACTGCGAAAATTTGGAGTTTTTCAAGCGTTTCTTACCTCAAAACTGCCATATCTCGCGAACGGATTGACCAATCCGCAAAGTTTCTGTTGCATCTGAAAGTAGAAACTAGCCCCATTACAACGGTATGAGTAGTTTTCCCCTAGGCCGTTCTGGTTATTCGTTTCGAGCATCAGAACTGCGAAAATTTGGAGTTTTTCAAGCGTTTCTTACCTCAAAACTGTCATATCTCGCGAACGGATTGACCAATCCGCAAAGTTTTTGTTGCATCTGAAAGTAGAAACTAGCCCCATTACAACGGTATGAGTAGTTTTCCCCTAGGCCGTTCTAGTTATTCGTTTCGAGCATCAGAACTGCGAAAATTTGGAGTTCCTCAAGCGTTTCTTACCTCAAAACTGCCATATCTCGCGAACGGATTGACCAATCCGCAAAGTTTCTGTTGCATCTGAAAGTAGAAACTCGCCCCATTACAACGGTATGACTAGTTTTCCCCCAGGCCGTTCTAGTTATTCGTTTCGAGCATCAGAAGTGCGAAAATTTGGAGTTTCTCAAGCGTTTCTTACCTCAAAACTGCCATATCTCGCGAACGGATTGACCAATCCGCAAAGTTTTTGTTGCATCTGAAAGTAGAAACTCGCCCCATTACAACGGTATGAGTAGTTTTCCCCTAGGCCGTTCTGGTTATTCGTTTCGAGCATCAGAACTGCGAAAATTTGGAGTTTTTCAAGCGTTTCTTACCTCAAAACTGCCATATCTCGCGAACGGATTGACCAATCCGCAAAGTTTCTGTTGCATCTGAAAGTAGAAACTCGCCCCATTACAACGGTACGACTAGTTTTCCCCTAGGCCGTTTTGGTTATTCGTTTCGAGCATCAGAACTGCGAAAATTTGGAGTTTCTCAAGCGTTTCTTACCTCAAAACTGCCATATCTCGCGATCGGATTGACCAATCCGCAAAGTTTCTGTTGCATCTGAAAGTAGAAACTCGCCCCATTACAACGGTAGTTTTCCCCTAGGCCGTTCTGGTTATTCGTTTCGAGCATCAGAACTGCGAAAATTTGGAGTTTTTCAAGCGTTTCTTACCTCAAAACTGCCATATCTCGCGAACGGATTGACCAATCCGCAAAGTTTCTGTTGCATCTGAAAGTAGAAACTCGCCCCATTACAACGGTACGAGTAGTTTTCCCCTAGGCCGTTTTAGTTATTCGTTTCGAGCATCAGAACTGCGAAAATTTGGAGTTTCTCAAGCGTTTCTTACCTCAAAACTGCCATATCTCGCGAACGGATTGACCAATCCGCAAAGTTTTTGTTGCATCTGAAAGTAGAAGCTAGCCCCATTACAACGGTATGACTAGTTTTCCCCCAGGCCGTTCTAGTTATTCGTTTCGAGCATCAGAACTGCGAAAAATTGGAGTTTTTCAAGCGTTTCTTACCTCAAAACTGCCATATCTCGCGAACGGATTGACCAATCCGCAAAGTTTCTGTTGCATCTGAAAGTAGAAACTCGCCCCATTACAACGGTATGAGTAGTTTTCCCCTAGGCCGTTCTGGTTATTCGTTTCGAGCATCAGAACTGCGAAAATTTGGAGTTTTTCAAGCGTTTCTTACCTCAAAACTGCCATATCTCGCGAACGGATTGACCAATCCGCAAAGTTTCTGTTGCATCTGAAAGTAGAAACTCGCCCCATTACAACGGTATGACTAGTTTTCCCCCAGGCCGTTCTAGTTATTCGTTTCGAGCATCAGAACTGCGAAAATTTGGAGTTTTTCAAGCGTTTCTTACCTCAAAACTGCCATATCTCGCGAACGGATTGACCAATCCGCAAAGTTTCTATTGCATCTGAAAGTAGAAACTCGCCCCATTACAACGGTACGAGTAGTTTTCCCCTAGGCCGTTTTGGTTATTCGTTTCGAGCATCAGAACTGCGAAAATTTGGAGTTTCTCAAGCGTTTCTTACCTCAAAACTGCCATATCTCGCGATCGGATTGACCAATCCGCAAAGTTTCTGTTGCATCTGAAAGTAGAAACTCGCCCCATTACAACGGTAGTTTTCCCCTAGGCCGTTCTGGTTATTCGTTTCGAGCATCAGAACTGCGAAAATTTGGAGTTTTTCAAGCGTTTCTTACCTCAAAACTGCCATATCTCGCGAACGGATTGACCAATCCGCAAAGTTTCTGTTGCATCTGAAAGTAGAAACTCGCCCCATTACAACGGTACGAGTAGTTTTCCCCTAGGCCGTTTTAGTTATTCGTTTCGAGCATCAGAACTGCGAAAATTTGGAGTTTCTCAAGCGTTTCTTACCTCAAAACTGCCATATCTCGCGAACGGATTGACCAATCCGCAAAGTTTTTGTTGCATCTGAAAGTAGAAACTAGCCCCATTACAACGGTATGACTAGTTTTCCCCCAGGCCGTTCTAGTTATTCGTTTCGAGCATCAGAACTGCGAAAATTTGGAGTTTTTCAAGCGTTTCTTACCTCAAAACTGCCATATCTCGCGAACGGATTGACCAATCCGCAAAGTTTCTGTTGCATCTGAAAGTAGAAACTCGCCCCATTACAACGGTATGAGTAGTTTTCCCGTAGGCCGTTCTGGTTATTCGTTTCGAGCATCAGAACTGCGAAAATTTGGAGTTTTTCAAGCGTTTCTTACCTCAAAACTGCCATATCTCGCGAACGGATTGACCAATCCGCAAAGTTTCTGTTGCATCTGAAAGTAGAAACTCGCCCCATTACAACGGTATGACTAGTTTTCCCCCAGGCCGTTCTAGTTATTCGTTTCGAGCATCAGAACTGCGAAAATTTGGAGTTTTTCAAGCGTTTCTTACCTCAAAACTGCCATATCTCGCGAACGGATTGACCAATCCGCAAAGTTTCTATTGCATCTGAAAGTAGAAACTCGCCCCATTACAACGGTATGAGTAGTTTTCCCCTAGGCCGTTCTGGTTATTCGTTTCGAGCATCAGAACTGCGAAAATTTGGAGTTTTTCAAGCGTTTCTTACCTCAAAACCGCCATATCTCGCGAACGGATTGACCAATCCGCAAAGTTTCTGTTGCATCTGAAAGTAGAAACTAGCCCCATTACAACGGTATGAGTAGTTTTCCCCTAGGCCGTTCTAGTTATTCGTTTCGAGCATCAGAACTGCGAAAATTTGGAGTTTCTCTAGCGTTTCTTACGTCAAAACTGTCATATCTCGCGAACGGATTGACCAATCCGCAAAGTTTCTGTTGCATCTGAAAGTAGAAACACGCCCCATTACAACGGTACGAGTAGTTTTCCCCTAGGCCGTTTTAGTTATTCGTTTCGAGCATCAGAACTGCGAAAATTTGGAGTATCTCAAGCGTTTCTTACCTCAAAACTGCCATATCTCGCGAACGGATTGACCAATCCGCAAAGTTTTTGTTGCATCTGAAAGTAGAAACTAGCCCCATTACAACGGTATGACTAGTTTTCCCCCAGGCCGTTCTAGTTATTCGTTTCGAGCATCAGAACTGCGAAAATTTGGAGTTTTTCAAGCGTTTCTTACCTCAAAACTGCCATATCTCGCGAACGGATTGACTAATCCGCAAAGTTTCTGTTGCATCTGAAAGTAGAAACTCGCCCCAGTACAACGGTATGAGTAGTTTTCCCCTAGGCCGTTCTGGTTATTCGTTTCGAGCATCAGAACTGCGAAAATTTGGAGTTTTTCAAGCGTTTCTTACCTCAAAACTGCCATATCTCGCGAACGGATTGACTAATCCGCAAAGTTTCTGTTGCATCTGAAAGTAGAAACTCGCCCCAGTACAACGGTATGAGTAGTTTTCCCCTAGGCCGTTCTGGTTATTCGTTTCGAGCATCAGAACTGCGAAAATTTGGAGTTTCTCAAGCGTTTCTTACCTCAAAACTGCCATATCTCGCGATCGGATTGACCAATCCGCAAAGTTTCTGTTGCATCTGAAAGTAGAAACTCGCCCCATTACAACGGTAGTTTTCCCCTAGGCCGTTCTGGTTATTCGTTTCGAGCATCAGAACTGCGAAAATTTGGAGTTTTTCAAGCGTTTCTTACCTCAAAACTGCCATATCTCGCGAACGGATTGACCAATCCGCAAAGTTTCTGTTGCATCTGAAAGTAGAAACTAGCCCCATTACAACGGTATGACTAGTTTTCCCCCAGGCCGTTCTAGTTATTCGTTTCGAGCATCAGAACTGCGAAAATTTGGAGTTTTTCAAGCGTTTCTTACCTCAAAACTGCCATACCTCGCGAACGGATTGACCAATCCGCAAAGTTTCTGTTGCATCTGAAAGTAGAAACACGCCCCATTACAACGGTACGAGTAGTTTTCCCCTAGGCCGTTTTAGTTATTCGATTCGAGCATCAGAACTGCGAAAATTTGGAGTTTCTCAAGCGTTTCTTACCTCAAAACTGCCATATCTCGCGAACGGATTGACCAATCCGCAAAGTTTTTGTTGCATCTGAAAGTAGAAACTAGCCCCATTACAACGGTATGACTAGTTTTCCCCCAGGCCGTTCTAGTTATTCGTTTCGAGCATCAGAACTGCGAAAATTTGGAGTTTTTCAAGCGTTTCTTACCTCAAAACTGCCATATCTCGCGAACGGATTGACTAATCCGCAAAGTTTCTGTTGCATCTGAAAGTAGAAACCCGCCCCATTACAACGGTATGAGTAGTTTTCCCCTAGGCCGTTCTGGTTATTCGTTTCGAGCATCAGAACTGCGAAAATTTGGAGTTTTTCAAGCGTTTCTTACCTCAAAACCGCCATATCTCGCGAACGGATTGACTAATCCGCAAAGTTTCTGTTGCATCTGAAAGTAGAAACTCGCCCCAGTACAACGGTATGAGTAGTTTTCCCCTAGGCCGTTCTGGTTATTCGTTTCGAGCATCAGAACTGCGAAAATTTGGAGTTTCTCAAGCGTTTCTTACCTCAAAACTGCCATATCTCGCGATCGGATTGACCAATCCGCAAAGTTTCTGTTGCATCTGAAAGTAGAAACTCGCCCCATTACAACGGTAGTTTTCCCCTAGGCCGTTCTGGTTATTCGTTTCGAGCATCAGAACTGCGAAAATTTGGAGTTTTTCAAGCGTTTCTTACCTCAAAACTGCCATATCTCGCGAACGGATTGACCAATCCGCAAAGTTTCTGTTGCATCTGAAAGTAGAAACTAGCCCCATTACAACGGTATGACTAGTTTTCCCCCAGGCCGTTCTAGTTATTCGTTTCGAGCATCAGAACTGCGAAAATTTGGAGTTTTTCAAGCGTTTCTTACCTCAAAACTGCCATATCTCGCGAACGGATTGACCAATCCGCAAAGTTTCTGTTGCATCTGAAAGTAGAAACACGCCCCATTACAACGGTACGAGTAGTTTTCCCCTAGGCCGTTTTAGTTATTCGATTCGAGCATCAGAACTGCGAAAATTTGGAGTTTCTCAAGCGTTTCTTACCTCAAAACTGCCATATCTCGCGAACGGATTGACCAATCCGCAAAGTTTTTGTTGCATCTGAAAGTAGAAACTAGCCCCATTACAACGGTATGACTAGTTTTCCCCCAGGCCGTTCTAGTTATTCGTTTCGAGCATCAGAACTGCGAAAATTTGGAGTTTTTCAAGCGTTTCTTACCTCAAAACTGCCATATCTCGCGAACGGATTGACTAATCCGCAAAGTTTCTGTTGCATCTGAAAGTAGAAACCCGCCCCATTACAACGGTATGAGTAGTTTTCCCCTAGGCCGTTCTGGTTATTCGTTTCGAGCATCAGAACTGCGAAAATTTGGAGTTTTTCAAGCGTTTCTTACCTCAAAACCGCCATATCTCGCGAACGGAATGACCAATCCGCAAAGTTTCTGTTGCATCTGAAAGTAGAAACTAGCCCCATTACAACGGTATGAGTAGTTTTCCCCTAGGCCGTTCTAGTTATTCGTTTCGAGCATCAGAACTGCGAAAATTTGGAGTTTCTCTAGCGTTTCTTACCTCAAAACTGCCATATCTCGCGAACGGATTGACCAATCCGCAAAGTTTCTGTTGGATCTGAAAGTAGAAACTAGCCCCATTACAACGGTATGAGTAGTTTTCCCCTGGGCCGTTCTGGTTATTCGTTTCGAGCATCAGAACTGCGAAAATTTGGAGTTTTTCAAGCGTTTCTTACCTCAAAACTGCCATATCTCGCGAACGGATTGACCAATCCGCAAAGTTTCTGTTGGATCTGAAAGTAGAAACTAGCCCCATTACAACGGTATGAGTAGTTTTCCCCTGGGCCGTTCTGGTTATTCGTTTCGAGCATCAGAACTGCGAAAATTTGGAGTTTTTCAAGCGTTTCTTACCTCAAAACTGCCATATCTCGCGAACGGATTGACCAATCCGCAAAGTTTCTGTTGTATCTGAAAGTAGAAACTAGCCCCATTACAACGGTATGAGTAGTTTTCCCCTAGGCCGTTCTGGTTATTCGTTTCGAGCATCAGAACTGCGAAAATTTGGAGTTTTTCAAGCGTTTCTTACCTCAAAACTGTCATATCTCGCGAACGGATTGACCAATCCGCAAAGTTTCTGTTGCATCTGAAAGTAGAAACTAGCCCCATTACAACGGTATGAGCAGTTTTCCCCTAGGCCGTTCTAGTTATTCGTTTCGAGCATCAGAACTGCGAAAATTTGGAGTTTTTCAAGCGTTTCTTACCTCAAAACTGCCATATCTCGCGAACGGATTGACTAATCCGCAAAGTTTCTGTTGCATCTGAAAGTAGAAACTCGCCCCAGTACAACGGTATGAGTAGTTTTCCCCTAGGCCGTTCTGGTTATTCGTTTCGAGCATCAGAACTGCGAAAATTTGGAGTTTTTCAAGCGTTTCTTACCTCAAAACTGTCATATCTCGCGAACGGATTGACCAATCCGCAAAGTTTCTGTTGCATCTGAAAGTAGAAACTAGCCCCATTACAACGGTATGAGTAGTTTTCCCCTAGGCCGTTCTAGTTATTCGTTTCGAGCATCACAACTGCGAAAATTTGGAGTTTCTCTAGCGTTTCTTACCTCAAAACTGTCATATCTCGCGAACGGATTGACCAATCCGCAAAGTTTCTGTTGCATCTGAAAGTAGAAACTCGCCCCATTACAACGGTACGAGTAGTTTTCCCCTAGGCCGTTTTAGTTATTCGTTTCGAGCATCAGAACTGCGAAAATTTGGAGTTTCTCAAGCGTTTCTTACCTCAAAACTGCCATATCTCGCGAACGGATTGACCAATCCGCAAAGTTTTTGTTGCATCTGAAAGTAGAAACTAGCCCCATTACAACGGTAGGACTAGTTTTCCCCCAGGCCGTTCTAGTTATTCGTTTCGAGCATCAGAACTGCGAAAATTTGGAGTTTTTCAAGCGTTTCTTACCTCAAAACTGCCATATCTCGCGAACGGATTGACTAATCCGCAAAGTTTCTGTTGCATCTGAAAGTAGAAACTCGCCCCAGTACAACGGTATGAGTAGTTTTCCCCTAGGCCGTTCTGGTTATTCGTTTCGAGCATCAGAACTGCGAAACTTTGGAGTTTCTCAAGCGTCTCTTACCTCAAAACTGCCATATCTCGCGATCGGATTGACCAATCCGCAAAGTTTCTGTTGCATCTGAAAGTAGAAACTCGCCCCATTACAACGGTAGTTTTCCCCTAGGCCGTTCTGGTTATTCGTTTCGAGCATCAGAACTGCGAAAATTTGGAGTTTTTCAAGCGTTTCTTACCTCAAAACTGCCATATCTCGCGAACGGATTGACCAATCCGCAAAGTTTCTGTTGCATCTGAAAGTAGAAACTCGCCCCATTACAACGGTATGACTACTTTTCCCTCAGGCCGTTCTAGTTATTCGTTTCGAGCATCAGAACTGCGAAAATTTGGAGTTTCTCAACCGTTTCTTACCTCAAAACTGCCATATCTCGCGATCGGATTGACCAATCCACAAAGTTTCTGTTGCATCTGAAAGTAGAAACTCGCCCCATTACAACGGTAGTTTTCCCCTAGGCCGTTCTGGTTATTCGTTTCGAGCATCAGAACTGCGAAAATTTGGAGTTTTTCAAGCGTTACTTACCTCAAAACTGCCATATCTCGCGAACGGATTGACCAATCCGCAAAGTTTCTGTTGCATCTGAAAGTAGAAACTAGCCCCATTACAACGGTATGAGTAGTTTTCCCCCAGGCCGTTCTGGTTATTCGTTTCGAGCATCAGAACTGCGAAAATTTGGAGTTTTTCAAGCGTTTCTTACCTCAAAACTGCCATATCTCGCGAACGGATTGACCAATCCGCAAAGTTTCTGTTGCATCTGAAAGTAGAAACTCGCCCCATTACAACGGTATGACTAGTTTTCCCCCAGGCCGTTCTAGTTATTCGTTTCGAGCATCAGAACTGCAAAAATTTGGAGTTTCTCAAGCGTTTCTTACCTCAAAACTGCCATACCTCGTGATCGGAGTGACCAATCCGCAAAGTTTCTGTTGCATCTGAAAGTAGAAACTCGCCCCATTACAACGGTATGAGTAGTTTTCCCCTAGGCCGTTCTGGTTATTCGTTTCGAGCATCAGAACTGCGAAAATTTGGAGTTTTTCAAGCGTTTCTTACCTCAAAACTGCCATATCTCGCGAACGGATTGACCAATCCGCAAAGTTTCTGTTGGATCTGAAAGTAGAAACTAGCCCCATTACAACGGTATGAGTAGTTTTCCCCTGGGCCGTTCTGGTTATTCGTTTCGAGCATCAGAACTGCGAAAATTTGGAGTTTTTCAAGCGTTTCTTACCTCAAAACTGCCATATCTCGCGAACGGATTGACCAATCCGCAAAGTTTCTGTTGGATCTGAAAGTAGAAACTAGCCCCATTACAACGGTATGAGTAGTTTTCCCCTGGGCCGTTCTGGTTATTCGTTTCGAGCATCAGAACTGCGAAAATTTGGAGTTTTTCAAGCGTTTCTTACCTCAAAACTGCCATATCTCGCGAACGGATTGACCAATCCGCAAAGTTTCTGTTGTATCTGAAAGTAGAAACTAGCCCCATTACAACGGTATGAGTAGTTTTCCCCTAGGCCGTTCTGGTTATTCGTTTCGAGCATCAGAACTGCGAAAATTTGGAGTTTTTCAAGCGTTTCTTACCTCAAAACTGTCATATCTCGCGAACGGATTGACCAATCCGCAAAGTTTCTGTTGCATCTGAAAGTAGAAACTAGCCCCATTACAACGGTATGAGCAGTTTTCCCCTAGGCCGTTCTAGTTATTCGTTTCGAGCATCAGAACTGCGAAAATTTGGAGTTTTTCAAGCGTTTCTTACCTCAAAACTGCCATATCTCGCGAACGGATTGACTAATCCGCAAAGTTTCTGTTGCATCTGAAAGTAGAAACTCGCCCCAGTACAACGGTATGAGTAGTTTTCCCCTAGGCCGTTCTGGTTATTCGTTTCGAGCATCAGAACTGCGAAAATTTGGAGTTTTTCAAGCGTTTCTTACCTCAAAACTGTCATATCTCGCGAACGGATTGACCAATCCGCAAAGTTTCTGTTGCATCTGAAAGTAGAAACTAGCCCCATTACAACGGTATGAGCAGTTTTCCCCTAGGCCGTTCTAGTTATTCGTTTCGAGCATCAGAACTGCGAAAATTTGGAGTTTTTCAAGCGTTTCTTACCTCAAAACTGCCATATCTCGCGAACGGATTGACTAATCCGCAAAGTTTCTGTTGCATCTGAAAGTAGAAACCCGCCCCATTACAACGGTATGAGTAGTTTTCCCCTAGGCCGTTCTGGTTATTCGTTTCGAGCATCAGAACTGCGAAAATTTGGAGTTTTTCAAGCGTTTCTTACCTCAAAACCGCCATATCTCGCGAACGGAATGACCAATCCGCAAAGTTTCTGTTGCATCTGAAAGTAGAAACTAGCCCCATTACAACGGTATGAGTAGTTTTCCCCTAGGCCGTTCTAGTTATTCGTTTCGAGCATCAGAACTGCGAAAATTTGGAGTTTCTCTAGCGTTTCTTACCTCAAAACTGCCATATCTCGCGAACGGATTGACCAATCCGCAAAGTTTCTGTTGGATCTGAAAGTAGAAACTAGCCCCATTACAACGGTATGAGTAGTTTTCCCCTGGGCCGTTCTGGTTATTCGTTTCGAGCATCAGAACTGCGAAAATTTGGAGTTTTTCAAGCGTTTCTTACCTCAAAACTGCCATATCTCGCGAACGGATTGACCAATCCGCAAAGTTTCTGTTGGATCTGAAAGTAGAAACTAGCCCCATTACAACGGTATGAGTAGTTTTCCCCTGGGCCGTTCTGGTTATTCGTTTCGAGCATCAGAACTGCGAAAATTTGGAGTTTTTCAAGCGTTTCTTACCTCAAAACTGCCATATCTCGCGAACGGATTGACCAATCCGCAAAGTTTCTGTTGTATCTGAAAGTAGAAACTAGCCCCATTACAACGGTATGAGTAGTTTTCCCCTAGGCCGTTCTGGTTATTCGTTTCGAGCATCAGAACTGCGAAAATTTGGAGTTTTTCAAGCGTTTCTTACCTCAAAACTGTCATATCTCGCGAACGGATTGACCAATCCGCAAAGTTTCTGTTGCATCTGAAAGTAGAAACTAGCCCCATTACAACGGTATGAGCAGTTTTCCCCTAGGCCGTTCTAGTTATTCGTTTCGAGCATCAGAACTGCGAAAATTTGGAGTTTTTCAAGCGTTTCTTACCTCAAAACTGCCATATCTCGCGAACGGATTGACTAATCCGCAAAGTTTCTGTTGCATCTGAAAGTAGAAACTCGCCCCAGTACAACGGTATGAGTAGTTTTCCCCTAGGCCGTTCTGGTTATTCGTTTCGAGCATCAGAACTGCGAAAATTTGGAGTTTTTCAAGCGTTTCTTACCTCAAAACTGTCATATCTCGCGAACGGATTGACCAATCCGCAAAGTTTCTGTTGCATCTGAAAGTAGAAACTAGCCCCATTACAACGGTATGAGTAGTTTTCCCCTAGGCCGTTCTAGTTATTCGTTTCGAGCATCACAACTGCGAAAATTTGGAGTTTCTCTAGCGTTTCTTACCTCAAAACTGTCATATCTCGCGAACGGATTGACCAATCCGCAAAGTTTCTGTTGCATCTGAAAGTAGAAACTCGCCCCATTACAACGGTACGAGTAGTTTTCCCCTAGGCCGTTTTAGTTATTCGTTTCGAGCATCAGAACTGCGAAAATTTGGAGTTTCTCAAGCGTTTCTTACCTCAAAACTGCCATATCTCGCGAACGGATTGACCAATCCGCAAAGTTTTTGTTGCATCTGAAAGTAGAAACTAGCCCCATTACAACGGTAGGACTAGTTTTCCCCCAGGCCGTTCTAGTTATTCGTTTCGAGCATCAGAACTGCGAAAATTTGGAGTTTTTCAAGCGTTTCTTACCTCAAAACTGCCATATCTCGCGAACGGATTGACTAATCCGCAAAGTTTCTGTTGCATCTGAAAGTAGAAACTCGCCCCAGTACAACGGTATGAGTAGTTTTCCCCTAGGCCGTTCTGGTTATTCGTTTCGAGCATCAGAACTGCGAAACTTTGGAGTTTCTCAAGCGTCTCTTACCTCAAAACTGCCATATCTCGCGATCGGATTGACCAATCCGCAAAGTTTCTGTTGCATCTGAAAGTAGAAACTCGCCCCATTACAACGGTAGTTTTCCCCTAGGCCGTTCTGGTTATTCGTTTCGAGCATCAGAACTGCGAAAATTTGGAGTTTTTCAAGCGTTTCTTACCTCAAAACTGCCATATCTCGCGAACGGATTGACCAATCCGCAAAGTTTCTGTTGCATCTGAAAGTAGAAACTCGCCCCATTACAACGGTATGACTACTTTTCCCCCAGGCCGTTCTAGTTATTCGTTTCGAGCATCAGAACTGCGAAAATTTGGAGTTTCTCAACCGTTTCTTACCTCAAAACTGCCATATCTCGCGATCGGATTGACCAATCCACAAAGTTTCTGTTGCATCTGAAAGTAGAAACTCGCCCCATTACAACGGTAGTTTTCCCCTAGGCCGTTCTGGTTATTCGTTTCGAGCATCAGAACTGCGAAAATTTGGAGTTTTTCAAGCGTTACTTACCTCAAAACTGCCATATCTCGCGAACGGATTGACCAATCCGCAAAGTTTCTGTTGCATCTGAAAGTAGAAACTAGCCCCATTACAACGGTATGAGTAGTTTTCCCCCAGGCCGTTCTGGTTATTCGTTTCGAGCATCAGAACTGCGAAAATTTGGAGTTTTTCAAGCGTTTCTTACCTCAAAACTGCCATATCTCGCGAACGGATTGACCAATCCGCAAAGTTTCTGTTGCATCTGAAAGTAGAAACTAGCCCCATTACAACGGTATGAGTAGTTTTCCCCTAGGCCGTTCTAGTTATTCGTTTCGAGCATCACAACTGCGAAAATTTGGAGTTTCTCTAGCGTTTCTTACCTCAAAACTGTCATATCTCGCGAACGGATTGACCAATCCGCAAAGTTTCTGTTGCATCTGAAAGTAGAAACTCGCCCCATTACAACGGTACGAGTAGTTTTCCCCTAGGCCGTTTTAGTTATTCGTTTCGAGCATCAGAACTGCGAAAATTTGGAGTTTCTCAAGCGTTTCTTACCTCAAAACTGCCATATCTCGCGAACGGATTGACCAATCCGCAAAGTTTTTGTTGCATCTGAAAGTAGAAACTAGCCCCATTACAACGGTAGGACTAGTTTTCCCCCAGGCCGTTCTAGTTATTCGTTTCGAGCATCAGAACTGCGAAAATTTGGAGTTTTTCAAGCGTTTCTTACCTCAAAACTGCCATATCTCGCGAACGGATTGACTAATCCGCAAAGTTTCTGTTGCATCTGAAAGTAGAAACTCGCCCCAGTACAACGGTATGAGTAGTTTTCCCCTAGGCCGTTCTGGTTATTCGTTTCGAGCATCAGAACTGCGAAACTTTGGAGTTTCTCAAGCGTCTCTTACCTCAAAACTGCCATATCTCGCGATCGGATTGACCAATCCGCAAAGTTTCTGTTGCATCTGAAAGTAGAAACTCGCCCCATTACAACGGTAGTTTTCCCCTAGGCCGTTCTGGTTATTCGTTTCGAGCATCAGAACTGCGAAAATTTGGAGTTTTTCAAGCGTTTCTTACCTCAAAACTGCCATATCTCGCGAACGGATTGACCAATCCGCAAAGTTTCTGTTGCATCTGAAAGTAGAAACTCGCCCCATTACAACGGTATGACTACTTTTCCCCCAGGCCGTTCTAGTTATTCGTTTCGAGCATCAGAACTGCGAAAATTTGGAGTTTCTCAACCGTTTCTTACCTCAAAACTGCCATATCTCGCGATCGGATTGACCAATCCACAAAGTTTCTGTTGCATCTGAAAGTAGAAACTCGCCCCATTACAACGGTAGTTTTCCCCTAGGCCGTTCTGGTTATTCGTTTCGAGCATCAGAACTGCGAAAATTTGGAGTTTTTCAAGCGTTACTTACCTCAAAACTGCCATATCTCGCGAACGGATTGACCAATCCGCAAAGTTTCTGTTGCATCTGAAAGTAGAAACTAGCCCCATTACAACGGTATGAGTAGTTTTCCCCCAGGCCGTTCTGGTTATTCGTTTCGAGCATCAGAACTGCGAAAATTTGGAGTTTTTCAAGCGTTTCTTACCTCAAAACTGCCATATCTCGCGAACGGATTGACCAATCCGCAAAGTTTCTGTTGCATCTGAAAGTAGAAACTCGCCCCATTACAACGGTATGACTAGTTTTCCCCCAGGCCGTTCTAGTTATTCGTTTCGAGCATCAGAACTGCAAAAATTTGGAGTTTCTCAAGCGTTTCTTACCTCAAAACTGCCATACCTCGCGATCGGAGTGACCAATCCGCAAAGTTTCTGTTGCATCTGAAAGTAGAAACTCGCCCCATTACAACGGTATGAGTAGTTTTCCCCTAGGCCGTTCTGGTTATTCGTTTCGAGCATCAGAACTGCGAAAATTTGGAGTTTTTCAAGCGTTTCTTACCTCAAAACTGCCATATCTCGCGAACGGATTGACCAATCCGCAAAGTTTCTGTTGGATCTGAAAGTAGAAACTAGCCCCATTACAACGGTATGAGTAGTTTTCCCCTGGGCCGTTCTGGTTATTCGTTTCGAGCATCAGAACTGCGAAAATTTGGAGTTTTTCAAGCGTTTCTTACCTCAAAACTGCCATATCTCGCGAACGGATTGACCAATCCGCAAAGTTTCTGTTGGATCTGAAAGTAGAAACTAGCCCCATTACAACGGTATGAGTAGTTTTCCCCTGGGCCGTTCTGGTTATTCGTTTCGAGCATCAGAACTGCGAAAATTTGGAGTTTTTCAAGCGTTTCTTACCTCAAAACTGCCATATCTCGCGAACGGATTGACCAATCCGCAAAGTTTCTGTTGTATCTGAAAGTAGAAACTAGCCCCATTACAACGGTATGAGTAGTTTTCCCCTAGGCCGTTCTGGTTATTCGTTTCGAGCATCAGAACTGCGAAAATTTGGAGTTTTTCAAGCGTTTCTTACCTCAAAACTGTCATATCTCGCGAACGGATTGACCAATCCGCAAAGTTTCTGTTGCATCTGAAAGTAGAAACTAGCCCCATTACAACGGTATGAGCAGTTTTCCCCTAGGCCGTTCTAGTTATTCGTTTCGAGCATCAGAACTGCGAAAATTTGGAGTTTTTCAAGCGTTTCTTACCTCAAAACTGCCATATCTCGCGAACGGATTGACTAATCCGCAAAGTTTCTGTTGCATCTGAAAGTAGAAACTCGCCCCAGTACAACGGTATGAGTAGTTTTCCCCTAGGCCGTTCTGGTTATTCGTTTCGAGCATCAGAACTGCGAAAATTTGGAGTTTTTCAAGCGTTTCTTACCTCAAAACTGTCATATCTCGCGAACGGATTGACCAATCCGCAAAGTTTCTGTTGCATCTGAAAGTAGAAACTAGCCCCATTACAACGGTATGAGTAGTTTTCCCCTAGGCCGTTCTAGTTATTCGTTTCGAGCATCACAACTGCGAAAATTTGGAGTTTCTCTAGCGTTTCTTACCTCAAAACTGTCATATCTCGCGAACGGATTGACCAATCCGCAAAGTTTCTGTTGCATCTGAAAGTAGAAACTCGCCCCATTACAACGGTACGAGTAGTTTTCCCCTAGGCCGTTTTAGTTATTCGTTTCGAGCATCAGAACTGCGAAAATTTGGAGTTTCTCAAGCGTTTCTTACCTCAAAACTGCCATATCTCGCGAACGGATTGACCAATCCGCAAAGTTTTTGTTGCATCTGAAAGTAGAAACTAGCCCCATTACAACGGTAGGACTAGTTTTCCCCCAGGCCGTTCTAGTTATTCGTTTCGAGCATCAGAACTGCGAAAATTTGGAGTTTTTCAAGCGTTTCTTACCTCAAAACTGCCATATCTCGCGAACGGATTGACTAATCCGCAAAGTTTCTGTTGCATCTGAAAGTAGAAACTCGCCCCAGTACAACGGTATGAGTAGTTTTCCCCTAGGCCGTTCTGGTTATTCGTTTCGAGCATCAGAACTGCGAAACTTTGGAGTTTCTCAAGCGTTTCTTACCTCAAAACTGCCATATCTCGCGATCGGATTGACCAATCCGCAAAGTTTCTGTTGCATCTGAAAGTAGAAACTCGCCCCATTACAACGGTAGTTTTCCCCTAGGCCGTTCTGGTTATTCATTTCGAGCATCAGAACTGCGAAAATTTGGAGTTTTTCAAGCGTTTCTTACCTCAAAACTGCCATATCTCGCGAACGGATTGACCAATCCGCAAAGTTTCTGTTGCATCTGAAAGTAGAAACTAGCCCCATTACAACGGTATGACTAGTTTTCCCCCAGGCCGTTCTAGTTATTCGTTTCGAGCATCAGAACTGCGAAAATTTGGAGTTTTTCAAGCGTTTCTTACCTCAAAACTGCCATATCTCGCGAACGGATTGACCAATCCGCAAAGTTTCTGTTGCATCTGAAAGTAGAAACTAGCCCCATTACAACGGTATGAGTAGTTTTCCCCTAGGCCGTTCTGGTTATTCGTTTCGAGCATCAGAACTGCGAAAATTTGGAGTTTTTCAAGCGTTTCTTACCTCAAAACTGTCATATCTCGCGAACGGATTGACCAATCCGCAAAGTTTTTGTTGCATCTGAAAGTAGAAACTAGCCCCATTACAACGGTATGAGTAGTTTTCCCCTAGGCCGTTCTAGTTATTCGTTTCGAGCATCAGAACTGCGAAAATTTGGAGTTCCTCAAGCGTTTCTTACCTCAAAACTGCCATATCTCGCGAACGGATTGACCAATCCGCAAAGTTTCTGTTGCATCTGAAAGTAGAAACTCGCCCCATTACAACGGTATGACTAGTTTTCCCCCAGGCCGTTCTAGTTATTCGTTTCGAGCATCAGAAGTGCGAAAATTTGGAGTTTCTCAAGCGTTTCTTACCTCAAAACTGCCATATCTCGCGAACGGATTGACCAATCCGCAAAGTTTTTGTTGCATCTGAAAGTAGAAACTCGCCCCATTACAACGGTATGAGTAGTTTTCCCCTAGGCCGTTCTGGTTATTCGTTTCGAGCATCAGAACTGCGAAAATTTGGAGTTTTTCAAGCGTTTCTTACCTCAAAACTGCCATATCTCGCGAACGGATTGACCAATCCGCAAAGTTTCTGTTGCATCTGAAAGTAGAAACTCGCCCCATTACAACGGTACGAGTAGTTTTCCCCTAGGCCGTTTTGGTTATTCGTTTCGAGCATCAGAACTGCGAAAATTTGGAGTTTCTCAAGCGTTTCTTACCTCAAAACTGCCATATCTCGCGATCGGATTGACCAATCCGCAAAGTTTCTGTTGCATCTGAAAGTAGAAACTCGCCCCATTACAACGGTAGTTTTCCCCTAGGCCGTTCTGGTTATTCGTTTCGAGCATCAGAACTGCGAAAATTTGGAGTTTTTCAAGCGTTTCTTACCTCAAAACTGCCATATCTCGCGAACGGATTGACCAATCCGCAAAGTTTCTGTTGCATCTGAAAGTAGAAACTCGCCCCATTACAACGGTACGAGTAGTTTTCCCCTAGGCCGTTTTAGTTATTCGTTTCGAGCATCAGAACTGCGAAAATTTGGAGTTTCTCAAGCGTTTCTTACCTCAAAACTGCCATATCTCGCGAACGGATTGACCAATCCGCAAAGTTTTTGTTGCATCTGAAAGTAGAAACTAGCCCCATTACAACGGTATGACTAGTTTTCCCCCAGGCCGTTCTAGTTATTCGTTTCGAGCATCAGAACTGCGAAAATTTGGAGTTTTTCAAGCGTTTCTTACCTCAAAACTGCCATATCTCGCGAACGGATTGACCAATCCGCAAAGTTTCTGTTGCATCTGAAAGTAGAAACTCGCCCCATTACAACGGTATGAGTAGTTTTCCCCTAGGCCGTTCTGGTTATTCGTTTCGAGCATCAGAACTGCGAAAATTTGGAGTTTTTCAAGCGTTTCTTACCTCAAAACTGCCATATCTCGCGAACGGATTGACCAATCCGCAAAGTTTCTGTTGCATCTGAAAGTAGAAACTCGCCCCATTACAACGGTATGACTAGTTTTCCCCCAGGCCGTTCTAGTTATTCGTTTCGAGCATCAGAACTGCGAAAATTTGGAGTTTTTCAAGCGTTTCTTACCTCAAAACTGCCATATCTCGCGAACGGATTGACCAATCCGCAAAGTTTCTATTGCATCTGAAAGTAGAAACTCGCCCCATTACAACGGTATGAGTAGTTTTCCTCTAGGCCGTTCTGGTTATTCGTTTCGAGCATCAGAACTGCGAAAATTTGGAGTTTTTCAAGCGTTTCTTACCTCAAAACCGCCATATCTCGCGAACGGATTGACCAATCCGCAAAGTTTCTGTTGCATCTGAAAGTAGAAACTAGCCCCATTACAACGGTATGAGTAGTTTTCCCCTAGGCCGTTCTAGTTATTCGTATCGAGCATCAGAACTGCGAAAATTTGGAGTTTCTCTAGCGTTTCTTACGTCAAAACTGTCATATCTCGCGAACGGATTGACCAATCCGCAAAGTTTCTGTTGCATCTGAAAGTAGAAACACGCCCCATTACAACGGTACGAGTAGTTTTCCCCTAGGCCGTTTTAGTTATTCGTTTCGAGCATCAGAACTGCGAAAATTTGGAGTTTCTCAAGCGTTTCTTACCTCAAAACTGCCATATCTCGCGAACGGATTGACCAATCCGCAAAGTTTTTGTTGCATCTGAAAGTAGAAACTAGCCCCATTACAACGGTATGACTAGTTTTCCCCCAGGCCGTTCTAGTTATTCGTTTCGAGCATCAGAACTGCGAAAATTTGGAGTTTTTCAAGCGTTTCTTACCTCAAAACTGCCATATCTCGCGAACGGATTGACTAATCCGCAAAGTTTCTGTTGCATCTGAAAGTAGAAACTCGCCCCAGTACAACGGTATGAGTAGTTTTCCCCTAGGCCGTTCTGGTTATTCGTTTCGAGCATCAGAACTGCGAAAATTTGGAGTTTTTCAAGCGTTTCTTACCTCAAAACTGCCATATCTCGCGAACGGATTGACTAATCCGCAAAGTTTCTGTTGCATCTGAAAGTAGAAACTCGCCCCAGTACAACGGTATGAGTAGTTTTCCCCTAGGCCGTTCTGGTTATTCGTTTCGAGCATCAGAACTGCGAAAATTTGGAGTTTCTCAAGCGTTTCTTACCTCAAAACTGCCATATCTCGCGATCGGATTGACCAATCCGCAAAGTTTCTGTTGCATCTGAAAGTAGAAACTCGCCCCATTACAACGGTAGTTTTCCCCTAGGCCGTTCTGGTTATTCGTTTCGAGCATCAGAACTGCGAAAATTTGGAGTTTTTCAAGCGTTTCTTACCTCAAAACTGCCATATCTCGCGAACGGATTGACCAATCCGCAAAGTTTCTGTTGCATCTGAAAGTAGAAACTAGCCCCATTACAACGGTATGACTAGTTTTCCCCCAGGCCGTTCTAGTTATTCGTTTCGAGCATCAGAACTGCGAAAATTTGGAGTTTTTCAAGCGTTTCTTACCTCAAAACTGCCATATCTCGCGAACGGATTGACCAATCCGCAAATTTTCTGTTGCATCTGAAAGTAGAAACACGCCCCATTACAACGGTACGAGTAGTTTTCCCCTAGGCCGTTTTAGTTATTCGATTCGAGCATCAGAACTGCGAAAATTTGGAGTTTCTCAAGCGTTTCTTACCTCAAAACTGCCATATCTCGCGAACGGATTGACCAATCCGCAAAGTTTTTGTTGCATCTGAAAGTAGAAACTAGCCCCATTACAACGGTATGACTAGTTTTCCCCCAGGCCGTTCTAGTTATTCGTTTCGAGCATCAGAACTGCGAAAATTTGGAGTTTTTCAAGCGTTTCTTACCTCAAAACTGCCATATCTCGCGAACGGATTGAATAATCCGCAAAGTTTCTGTTGCATCTGAAAGTAGAAACCCGCCCCATTACAACGGTATGAGTAGTTTTCCCCTAGGCCGTTCTGGTTATTCGTTTCGAGCATCAGAACTGCGAAAATTTGGAGTTTTTCAAGCGTTTCTTACCTCAAAACCGCCATATCTCGCGAACGGAATGACCAATCCGCAAAGTTTCTGTTGCATCTGAAAGTAGAAACTAGCCCCATTACAACGGTATGACTAGTTTTCCCCCAGGCCGTTCTAGTTATTCGTTTCGAGCATCAGAACTGCGAAAATTTGGAGTTTTTCAAGCGTTTCTTACCTCAAAACTGCCATATCTCGCGAACGGATTGACCAATCCGCAAAGTTTCTGTTGCATCTGAAAGTAGAAACACGCCCCATTACAACGGTACGAGTAGTTTTCCCCTAGGCCGTTTTAGTTATTCGTTTCGAGCATCAGAACTGCGAAAATTTGGAGTTTCTCAAGCGTTTCTTACCTCAAAACTGCCATATCTCGCGAACGGATTGACCAATCCGCAAAGTTTTTGTTGCATCTGAAAGTAGAAACTAGCCCCATTACAACGGTATGACTAGTTTTCCCCCAGGCCGTTCTAGTTATTCGTTTCGAGCATCAGAACTGCGAAAATTTGGAGTTTCTCAAGCGTTTCTTACCTCAAAACTGCCATATCTCGCGAACGGATTGACCAATCCGCAAAGTTTCTGTTGCATCTGAAAGTAGAAACTCGCCCCATTACAACGGTATGACTAGTTTTCCCCCAGGCCGTTCTAGTTATTCGTTTCGAGCATTAGAACTGCAAAAATTTGGAGTTTCTCAAGCGTTTCTTACCTCAAAACTGCCATACCTCGCGATCGGAGTGACCAATCCGCAAAGTTTCTGTTGCATCTGAAAGTAGAAACTCGCCCCATTACAACGGTATGAGTAGTTTTCCCCTAGGCCGTTCTGGTTATTCGTTTCGAGCATCAGAACTGCGAAAATTTGGAGTTTTTCAAGCGTTTCTTACCTCAAAACTGCCATATCTCGCGAACGGATTGACCAATCCGCAAAGTTTCTGTTGCATCTGAAAGTAGAAACTCGCCCCATTACAACGGTATGACTACTTTTCCCCCAGGCCGTTCTAGTTATTCGTTTCGAGCATCAGAACTGCGAAAATTTGGAGTTTCTCAAGCATTTCTTACATCAAAACTGCCATATCTCGCGAACGGATTGACCAATCCGCAAAGTTTCTGTTGCATCTGAAAGTAGAAACTCGCCCCATTACAACGGTACGAGTAGTTTTCCCCTAGGCCGTTTTAGTTATTCGTTTCGAGCATCAGAACTGCGAAAATTTGGAGTTTCTCAACCGTTTCTTACCTCAAAACTGCCATACCTCGCGATCGGATTGACCAATCCACAAAGTTTCTGTTGCATCTGAAAGTAGAAACTCGCCCCATTACAACGGTAGTTTTCCCCTAGGCCGTTCTGGTTATTCGTTTCGAGCATCAGAACTGCGAAAATTTGGAGTTTTTCAAGCGTTTCTTACCTCAAAACCGCCATATCTCGCGAACGGAATGACCAATCCGCAAAGTTTCTGTTGCATCTGAAAGTAGAAACTAGCCCCATTACAACGGTATGACTAGTTTTCCCCCAGGCCGTTCTAGTTATTCGTTTCGAGCATCAGAACTGCGAAAATTTGGAGTTTTTCAAGCGTTTCTTACCTCAAAACTGCCATATCTCGCGAACGGATTGACCAATCCGCAAAGTTTCTGTTGCATCTGAAAGTAGAAACACGCCCCATTACAACGGTACGAGTAGTTTTCCCCTAGGCCGTTTTAGTTATTCGTTTCGAGCATCAGAACTGCGAAAATTTGGAGTTTCTCAAGCGTTTCTTACCTCAAAACTGCCATATCTCGCGAACGGATTGACCAATCCGCAAAGTTTTTGTTGCATCTGAAAGTAGAAACTAGCCCCATTACAACGGTATGACTAGTTTTCCCCCAGGCCGTTCTAGTTATTCGTTTCGAGCATCAGAACTGCGAAAATTTGGAGTTTCTCAAGCGTTTCTTACCTCAAAACTGCCATATCTCGCGAACGGATTGACCAATCCGCAAAGTTTCTGTTGCATCTGAAAGTAGAAACTCGCCCCATTACAACGGTATGACTAGTTTTCCCCCAGGCCGTTCTAGTTATTCGTTTCGAGCATCAGAACTGCAAAAATTTGGAGTTTCTCAAGCGTTTCTTACCTCAAAACTGCCATACCTCGCGATCGGAGTGACCAATCCGCAAAGTTTCTGTTGCATCTGGAAGTAGAAACTCGCCCCATTACAACGGTATGACTACTTTTCCCCCAGGCCGTTCTAGTTATTCGTTTCGAGCATCAGAACTGCGAAAATTTGGAGTTTCTCAACCGTTTCTTACCTCAAAACTGCCATATCTCGCGATCGGATTGACCAATCCACAAAGTTTCTGTTGCATCTGAAAGTAGAAACTCGCCCCATTACAACGGTAGTTTTCCCCTAGGCCGTTCTGGTTATTCGTTTCGAGCATCAGAACTGCGAAAATTTGGAGTTTTTCAAGCGTTACTTACCTCAAAACTGCCATATCTCGCGAACGGATTGACCAATCCGCAAAGTTTCTGTTGCATCTGAAAGTAGAAACTAGCCCCATTACAACGGTATGAGTAGTTTTCCCCCAGGCCGTTCTGGTTATTCGTTTCGAGCATCAGAACTGCGAAAATTTGGAGTTTTTCAAGCGTTTCTTACCTCAAAACTGCCATATCTCGCGAACGGATTGACCAATCCGCAAAGTTTCTGTTGCATCTGAAAGTAGAAACTAGCCCCATTACAACGATATGAGTAGTTTTCCCCTAGGCCGTTCTGGTTATTCGTTTCGAGCATCAGAACTGCGAAAATTTGGAGTTTTTCAAGCGTTTCTTACCTCAAAACTGCCATATCTCGCGAACGGATTGACTAATCCGCAAAGTTTCTGTTGCATCTGAAAGTAGAAACTCGCCCCAGTACAACGGTATGAGTAGTTTTCCCCTAGGCCGTTCTGGTTATTCGTTTCGAGCATCAGAACTGCGAAAATTTGGAGTTTCTCAAGCGTTTCTTACCTCAAAACTGCTATATCTCGCGATCGGATTGACCAATCCGCAAAGTTTCTGTTGCATCTGAAAGTAGAAACTCGCCCCATTACAACGGTAGTTTTCCCCTAGGCCGTTCTGGTTATTCGTTTCGAGCATCAGAACTGCGAAAAATTGGAGTTTTTCAAGCGTTTCTTACATCAAAACTGCCATATCTCGCGAACGGATTGACCAATCCGCAAAGTTTCTGTTGCATCTGAAAGTAGAAACTAGCCCCATTACAACGGTATGACTAGTTTTCCCCCAGGCCGTTCTAGTTATTCGTTTCGAGCATCAGAACTGCGAAAATTTGGAGTTTTTCAAGCGTTTCTTACCTCAAAACTGCCATATCTCGCGATCGGATTGACCAATCCGCAAAGTTTCTGTTGCATCTGAAAGTAGAAACTCGCCCCATTACAACGGTATGAGTAGTTTTCCCCCAGGCCGTTCTAGTTATTCGTTTCGAGCATCAGAACTGCGAAAATTTGGAGTTTCTCAAGCGTTTCTTACCTCAAAACTGCCATATCTCGCGAACGGATTGACCAATCCGCAAAGTTTCTGTTGCATCTGAAAGTAGAAACTAGCCCCATTACAACGGTATGAGTAGTTTTCCCCTAGGCCGTTCTGGTTATTCGTTTCGAGCATCAGAACTGCGAAAATTTGGAGTTTTTCAAGCGTTTCTTACCTCAAAACTGCCATATCTCGCGAACGGATTGACTAATCCGCAAAGTTTCTGTTGCATCTGAAAGTAGAAACTCGCCCCAGTACAACGGTATGAGTAGTTTTCCCCTAGGCCGTTCTGGTTATTCGTTTCGAGCATCAGAACTGCGAAAATTTGGAGTTTCTCAAGCGTTTCTTACCTCAAAACTGCCATATCTCGCGATCGGATTGACCAATCCGCAAAGTTTCTGTTGCATCTGAAAGTAGAAACTCGCCCCATTACAACGGTAGTTTTCCCCTAGGCCGTTCTGGTTATTCGTTTCGAGCATCAGAACTGCGAAAAATTGGAGTTTTTCAAGCGTTTCTTACCTCAAAACTGCCATATCTCGCGAACGGATTGACCAATCCGCAAAGTTTCTGTTGCATCTGAAAGTAGAAACT
This sequence comes from Ptiloglossa arizonensis, assembly GCF_051014685.1. Classification (NCBI taxonomy): domain Eukaryota; kingdom Metazoa; phylum Arthropoda; class Insecta; order Hymenoptera; family Colletidae; genus Ptiloglossa; species Ptiloglossa arizonensis. The sequence continues at coordinate 119,821 of NW_027478955.1, forward strand.
AGCCCCATTACAACGGTATGACTAGTTTTCCCCCAGGCCGTTCTAGTTATTCGTTTCGAGCATCAGAACTGCGAAAATTTGGAGTTTTTCAAGCGTTTCTTACCTCAAAACTGCCATATCTCGCGATCGGATTGACCAATCCGCAAAGTTTCTGTTGCATCTGAAAGTAGAAACTCGCCCCATTACAACGGTATGAGTAGTTTTCCCCTAGGCCGTTCTGGTTATTCGTTTCGAGCATCAGAACTGCGAAAATTTGGAGTTTTTCAAGCGTTTCTTACCTCAAAACTGCCATATCTCGCGAACGGATTGACCAATCCGCAAAGTTTCTGTTGCATCTGAAAGTAGAAACTCGCCCCATTACAACGGTATGACTACTTTTCCCCCAGGCCGTTCTAGTTATTCGTTTCGAGCATCAGAACTGCGAAAATTTGGAGTTTCTCAACCGTTTCTTACCTCAAAACTGCCATATCTCGCGATCGGATTGACCAATCCACAAAGTTTCTGTTGCATCTGAAAGTAGAAACTCGCCCCATTACAACGGTAGATTTCCCCTAGGCCGTTCTGGTTATTCGTTTCGAGCATCAGAACTGCGAAAATTTGGAGTTTTTCAAGCGTTACTTACCTCAAAACTGCCATATCTCGTGAACGGATTGACCAATCCGCAAAGTTTCTGTTGCATCTGAAAGTAGAAACTAGCCCCATTACAACGGTATGAGTAGTTTTCCCCCAGGCCGTTCTGGTTATTCGTTTCGAGCATCAGAACTGCGAAAATTTGGAGTTTTTCAAGCGTTTCTTACCTCAAAACTGCCATATCTCGCGAACGGATTGGCCAATCCACAAAGTTTCTGTTGCATCTGAAAGTAGAAACTCGCCCCATTACAACGGTATGAGTAGTTTTCCCCTAGGCCGTTCTGGATATTCGTTTCGAGCATCAGAACTGCGAAAATTTGGAGTTTCTCAAGCATTTCTTACATCAAAACTGCCATATCTCGCGAACGGATTGACCAATCCGCAAAGTTTCTGTTGCATCTGAAAGTAGAAACTCGCCCCATTACAACGGTATGAGTAGTTTTCCCCTAGGCCGTTCTAGTTATTCGTTTCGAGCATCAGAACTGTGAAAATTTGGAGTTTCTCAAGCGTTTCTTACCTCAAAACTGCCATATCTCGCGAACGGATTGACCAATCCGCAAAGTTTCTGTTGCATCTGAAAGTAGAAACTAGCCCCATTACAACGATATGAGTAGTTTTCCCCTAGGCCGTTCTAGTTATTCGTTTCGAGCATCAGAATTGCGAAAATTTGGAGTTTCTCAAGCGTTTCTTACCTCAAAACTGCCATATCTCGCGAACGGATTGACCAATCCGCAAAGTTTCTGTTGCATCTGAAAGTAGAAACTAGCCCCATTACAACGGTATGAGTAGTTTTCCCGTAGGCCGTTCTGGTTAGTCGTTTCGAGCATCAGAACTGCGAAAATTTGGAGTTTTTCAAGCGTTTCTTACCTCAAAACTGCCATATCTCGCGAACGGATTGACCAATCCGCAAAGTTTCTGTTGCATCTGAAAGTAGAAACTCGCCCCATTACAACGGTATGAGTAGTTTTCCCCTAGGCCGTTCTAGTTATTCGTTTCGAGCATCAGAACTGTGAAAATTTGGAGTTTCTCAAGCGTTTCTTACCTCAAAACTGCCATATCTCGCGAACGGATTGACCAATCCGCAAAGTTTCTGTTGCATCTGAAAGTAGAAACTCGCCCCATTACAACGGTATGAGTAGTTTTCCCCTAGGCCGTTCTAGTTATTCGTTTCGAGCATCAGAACTGCGAAAATTTGGAGTTTCTCAAGCGTTTCTTACCTCAAAACTGCCATATCTCGCGAACGGATTGACCAATCCGCAAAGTTTCTGTTGCATCTGAAAGTAGAAACTAGCCCCATTACAACGGTATGAGTAGTTTTCCCCTAGGCCGTTCTGGTTATTCGTTTCGAGCATCAGAACTGCGAAAATTTGGAGTTTTTCAAGCGTTTCTTACCTCAAAACTGCCATATCTCGCGAACGGATTGACCAATCCGCAAAGTTTCTGTTGCATCTGAAAGTAGAAACTCGCCCCATTACAACGGTATGAGTAGTTTTCCCCTAGGCCGTTCTAGTTATTCGTTTCGAGCATCAGAACTGCGAAAATTTGGAGTTTTTCAAGCGTTTCTTACCTCAAAACTGCCATATCTCGCGAACGGATTGACCAATCCGCAAAGTTTCTGTTGCATCTGAAAGTAGAAACTAGCCCCATTACAACGGTATGAGTAGTTTTCCCCTAGGCCGTTCTGGTTAGTCGTTTCGAGCATCAGAACTGCGAAAATTTGGAGTTTTTCAAGCGTTTCTTACCTCAAAACTGCCATATCTCGCGAACGGATTGACCAATCCGCAAAGTTTCTGTTGCATCTGAAAGTAGAAACTCGCCCCATTACAACGGTATGAGTAGTTTTCCCCTAGGCCGTTCTAGTTATTCGTTTCGAGCATCAGAACTGCGAAAATTTGGAGTTTCTCAAGCGTTTCTTACCTCAAAACTGCCATATCTCGCGAACGGATTGACCAATCCGCAAAGTTTCTGTTGCATCTGAAAGTAGAAACTAGCCCCATTACAACGATATGAGTAGTTTTCCCCTAGGCCGTTCTAGTTATTCGTTTCGAGCATCAGAACTGCGAAAATTTGGAGTTTCTCAAGCGTTTCTTACCTCAAAACTGCCATATCTCGCGAACGGATTGACCAATCCGCAAAGTTTCTGTTGCATCTGAAAGTAGAAACTAGCCCCATTACAACGGTATGACTAGTTTTCCCCCAGGCCGTTCTAGTTATTCGTTTCGAGCATCAGAACTGCGAAAATTTGGAGTTTTTCAAGCGTTTCTTACCTCAAAACTGCCATATCTCGCGATCGGATTGACCAATCCGCAAAGTTTCTGTTGCATCTGAAAGTAGAAACTCGCCCCATTACAACGGTATGAGTAGTTTTCCCCTAGGCCGTTCTGGTTATTCGTTTCGAGCATCAGAACTGCGAAAATTTGGAGTTTTTCAAGCGTTTCTTACCTCAAAACTGCCATATCTCGCGAACGGATTGACCAATCCGCAAAGTTTCTGTTGCATCTGAAAGTAGAAACTCGCCCCATTACAACGGTATGACTACTTTTCCCCCAGGCCGTTCTAGTTATTCGTTTCGAGCATCAGAACTGCGAAAATTTGGAGTTTCTCAACCGTTTCTTACCTCAAAACTGCCATATCTCGCGATCGGATTGACCAATCCACAAAGTTTCTGTTGCATCTGAAAGTAGAAACTCGCCCCATTACAACGGTAGATTTCCCCTAGGCCGTTCTGGTTATTCGTTTCGAGCATCAGAACTGCGAAAATTTGGAGTTTTTCAAGCGTTACTTACCTCAAAACTGCCATATCTCGTGAACGGATTGACCAATCCGCAAAGTTTCTGTTGCATCTGAAAGTAGAAACTAGCCCCATTACAACGGTATGAGTAGTTTTCCCCCAGGCCGTTCTGGTTATTCGTTTCGAGCATCAGAACTGCGAAAATTTGGAGTTTTTCAAGCGTTTCTTACCTCAAAACTGCCATATCTCGCGAACGGATTGGCCAATCCACAAAGTTTCTGTTGCATCTGAAAGTAGAAACTCGCCCCATTACAACGGTATGAGTAGTTTTCCCCTAGGCCGTTCTGGATATTCGTTTCGAGCATCAGAACTGCGAAAATTTGGAGTTTCTCAAGCATTTCTTACATCAAAACTGCCATATCTCGCGAACGGATTGACCAATCCGCAAAGTTTCTGTTGCATCTGAAAGTAGAAACTCGCCCCATTACAACGGTATGAGTAGTTTTCCCCTAGGCCGTTCTAGTTATTCGTTTCGAGCATCAGAACTGTGAAAATTTGGAGTTTCTCAAGCGTTTCTTACCTCAAAACTGCCATATCTCGCGAACGGATTGACCAATCCGCAAAGTTTCTGTTGCATCTGAAAGTAGAAACTAGCCCCATTACAACGATATGAGTAGTTTTCCCCTAGGCCGTTCTAGTTATTCGTTTCGAGCATCAGAATTGCGAAAATTTGGAGTTTCTCAAGCGTTTCTTACCTCAAAACTGCCATATCTCGCGAACGGATTGACCAATCCGCAAAGTTTCTGTTGCATCTGAAAGTAGAAACTAGCCCCATTACAACGGTATGAGTAGTTTTCCCGTAGGCCGTTCTGGTTAGTCGTTTCGAGCATCAGAACTGCGAAAATTTGGAGTTTTTCAAGCGTTTCTTACCTCAAAACTGCCATATCTCGCGAACGGATTGACCAATCCGCAAAGTTTCTGTTGCATCTGAAAGTAGAAACTCGCCCCATTACAACGGTATGAGTAGTTTTCCCCTAGGCCGTTCTAGTTATTCGTTTCGAGCATCAGAACTGCGAAAATTTGGAGTTTCTCAAGCGTTTCTTACCTCAAAACTGCCATATCTCGCGAACGGATTGACCAATCCGCAAAGTTTTTGTTGCATCTGAAAGTAGAAACTAGCCCCATTACAACGATATGAGTAGTTTTCCCCCAGGCCGTTCTAGTTATTCGTTTCGAGCATCAGAACTGCGAAAATTTGGAGTTTCTCAAGCGTTTCATACCTCAAAACTGCCATATCTCGCAATCGGATTGACCAATCCGCAAAGTTTCTGTTGCATCTGAAAGTCGAAACTCGCCCCATTACAACGGTATGAGTAGTTTTCCCCTAGGCCGTTCTGGTTATTCGTTTCGAGCATTAGAACTGCGAAAATTTGGAGTTTTTCAAGCGTTTCTTACCTCAAAACTGCCATATCTCGCGAACGGATTGACCAATCCGCAAAGTTTCTGTTGCATCTGAAAGTAGAAACTCGCCCCATTACAACGGTATGACTAGTTTTCCCCCAGGCCGTTCTAGTTATTCGTTTCGAGCATCAGAACTGCGAAAATTTGGAGTTTCTCAACCGTTTCTTACCTCAAAACTGCCATATCTCGCGATCGGATTGACCAATCCGCAAAGTTTCTGTTGCATCTGAAAGTAGAAACTCGCCCCATTACAACGGTAGTTTTCCCCTATGCCGTTCTGGTTATTCGTTTCGAGCATCAGAACTGCGAAAATTTGGAGTTTTTCAAGCGTTTCTTACCTCAAAACTGCCATATCTCGCGAACGGATAGACCAATCGGCAAAGTTTCTGTTGCATCTGAAAGTAGAAACTCGCCCCATTACAACGGTATGAGTAGTTTTCCCCTAGGCCGTTCTGGTTATTCGTTTCGAGCATCAGAACTGCGAAAATTTGGAGTTTTTCAAGCGTTTCTTACCTCAAAACTGCCATATCTCGCGAACGGATTGACCAATCCGCAAAGTTTCTGTTGCATCTGAAAGTAGAAACTCGCCCCATTACAACGGTGTGACTAGTTTTCCCCCAGGCCGTTCTAGTTATTCGTTTCGAGCATCAGAACTGCGAAAATTTGGAGTTTCTCAACCGTTTCTTACCTCAAAACTGCCATATCTCGCGATCGGAATGACCAATCCGCAAAGTTTCTGTTGCATCTGAAAGTAGAAACTCGCCCCATTACAACGGTAGTTTTCCCCTAGGCCGTTCTGGTTATTCGTTTCGAGCATCAGAACTGCGAAAATTTGGAGTTTTTCAAGCGTTTCTTACCTCAAAACTGCCATATCTCGCGAACGGATTGACCAATCCGCAAAGTTTCTGTTGCATCTGAAAGTAGAAACTAGCCCCATTACAACGGTATGAGTAGTTTTCCCCCAGGCCGTTCTGGTTATTCGTTTCCAGCATCAGAACTGCGAAAATTTGGAGTTTTTCAAGCGTTTCTTACCGCAAAACTGCCATATCTCGCGAACGGATTGACCAATCCGCAAAGTTTCTGTTGCATCTGAAAGTAGAAACTCTCCCCATTACAACGGTATGAGTAGTTTTCCCCTAGGCCGTTCTGGTTATTCGTTTCGAGCATCAGAACTGCGAAAATTTGGAGTTTCTCAAGCATTTCTTACCTCAAAACTGCCATATCTCGCGATCGGATTGACCAATCCGCAAAGTTTCTGTTGCATCTGAAAGTAGAAACTCGCCCCATTACAACGGTAGTTTTCCCCTAGGCCGTTCTGGTTATTCGTTTCGAGCATCAGAACTGCGAAAATTTGGAGTTTTTCAAGCGTTTCTTACCTCAAAACTGCCATATCTCGCGATCGGATTGACCAATCCGCAAAGTTTCTGTTGCATCTGAAAGTAGAAACTCGCCCCATTACAACGGTATGAGTAGTTTTCCCCCAGGCCGTTCTAGTTATTCGTTTCGAGCATCAGAACTGCGAAAATTTGGAGTTTCTCAAGCGTTTCTTACCTCAAAACTGCCATATCTCGCGAACGGATTGACCAATCCGCAAAGTTTCTGTTGCATCTGAAAGTAGAAACTAGCCCCATTACAACGGTATGAGTAGTTTTCCCCTAGGCCGTTCTGGTTATTCGTTTCGAGCATCAGAACTGCGAAAATTTGGAGTTTTTCAAGCGTTTCTTACCTCAAAACTGCCATATCTCGCGAACGGATTGACTAATCCGCAAAGTTTCTGTTGCATCTGAAAGTAGAAACTCGCCCCAGTACAACGGTATGACTACTTTTCCCCCAGGCCGTTCTAGTTATTCGTTTCGAGCATCAGAACTGCGAAAATTTGGAGTTTCTCAACCGTTTCTTACCTCAAAACTGCCATATCTCGCGATCGGATTGACCAATCCACAAAGTTTCTGTTGCATCTGAAAGTAGAAACTCGCCCCATTACAACGGTAGATTTCCCCTAGGCCGTTCTGGTTATTCGTTTCGAGCATCAGAACTGCGAAAATTTGGAGTTTTTCAAGCGTTACTTACCTCAAAACTGCCATATCTCGTGAACGGATTGACCAATCCGCAAAGTTTCTGTTGCATCTGAAAGTAGAAACTAGCCCCATTACAACGGTATGAGTAGTTTTCCCCCAGGCCGTTCTGGTTATTCGTTTCGAGCATCAGAACTGCGAAAATTTGGAGTTTTTCAAGCGTTTCTTACCTCAAAACTGCCATATCTCGCGAACGGATTGGCCAATCCACAAAGTTTCTGTTGCATCTGAAAGTAGAAACTCGCCCCATTACAACGGTATGAGTAGTTTTCCCCTAGGCCGTTCTGGATATTCGTTTCGAGCATCAGAACTGCGAAAATTTGGAGTTTCTCAAGCATTTCTTACATCAAAACTGCCATATCTCGCGAACGGATTGACCAATCCGCAAAGTTTCTGTTGCATCTGAAAGTAGAAACTCGCCCCATTACAACGGTATGAGTAGTTTTCCCCTAGGCCGTTCTAGTTATTCGTTTCGAGCATCAGAACTGCGAAAATTTGGAGTTTCTCAAGCGTTTCTTACCTCAAAACTGCCATATCTCGCGAACGGATTGACCAATCCGCAAAGTTTCTGTTGCATCTGAAAGTAGAAACTAGCCCCATTACAACGATATGAGTAGTTTTCCCCTAGGCCGTTCTAGTTATTCGTTTCGAGCATCAGAATTGCGAAAATTTGGAGTTTCTCAAGCGTTTCTTACCTCAAAACTGCCATATCTCGCGAACGGATTGACCAATCCGCAAAGTTTCTGTTGCATCTGAAAGTAGAAACTAGCCCCATTACAACGGTATGAGTAGTTTTCCCCTAGGCCGTTCTGGTTAGTCGTTTCGAGCATCAGAACTGCGAAAATTTGGAGTTTTTCAAGCGTTTCTTACCTCAAAACTGCCATATCTCGCGAACGGATTGACCAATCCGCAAATTTTCTGTTGCATCTGAAAGTAGAAACTCGCCCCATTACAACGGTATGAGTAGTTTTCCCCTAGGCCGTTCTAGTTATTCGTTTCGAGCATCAGAACTGCGAAAATTTGGAGTTTCTCAAGCGTTTCTTACCTCAAAACTGCCATATCTCGCGAACGGATTGACCAATCCGCAAAGTTTTTGTTGCATCTGAAAGTAGAAACTAGCCCCATTACAACGATATGAGTAGTTTTCCCCCAGGCCGTTCTAGTTATTCGTTTCGAGCATCAGAACTGCGAAAATTTGGAGTTTCTCAAGCGTTTCATACCTCAAAACTGCCATATCTCGCGATCGGATTGACCAATCCGCAAAGTTTCTGTTGCATCTGAAAGTCGAAACTCGCCCCATTACAACGGTATGAGTAGTTTTCCCCTAGGCCGTTCTGGTTATTCGTTTCGAGCATTAGAACTGCGAAAATTTGGAGTTTTTCAAGCGTTTCTTACCTCAAAACTGCCATATCTCGCGAACGGATTGACCAATCCGCAAAGTTTCTGTTGCATCTGAAAGTAGAAACTCGCCCCATTACAACGGTATGACTAGTTTTCCCCCAGGCCGTTCTAGTTATTCGTTTCGAGCATCAGAACTGCGAAAATTTGGAGTTTCTCAACCGTTTCTTACCTCAAAACTGCCATATCTCGCGATCGGATTGACCAATCCGCAAAGTTTCTGTTGCATCTGAAAGTAGAAACTCGCCCCATTACAACGGTAGTTTTCCCCTAGGCCGTTCTGGTTATTCGTTTCGAGCATCAGAACTGCGAAAATTTGGAGTTTCTCAAGCGTTTCTTACCTCAAAACTGCCATATCTCGCGAACGGATTGACCAATCCGCAAAGTTTCTGTTGCATCTGAAAGTAGAAACTAGCCCCATTACAACGATATGAGTAGTTTTCCCCTAGGCCGTTCTAGTTATTCGTTTCGAGCATCAGAATTGCGAAAATTTGGAGTTTCTCAAGCGTTTCTTACCTCAAAACTGCCATATCTCGCGAACGGATTGACCAATCCGCAAAGTTTCTGTTGCATCTGAAAGTAGAAACTAGCCCCATTACAACGGTATGAGTAGTTTTCCCCTAGGCCGTTCTGGTTAGTCGTTTCGAGCATCAGAACTGCGAAAATTTGGAGTTTTTCAAGCGTTTCTTACCTCAAAACTGCCATATCTCGCGAACGGATTGACCAATCCGCAAATTTTCTGTTGCATCTGAAAGTAGAAACTCGCCCCATTACAACGGTATGAGTAGTTTTCCCCTAGGCCGTTCTAGTTATTCGTTTCGAGCATCAGAACTGCGAAAATTTGGAGTTTCTCAAGCGTTTCTTACCTCAAAACTGCCATATCTCGCGAACGGATTGACCAATCCGCAAAGTTTTTGTTGCATCTGAAAGTAGAAACTAGCCCCATTACAACGATATGAGTAGTTTTCCCCCAGGCCGTTCTAGTTATTCGTTTCGAGCATCAGAACTGCGAAAATTTGGAGTTTCTCAAGCGTTTCATACCTCAAAACTGCCATATCTCGCGATCGGATTGACCAATCCGCAAAGTTTCTGTTGCATCTGAAAGTCGAAACTCGCCCCATTACAACGGTATGAGTAGTTTTCCCCTAGGCCGTTCTGGTTATTCGTTTCGAGCATTAGAACTGCGAAAATTTGGAGTTTTTCAAGCGTTTCTTACCTCAAAACTGCCATATCTCGCGAACGGATTGACCAATCCGCAAAGTTTCTGTTGCATCTGAAAGTAGAAACTCGCCCCATTACAACGGTATGACTAGTTTTCCCCCAGGCCGTTCTAGTTATTCGTTTCGAGCATCAGAACTGCGAAAATTTGGAGTTTCTCAAGCGTTTCTTACCTCAAAACTGCCATATCTCGCGAACGGATTGACCAATCCGCAAAGTTTCTGTTGCATCTGAAAGTAGAAACTAGCCCCATTACAACGGTATGAGTAGTTTTCCCCTAGGCCGTTCTGGTTATTCGTTTCGAGCATCAGAACTGCGAAAATTTGGAGTTTTTCAAGCGTTTCTTACCTCAAAACTGCCATATCTCGCGAACGGATTGACTAATCCGCAAAGTTTCTGTTGCATCTGAAAGTAGAAACTCGCCCCAGTACAACGGTATGACTACTTTTCCCCCAGGCCGTTCTAGTTATTCGTTTCGAGCATCAGAACTGCGAAAATTTGGAGTTTCTCAACCGTTTCTTACCTCAAAACTGCCATATCTCGCGATCGGATTGACCAATCCACAAAGTTTCTGTTGCATCTGAAAGTAGAAACTCGCCCCATTACAACGGTAGATTTCCCCTAGGCCGTTCTGGTTATTCGTTTCGAGCATCAGAACTGCGAAAATTTGGAGTTTTTCAAGCGTTACTTACCTCAAAACTGCCATATCTCGTGAACGGATTGACCAATCCGCAAAGTTTCTGTTGCATCTGAAAGTAGAAACTAGCCCCATTACAACGGTATGAGTAGTTTTCCCCCAGGCCGTTCTGGTTATTCGTTTCGAGCATCAGAACTGCGAAAATTTGGAGTTTTTCAAGCGTTTCTTACCTCAAAACTGCCATATCTCGCGAACGGATTGGCCAATCCACAAAGTTTCTGTTGCATCTGAAAGTAGAAACTCGCCCCATTACAACGGTATGAGTAGTTTTCCCCTAGGCCGTTCTGGATATTCGTTTCGAGCATCAGAACTGCGAAAATTTGGAGTTTCTCAAGCATTTCTTACATCAAAACTGCCATATCTCGCGAACGGATTGACCAATCCGCAAAGTTTCTGTTGCATCTGAAAGTAGAAACTCGCCCCATTACAACGGTATGAGTAGTTTTCCCCTAGGCCGTTCTAGTTATTCGTTTCGAGCATCAGAACTGCGAAAATTTGGAGTTTCTCAAGCGTTTCTTACCTCAAAACTGCCATATCTCGCGAACGGATTGACCAATCCGCAAAGTTTCTGTTGCATCTGAAAGTAGAAACTAGCCCCATTACAACGATATGAGTAGTTTTCCCCTAGGCCGTTCTAGTTATTCGTTTCGAGCATCAGAATTGCGAAAATTTGGAGTTTCTCAAGCGTTTCTTACCTCAAAACTGCCATATCTCGCGAACGGATTGACCAATCCGCAAAGTTTCTGTTGCATCTGAAAGTAGAAACTAGCCCCATTACAACGGTATGAGTAGTTTTCCCCTAGGCCGTTCTGGTTAGTCGTTTCGAGCATCAGAACTGCGAAAATTTGGAGTTTTTCAAGCGTTTCTTACCTCAAAACTGCCATATCTCGCGAACGGATTGACCAATCCGCAAATTTTCTGTTGCATCTGAAAGTAGAAACTCGCCCCATTACAACGGTATGAGTAGTTTTCCCCTAGGCCGTTCTAGTTATTCGTTTCGAGCATCAGAACTGCGAAAATTTGGAGTTTCTCAAGCGTTTCTTACCTCAAAACTGCCATATCTCGCGAACGGATTGACCAATCCGCAAAGTTTTTGTTGCATCTGAAAGTAGAAACTAGCCCCATTACAACGATATGAGTAGTTTTCCCCCAGGCCGTTCTAGTTATTCGTTTCGAGCATCAGAACTGCGAAAATTTGGAGTTTCTCAAGCGTTTCATACCTCAAAACTGCCATATCTCGCGATCGGATTGACCAATCCGCAAAGTTTCTGTTGCATCTGAAAGTCGAAACTCGCCCCATTACAACGGTATGAGTAGTTTTCCCCTAGGCCGTTCTGGTTATTCGTTTCGAGCATTAGAACTGCGAAAATTTGGAGTTTTTCAAGCGTTTCTTACCTCAAAACTGCCATATCTCGCGAACGGATTGACCAATCCGCAAAGTTTCTGTTGCATCTGAAAGTAGAAACTCGCCCCATTACAACGGTATGACTAGTTTTCCCCCAGGCCGTTCTAGTTATTCGTTTCGAGCATCAGAACTGCGAAAATTTGGAGTTTCTCAACCGTTTCTTACCTCAAAACTGCCATATCTCGCGATCGGATTGACCAATCCGCAAAGTTTCTGTTGCATCTGAAAGTAGAAACTCGCCCCATTACAACGGTAGTTTTCCCCTAGGCCGTTCTGGTTATTCGTTTCGAGCATCAGAACTGCGAAAATTTGGAGTTTTTCAAGCGTTTCTTACCTCAAAACTGCCATATCTCGCGAACGGATAGACCAATCGGCAAAGTTTCTGTTGCATCTGAAAGTAGAAACTCGCCCCATTACAACGGTATGAGTAGTTTTCCCCTAGGCCGTTCTGGTTATTCGTTTCGAGCATCAGAACTGCGAAAATTTGGAGTTTTTCAAGCGTTTCTTACCTCAAAACTGCCATATCTCGCGAACGGATTGACCAATCCGCAAAGTTTCTGTTGCATCTGAAAGTAGAAACTCGCCCCATTACAACGGTGTGACTAGTTTTCCCCCAGGCCGTTCTAGTTATTCGTTTCGAGCATCAGAACTGCGAAAATTTGGAGTTTCTCAACCGTTTCTTACCTCAAAACTGCCATATCTCGCGATCGGAATGACCAATCCGCAAAGTTTCTGTTGCATCTGAAAGTAGAAACTCGCCCCATTACAACGGTGTGACTAGTTTTCCCCCAGGCCGTTCTAGTTATTCGTTTCGAGCATCAGAACTGCGAAAATTTGGAGTTTTTCAAGCGTTTCTTACCTCAAAACTGCCATATCTCGCGAACGGATTGACCAATCCGCAAAGTTTCTGTTGCATCTGAAAGTAGAAACTAGCCCCATTACAACGGTATGAGTAGTTTTCCCCCAGGCCGTTCTGGTTATTCGTTTCCAGCATCAGAACTGCGAAAATTTGGAGTTTTTCAAGCGTTTCTTACCGCAAAACTGCCATATCTCGCGAACGGATTGACCAATCCGCAAAGTTTCTGTTGCATCTGAAAGTAGAAACTCTCCCCATTACAACGGTATGAGTAGTTTTCCCCTAGGCCGTTCTGGTTATTCGTTTCGAGCATCAGAACTGCGAAAATTTGGAGTTTCTCAAGCATTTCTTACCTCAAAACTGCCATATCTCGCGAACGGATTGACCAATCCGCAAAGTTTCTGTTGCATCTGAAAGTAGAAACTCGCCCCATTACAAAGTTATGAGTAGTTTTCCCCTAGGCCGTTCTAGTTATTCGTTTCGAGCATCAGAACTGCGAAAATTTGGAGTTTTTCAAGCGTTTCTTACCTCAAAACTGCCATATCTCGCGAACGGATTGACCAATCCGCAAAGTTTCTGTTGCATCTGAAAGTAGAAACTCGCCCCATTACAACGGTATGAGTAGTTTTCCCCTAGGCCGTTCTGGTTATTCGTTTCGAGCATCAGAACTGCGAAAATTTGGAGTTTTTCAAGCGTTTCTTACCTCAAAACTGCCATATCTCGCGAACGGATTGACCAATCCGCAAAGTTTCAGTTGCATCTGAAAGTAGAAACTCGCCCCATTACAACGGTATGACTAGTTTTCCCCCAGGCCGTTCTAGTTATTCGTTTCGAGCAACAGAACTGCGAAAATTTGGAGTTTCTCAACCGTTTCTTACCTCAAAACTGCCATATCTCGCGATCGGATTGACCAATCCGCAAAGTTTCTGTTGCATCTGAAAGTAGAAACTCGCCCCATTACAACGGTAGTTTTCCCCTAGGCCGTTCTGGTTATTCGTTTCGAGCATCAGAACTGCGAAAATTTGGAGTTTTTCAAGCGTTTCTTACCTCAAAACTGCCATATCTCGCGAACGGATAGACCAATCCGCAAAGTTTCTGTTGCATCTGAAAGTAGAAACTCGCCCCATTACAACGGTATGAGTAGTTTTCCCCTAGGCCGTTCTGGTTATTCGTTTCGAGCATCAGAACTGCGAAAATTTGGAGTTTTTCAAGCGTTTCTTACCTCAAAACTGCCATATCTCGCGAACGGATTGACCAATCCGCAAAGTTTCTGTTGCATCTGAAAGTAGAAACTCGCCCCATTACAACGGTATGACTAGTTTTCCCCCAGGCCGTTCTAGTTATTCGTTTCGAGCATCAGAACTGCGAAAATTTGGAGTTTCTCAACCGTTTCTTACCTCAAAACTGCCATATCTCGCGATCGGATTGACCAATCCGCAAAGTTTCTGTTGCATCTGAAAGTAGAAACTCGCCCCATTACAACGGTAGTTTTCCCCTAGGCCGTTCTGGTTATTCGTTTCGAGCATCAGAACTGCGAAAATTTGGAGTTTTTCAAGCGTTTCTTACCTCAAAACTGCCATATCTCGCGAACGGATTGACCAATCCGCAAAGTTTCTGTTGCATCTGAAAGTAGAAACTAGCCCCATTACAACGGTATGAGTAGTTTTCCCCCAGGCCGTTCTGGTTATTCGTTTCGAGCATCAGAACTGCGAAAATTTGGAGTTTTTCTAGCGTTTCTTACCTCAAAACTGCCATATCTCGCGAACGGATTGACCAATCCGCAAAGTTTCTGTTGCATCTGAAAGTAGAAACTCGCCCCATTACAACGGTATTTGTAGTTTTCCCCTAGGCCGTTCTGGTTATTCGTTTCGAGCATCAGAACTGCGAAAATTTGGAGTTTCTCAAGCATTTCTTACATCAAAACTGCCATATCTCGCGAACGGATAGACCAATCCGCAAAGTTTCTGTTGCATCTGAAAGTAGAAACTCGCCCCATTACAACGGTATGAGTAGTTTTCCCCCAGGCCGTTCTGGTTATTCGTTTCGAGCATCAGAACTGCGAAAATTTGGAGTTTTTCAAGCGTTTCTTACCTCAAAACTGCCATATCTCGCGAACGGATTGACCAATCCGCAAAGTTTCTGTTGCATCTGAAAGTAGAAACTCGCCCCATTACAACGGTATGAGTAGTTTTCCCCTAGGCCGTTCTAGTTATTCGTTTCGAGCATCAGAACTGCGAAAATTTGGAGTTTTTCAAGCGTTTCTTACCTCAAAACTGCCATATCTCGCGAACGGATTGACCAATCCGCAAAGTTTCTGTTGCATCTGAAAGTAGAAACTCTCCCCATTACAACGGTATGAGTAGTTTTCCCCTAGGCCGTTCTGGTTATTCGTTTCGAGCATCAGAACTGCGAAAATTTGGAGTTTCTCAAGCATTTCTTACCTCAAAACTGCCATATCTCGCGAACGGATTGACCAATCCGCAAAGTTTCTGTTGCATCTGAAAGTAGAAACTCGCCCCATTACAAAGGTATGAGTAGTTTTCCCCTAGGCCGTTCTAGTTATTCGTTTCGAGCATCAGAACTGCGAAAATTTGGAGTTTTTCAAGCGTGTCTTACCTCAAAACTGCCATATCTCGCGAACGGATAGACCAATCCGCAAAGTTTCTGTTGCATCTGAAAGTAGAAACTCGCCCCATTACAACGGTATGAGTAGTTTTCCCCTAGGCCGTTCTAGTTATTCGTTTCGAGCATCAGAACTGCGAAAATTTGGAGTTTCTCAACCGTTTCTTACCTCAAAACTGCCATATCTCGCGATCGGATTGACCAATCCGCAAAGTTTCTGTTGCATCTGAAAGTAGAAACTCGCCCCATTACAACGGTAGTTTTCCCCTAGGCCGTTCTGGTTATTCGTTTCGAGCATCAGAACTGCGAAAATTTGGAGTTTTTCAAGCGTTTCTTACCTCAAAACTGCCATATCTCGCGAACGGATAGACCAATCCGCAAAGTTTCTGTTGCATCTGAAAGTAGAAACTCGCCCCATTACAACGGTATGAGTAGTTTTCCCCTAGGCCGTTCTGGTTATTCGTTTCGAGCATCAGAACTGCGAAAATTTGGAGTTTTTCAAGCGTTTCTTACCTCAAAACTGCCATATCTCGCGAACGGATTGACCAATCCGCAAAGTTTCTGTTGCATCTGAAAGTAGAAACTCGCCCCATTACAACGGTATGACTAGTTTTCCCCCAGGCCGTTCTAGTTATTCGTTTCGAGCATCAGAACTGCGAAAATTTGGAGTTTCTCAACCGTTTCTTACCTCAAAACTGCCATATCTCGCGATCGGATTGACCAATCCGCAAAGTTTCTGTTGCATCTGAAAGTAGAAACTCGCCCCATTACAACGGTAGTTTTCCCCTAGGCCGTTCTGGTTATTCGTTTCGAGCATCAGAACTGCGAAAATTTGGAGTTTTTCAAGCGTTTCTTACCTCAAAACTGCCATATCTCGCGAACGGATTGACCAATCCGCAAAGTTTCTGTTGCATCTGAAAGTAGAAACTAGCCCCATTACAACGGTATGAGTAGTTTTCCCCCAGGCCGTTCTGGTTATTCGTTTCGAGCATCAGAACTGCGAAAATTTGGAGTTTTTCAAGCGTTTCTTACCTCAAAACTGCCATATCTCGCGAACGGATTGACCAATCCGCAAAGTTTCTGTTGCATCTGAAAGTAGAAACTCGCCCCATTACAACGGTATGAGTAGTTTTCCCCTAGGCCGTTCTGGTTATTCGTTTCGAGCATCAGAACTGCGAAAATTTGGAGTTTCTCAAGCATTTCTTACATCAAAACTGCCATATCTCGCGAACGGATTGACCAATCCGCAAAGTTTCTGTTGCATCTGAAAGTAGAAACTCGCCCCATTACAACGGTATGAGTAGTTTTCCCCTAGGCCGTTCTAGTTATTCGTTTCGAGCATCAGAACTGCGAAAATTTGGAGTTTTTCAAGCGTTTCTTACCTCAAAACTGCCATATCTCGCGAACGGATTGTCCAATCCGCAAAGTTTGTGTTGCATCTGAAAGTAGAAACTCTCCCCATTACAACGGTATGAGTAGTTTTCCCCTAGGCCGTTCTGGTTATTCGTTTCGAGCATCAGAACTGCGAAAATTTGGAGTTTCTCAAGCATTTCTTACCTCAAAACTGCCATATCTCGCGAACGGATTGACCAATCCGCAAAGTTTCTGTTGCATCTGAAAGTAGAAACTCGCCCCATTACAAAGGTATGAGTAGTTTTCCCCTAGGCCGTTCTAGTTATTCGTTTCGAGCATCAGAACTGCGAAAATTTGGAGTTTTTCAAGCGTTTCTTACCTCAAAACTGCCATATCTCGCGAACGGATTGACCAATCCGCAAAGTTTCTGTTGCATCTGAAAGTAGAAACTCGCCCCATTACAACGGTATGAGTAGTTTTCCCCTAGGCCGTTCTGGTTATTCGTTTCGAGCATCAGAACTGCGAAAATTTGGAGTTTTTCAAGCGTTTCTTACCTCAAAACTGCCATATCTCGCGAACGGATTGACCAATCCGCAAAGTTTCTGTTGCATCTGAAAGTAGAAACTCGCCCCATTACAACGGTATGACTAGTTTTCCCCCAGGCCGTTCTAGTTATTCGTTTCGAGCATCAGAACTGCGAAAATTTGGAGTTTCTCAACCGTTTCTTACCTCAAAACTGCCATATCTCGCGATCGGATTGACCAATCCGCAAAGTTTCTGTTGCATCTGAAAGTAGAAACTCGCCCCATTACAACGGTAGTTTTCCCCTAGGCCGTTCTGGTTATTCGTTTCGAGCATCAGAACTGCGAAAATTTGGAGTTTTTCAAGCGTTTCTTACCTCAAAACTGCCATATCTCGCGAACGGATAGACCAATCCGCAAAGTTTCTGTTGCATCTGAAAGTAGAAACTCGCCCCATTACAACGGTATGAGTAGTTTTCCCCTAGGCCGTTCTGGTTATTCGTTTCGAGCATCAGAACTGCGAAAATTTGGAGTTTTTCAAGCGTTTCTTACCTCAAAACTGCCATATCTCGCGAACGGATTGACCAATCCGCAAAGTTTCTGTTGCATCTGAAAGTAGAAACTCGCCCCATTACAACGGTATGACTAGTTTTCCCCCAGGCCGTTCTAGTTATTCGTTTCGAGCATCAGAACTGCGAATATTTGGAGTTTCTCAACCGTTTCTTACCTCAAAACTGCCATATCTCGCGATCGGATTGACCAATCCGCAAAGTTTCTGTTGCATCTGAAAGTAGAAACTCGCCCCATTACAACGGTAGTTTTCCCCTAGGCCGTTCTGGTTATTCGTTTCGAGCATCAGAACTGCGAAAATTTGGAGTTTTTCAAGCGTTTCTTACCTCAAAACTGCCATATCTCGCGAACGGATTGACCAATCCGCAAAGTTTCTGTTGCATCTGAAAGTAGAAACTAGCCCCATTACAACGGTATGAGTAGTTTTCCCCCAGGCCGTTCTGGTTATTCGTTTCGAGCATCAGCACTGCGAAAATTTGGAGTTTTTCAAGCGTTTCTTACCTCAAAACTGCCATATCTCGCGAACGGATTGACCAATCCGCAAAGTTTCTGTTGCATCTGAAAGTAGAAACTCGCCCCATTACAACGGTATGAGTAGTTTTCCCCTAGGCCGTTCTGGTTATTCGTTTCGAGCATCAGAACTGCGAAAATTTGGAGTTTCTCAAGCATTTCTTACATCAAAACTGCCATATCTCGCGAACGGATTGACCAATCCGCAAAGTTTCTGTTGCATCTGAAAGTAGAAACTCGCCCCATTACAACGGTATGAGTAGTTTTCCCCTAGGCCGTTCTAGTTATTCGTTTCGAGCATCAGAACTGCGAAAATTTGGAGTTTTTCAAGCGTTTCTTACCTCAAAACTGCCATATCTCGCGAACGGATTGACCAATCCGCAAAGTTTCTGTTGCATCTGAAAGTAGAAACTCTCCCCATTACAACGGTATGAGTAGTTTTCCCCTAGGCCGTTCTGGTTATTCGTTTCGAGCATCAGAACTGCGAAAATTTGGAGTTTCTCAAGCATTTCTTACCTCAAAACTGCCATATCTCGCGAACGGATTGACCAATCCGCAAAGTTTCTGTTGCATCTGAAAGTAGAAACTCGCCCCATTACAAAGGTATGAGTAGTTTTCCCCTAGGCCGTTCTAGTTATTCGTTTCGAGCATCAGAACTGCGAAAATTTGGAGTTTTTCAAGCGTTTCTTACCTCAAAACTGCCATATCTCGCGAACGGATTGACCAATCCGCAAAGTTTCTGTTGCATCTGAAAGTAGAAACTCGCCCTATTACAACGGTATGAGTAGTTTTCCCCTAGGCCGTTCTAGTTATTCGTTTCGAGCATCAGAACTGCGAAAATTTGGAGTTTTTCAAGCGTTTCTTACCTCAAAACTGCCATATCTCGCGAACGGATTGACCAATCCGCAAAGTTTCTGATGCATCTGAAAGTAGAAACTAGCCCCATTACAACGGTATGAGTAGTTTTCCCCTAGGCCGTTCTAGTTATTCGTTTCGAGCATCAGAACTGCGAAAATTTGGAGTTTCTCAAGCGTTTCTTACCTCAAAACTGCCATATCTCGCGAACGGATTGACCAATCCGCAAAGTTTCTGTTGCATCTGAAAGTAGAAACTAGCCCCATTACAACGGTATGAGTAGTTTTCCCCTAGGCCGTTCTGGTTATTCGTTTCGAGCATCAGAACTGCGAAAATTTGGAGTTTTTCAAGCGTTTCTTACCTTAAAACTGCCATATCTCGCGAACGGATTGACCAATCCGCAAAGTTTCTGTTGCATCTGAAAGTAGAAACTAGCCCCATTACAACGGTATGAGTAGTTTTCCCCTAGGCCGTTCTGGTTATTCGTTTCGAGCATCAGAACTGCGAAAATTTGGAGTTTTTCAAGCGTTTCTTAACTCAAAACTGCCATATCTCGCGAACGGATTGACCAATCCGCAAAGTTTCTGTTGCATCTGAAAGTAGAAACTCGCCCCATTACTACGGTATGAGTAGTTTTCCCCTAGGTCGTTCTGGTTATTCGTTTCGAGCATCAGAACTGCGAAAATTTGGAGTTTTTCAAGCGTTTCTTACCTCAAAACTGCCATATCTCGCGAACGGATTGACCAATCCGCAAAGTTTCTGTTGCATCTGAAAGTAGAAACTCGCCCCATTACAACGGTATAACTAGTTTTCCCCCAGGCCGTTCTAGTTATTCGTTTCGAGCATCAGAACTGCGAAAATTTGGAGTTTCTCAACCGTTTCTTACCTCAAAACTGCCATATCTCGCGATCGGATTGACCAATCCGCAAAGTTTCTGTTGCATCTGAAAGTAGAAACTCGCCCCATTACAACGGTATGAGTAGTTTTCCCCTAGGCCGTTCTAGTTATTCGTTTCGAGCATCAGAACTGCGAAAATTTGGAGTTTTTCAAGCGTTTCTTACCTCAAAACTGCCATATCTCGCGAACGGATTGACCAATCCGCAAAGTTTCTGTTGCATCTAAAAGTAGAAACTCGCCCCATTACAACGGTATGAGTAGTTTTCCCCTAGGCCGTTCTGGTTATTCGTTTCGAGCATCAGAACTGCGAAAATTTGGAGTTTCTCAAGCATTTCTTACCTCAAAACTGCCATATCTCGCGAACGGATTGACCAATCCGCAAAGTTTCTGTTGCATCTGAAAGTAGAAACTCGCCCCATTACAAAGGTATGAGTAGTTTTCCCCTAGGCCGTTCTAGTTATTCGTTTCGAGCATCAGAACTGCGAAAATTTGGAGTTTTTCAAGCGTTTCTTACCTCAAAACTGCCATATCTCGCGAACGGATTGACCAATCCGCAAAGTTTCTGTTGCATCTGAAAGTAGAAACTCGCCCCATTACAAAGGTATGAGTAGTTTTCCCCTAGGCCGTTCTAGTTATTCGTTTCGAGCATCAGAACTGCAAAAATTTGGAGTTTCTCAAGCGTTTCTTACCTCAAAACTGCCATATCTCGCGAACGGATTGACCAATCCGCAAAGTTTCTGTTGCATCTGAAAGTAAAAACTAGCCCCATTACAACGGTATGAGTAGTTTTCCCCTAGGCCGTTCTGGTTATTCGTTTCGAGCATCAGAACTGCGAAAATTTGGAGTTTTTCAAGCGTTTCTTACCTCAAAACTACCATATCTCGCGAACGGATTGACCAATCCGCAACGTTTCTGTTGCATCTGAAAGTAGAAACTAGCCCCATTACAACGGTATGAGTAGTTTTCCCCTAGGCCGTTCTAGTTATTCGTTTCGAGCATCAGAACTGCGAAAATTTGGAGTTTCTCAAGCGTTTCTTACCTCAAAACTGCCATATCTCGCGAACGGATTGACCAATCCGCAAAGTTTCTGTTGCATCTGAAAGTAGAAACTAGCCCCATTACAACGGTATGAGTAGTTTTCCCCTAGGCCGTTCTGGTTATTCGTTTCGAGCATCAGAACTGCGAAAATTTGGAGTTTTTCAAGCGTTTCTTACCTTAAAACTGCCATATCTCGCGAACGGATTGACCAATCCGCAACGTTTCTGTTGCATCTGAAAGTAGAGACTAGCCCCATTACAACGGTATGAGTAGTTTTCCCCTAGGCCGTTCTGGTTATTCGTTTCGAGCATCAGAACTGCGAAAATTTGGTGTTTTTCAAGCGTTTCTTTCCTCAAAACTGCCATATCTCGCGAACGGATTGACCAATCCGCAAAGTTTCTGTTGCATCTGAAAGTAGAAACTCGCCCCATTACAACGGTATGAGTAGTTTTCCCCTAGGCCGTTCTGGTTATTCGTTTCGAGCATCAGAACTGCGAAAATTTGGAGTTTTTCAAGCGTTTCTTACCTCAAAACTGCCATATCTCGCGAACGGATTGACCAATCCGCAAAGTTTCTGTTGCATCTGAAAGTAGAAACTCGCCCCATTACAAAGGTATGAGTAGTTTTCCCCTAGGCCGTTCTAGTTATTCGTTTCGAGCATCAGAACTGCGAAAATTTGGAGTTTTTCAAGTGTTTCTTACCTCAAAACTGCCATATCTCGCGAACGGATTGACCAATCCGCAAAGTTTCTGTTGCATCTGAAAGTAGAAACTCGCCCCATTACAACGGTATGACTAGTTTTCCCCCAGGCCGTTCTAGTTATTCGTTTCGAGCACCAGAACTGCGAAAATTTGGAGTTTCTCAAGCGTTTCTTACTTCAAAACTGCCATATCTCGCGATCGGATTGACCAATCCGCAAAGTTTCTGTTGCATCTGAAAGTAGAAACTCGCCCCATTACAACGGTAGTTTTCCCCTAGGCCGTTCTGGTTATTCGTTTCGAGCATCAGAACTGCGAAAATTTGGAGTTTTTCAAGCGTTTCTTACCTCAAAACTGCCATATCTCGCGAACGGATTGACCAATCCGCAAAGTTTCTGTTGCATCTGAAAGTAGAAACTCGCCCCATTACAACGGTATGAGTAGTTTTCCCCTAGGCCGTTCTGGTTATTCGTTTCGAGCATCAGAACTGCGAAAATTTGGAGTTTCTCAAGCATTTCTTACCTCAAAACTGCCATATCTCGCGAACGGATTGACTAATCCGCAAAGTTTCTGTTGCATCTGAAAGTAGAAACTCGCCCCATTACAAAGGTATTAGTAGTTTTCCCCTAGGCCGTTCTAGTTATTCGTTTCGAGCATCAGAACTGCAAAAATTTGGAGTTTCTCAAGCGTTTCTTACCTCAAAACTGCCATATCTCGCGAACGGATTGACCAATCCGCAAAGTTTCTGTTGCATCTGAAAGTAAAAACTAGCCCCATTACAACGGTATGAGTAGTTTTCCCCTAGGCCGTTCTGGTTATTCGTTTCGAGCATCAGAACTGCGAAAATTTGGAGTTTTTCAAGCGTTTCTTACATCAAAACTGCCATATCTCGCGAACGGATTGACCAATCCGCAAAGTTTCTGTTGCATCTGAAAGTTGAAACTAGCCCCATTACAACGGTATGAGTAGTTTTCCCCTAGGCCGTTCTAGTTATTCGTTTCGAGCATCAGAACTGCGAAAATTTGGAGTTTCTCAAGCGTTTCTTACCTCAAAACTGCCATATCTCGCGAACGGATTGACCAATCCGCAAAGTTTCTGTTGCATCTGAAAGTAGAAACTAGCCCCATTACAACGGTATGAGTAGTTTTCCCCTAGGCCGTTCTGGTTATTCGTTTCGAGCATCAGAACTGCGAAAATTTGGAGTTTTTCAAGCGTTTCTTACCTTAAAACTGCCATATCTCGCGAACGGATTGACCAATCCGCAACGTTTCTGTTGCATCTGAAAGTAGAAACTAGCCCCATTACAACGGTATGAGTAGTTTTCCCCTAGGCCGTTCTGGTTATTCGTTTCGAGCATCAGAACTGCGAAAATTTGGTGTTTTTCAAGCGTTTCTTTCCTCAAAACTGCCATATCTCGCGAACGGATTGACCAATCCGCAAAGTTTCTGTTGCATCTGAAAGTAGAAACTCGCCCCATTACAACGGTATGAGTAGTTTTCCCCTAGGCGGTTCTGGTTATTCGTTTCGAGCATCAGAACTGCGAAAATTTGGAGTTTTTCAAGCGTTTCTTACCTCAAAACTGCCATATCTCGCGAACGGATTGACCAATCCGCAAAGTTTCTGTTGCATCTGAAAGTAGAAACTCGCCCCATTACAACGGTATGAGTAGTTTTCCCCTAGGCCGTTCTAGTTATTCGTTTCGAGCATCAGAACTGCGAAAATTTGCAGTTTTTCAAGTGTTTCTTACCTCAAAACTACCATATCTCGCGAACGGATTGACCAATCCGCAAAGTTTCTGTTGCATCTGAAAGTAGAAACTCGCCCCATTACAACGGTATGACTAGTTTTCCCCCAGGCCGTTCTAGTTATTCGTTTCGAGCATCAGAACTGCGAAAATTTGGAGTTTCTCAAGCGTATCTTACTTCAAAACTGCCATATATCGGATTGACCAATCCGCAAAGTTTCTGTTGCATCTGAAAGTAGAAACTCGCCCCATTACAACGGTAGTTTTCCCCTAGGCCGTTCTGGTTATTCGTTTCGAGCATCAGAACTGCGAAAATTTGGAGTTTTTCAAGCGTTTCTTACCTCAAAACTGCCATATCTCGCGAACGGATTGACCAATCCGCAAAGTTTCTGTTGCATCTGAAAGTAGAAACTAGCCCCATTACAACGGTATAAGTAGTTTTCCCCCAGGCCGTTCTGGTTATTCGTTTCGAGCATCAGAACTGCGAAAATTTGGAGTTTTTCAAGCGTTTCTTACCTCAAAACTGCCATATCTCGCGAACGGATTGACCAATCCGCAAAGTTTCTGTTGCATCTGAAAGTAGAAACTCGCCCCATTACAACGGTATGAGTAGTTTTCCCCTAGGCCGTTCTGGTTATTCGTTTCGAGCATCAGAACTGCGAAAATTTGGAGTTTCTCAAGCATTTCTTACATCAAAACTGCCATATCTCGCGAACGGATTGACCAATCCGCAAAGTTTCTGTTGCATCTGAAAGTAGAAACTAGCCCCATTACAACGGTATGAGTAGTTTTCCCCTAGGCCGTTCTGGTTATTCGTTTCGAGCATCAGAACTGCGAAAATTTGGAGTTTTTCAAGCGTTTCTTACCTCAAAACTGCCATATCTCGCGAACGGATTGACCAATCCGCAAAGTTTCTGTTGCATCTGAAAGTAGAAACTAGCCCCATTACAACGGTATGAGTAGTTTTCCCCTAGGCCGTTCTAGTTATTCGTTTCGAGCATCAGAACTGCGAAAATTTGGAGTTTCTCAAGCGTTTCTTACCTCAAAACTGCCATATCTCGCGAACGGATTGACCAATCCGCAAAGTTTCTGTTGCATCTGAAAGTAGAAACTAGCCCCATTACAACGGTATGAGTAGTTTTCCCCTAGGCCGTTCTGGTTATTCGTTTCGAGCATCAGAACTGCGAAAATTTGGAGTTTTTCAAGCGTTTCTTACCTTAAAACTGCCATATCTCGCGAACGGATTGACCAATCCGCAACGTTTCTGTTGCATCTGAAAGTAGAAACTAGCCCCATTACAACGGTATGAGTAGTTTTCCCCTAGGCCGTTCTGGTTATTCGTTTCGAGCATCAGAACTGCGAAAATTTGGTGTTTTTCAAGCGTTTCTTTCCTCAAAACTGCCATATCTCGCGAACGGATTGACCAATCCGCAAAGTTTCTGTTGCATCTGAAAGTAGAAACTCGCCCCATTACAACGGTATGAGTTGTTTTCCCCTAGGCCGTTCTGGTTATTCGTTTCGAGCATCAGAACTGCGAAAATTTGGAGTTTTTCAAGCGTTTCTTACCTCAAAACTGCCATATCTCGCGAACGGATTGACCAATCCGCAAAGTTTCTGTTGCATCTGAAAGTAGAAACTCGCCCCATTACAACGGTATGAGTAGTTTTCCCCTAGGCCGTTCTGGTTATTCGTTTCGAGCATCAGAACTGCGAAAATTTGGAGTTTTTCAAGCGTTTCTTACCTCAAAACTGCCATATCTCGCGAACGGATTGACCAATCCGCAAAGTTTCTGTTGCATCTGAAAGTAGAAACTCGCCCCATTACAACGGTATGAGTAGTTTTCCCCTAGGCCGTTCTAGTTATTCGTTTCGAGCATCAGAACTGCGAAAATTTGGAGTTTCTCAAGCGTTTCTTACCTCAAAACTGCCATATCTCGCGAACGGATTGACCAATCCGCAAAGTTTCTGTTGCATCTGAAAGTAAAAACTAGCCCCATTACAACGGTATGAGTAGTTTTCCCCTAGGCCGTTCTGGTTATTCGTTTCGAGCATCAGAACTGCGAAAATTTGGAGTTTTTCAAGCGTTTCTTACCTCAAAACTGCCATATCTCGCGAACGGATTGACCAATCCGCAAAGTTTCTGTTGCATCTGAAAGTAGAAACTAGCCCCATTACAACGGTATGAGTAGTTTTCCCCTAGGCCGTTCTAGTTATTCGTTTCGAGCATCAGAACTGCGAAAATTTGGAGTTTCTCAAGCGTTTCTTACCTCAAAACTGCCATATCTCGCGAACGGATTGACCAATCCGCAAAGTTTCTGTTGCATCTGAAAGTAGAAACTAGCCCCATTACAACGGTATGAGTAGTTTTCCCCTAGGCCGTTCTGGTTATTCGTTTCGAGCATCAGAACTGCGAAAATTTGGAGTTTTTCAAGCGTTTCTTACCTTAAAACTGCCATATCTCGCGAACGGATTGACCAATCCGCAACGTTTCTGTTGCATCTGAAAGTAGAAACTAGCCCCATTACAACGGTATGAGTAGTTTTCCCCTAGGCCGTTCTGGTTATTCGTTTCGAGCATCAGAACTGCGAAAATTTGGTGTTTTTCAAGCGTTTCTTTCCTCAAAACTGCCATATCTCGCGAACGGATTGACCAATCCGCAAAGTTTCTGTTGCATCTGAAAGTAGAAACTCGCCCCATTACAACGGTATGAGTTGTTTTCCCCTAGGCCGTTCTGGTTATTCGTTTCGAGCATCAGAACTGCGAAAATTTGGAGTTTTTCAAGCGTTTCTTACCTCAAAACTGCCATATCTCGCGAACGGATTGACCAATCCGCAAAGTTTCTGTTGCATCTGAAAGTAGAAACTCGCCCCATTACAACGGTATGAGTAGTTTTCCCCTAGGCCGTTCTGGTTATTCGTTTCGAGCATCAGAACTGCGAAAATTTGGAGTTTTTCAAGCGTTTCTTACCTCAAAACTGCCATATCTCGCGAACGGATTGACCAATCCGCAAAGTTTCTGTTGCATCTGAAAGTAGAAACTCGCCCCATTACAACGGTATGAGTAGTTTTCCCCTAGGCCGTTCTAGTTATTCGTTTCGAGCATCAGAACTGCGAAAATTTGGAGTTTCTCAAGCGTTTCTTACCTCAAAACTGCCATATCTCGCGAACGGATTGACCAATCCGCAAAGTTTCTGTTGCATCTGAAAGTAAAAACTAGCCCCATTACAACGGTATGAGTAGTTTTCCCCTAGGCCGTTCTGGTTATTCGTTTCGAGCATCAGAACTGCGAAAATTTGGAGTTTTTCAAGCGTTTCTTACCTCAAAACTGCCATATCTCGCGAACGGATTGACCAATCCGCAAAGTTTCTGTTGCATCTGAAAGTAGAAACTAGCCCCATTACAACGGTATGAGTAGTTTTCCCCTAGGCCGTTCTAGTTATTCGTTTCGAGCATCAGAACTGCGAAAATTTGGAGTTTCTCAAGCGTTTCTTACCTCAAAACTGCCATATCTCGCGAACGGATTGACCAATCCGCAAAGTTTCTGTTGCATCTGAAAGTAGAAACTAGCCCCATTACAACGGTATGAGTAGTTTTCCCCTAGGCCGTTCTGGTTATTCGTTTCGAGCATCAGAACTGCGAAAATTTGGAGTTTTTCAAGCGTTTCTTACCTTAAAACTGCCATATCTCGCGAACGGATTGACCAATCCGCAACGTTTCTGTTGCATCTGAAAGTAGAAACTAGCCCCATTACAACGGTATGAGTAGTTTTCCCCTAGGCCGTTCTGGTTATTCGTTTCGAGCATCAGAACTGCGAAAATTTGGTGTTTTTCAAGCGTTTCTTTCCTCAAAACTGCCATATCTCGCGAACGGATTGACCAATCCGCAAAGTTTCTGTTGCATCTGAAAGTAGAAACTAGCCCCATTACAACGGTATGAGTAGTTTTCCCCTAGGCCGTTCTGGTTATTCGTTTCGAGCATCAGAACTGCGAAAATTTGGAGTTTTTCAAGCGTTTCTTACCTCAAAACTGCCATATCTCGCGAACGGATTGACCAATCCGCAAAGTTTCTGTTGCATCTGAAAGTAGAAACTCGCCCCATTACAACGGTATGACTAGTTCTCCCCCAGGCCGTTCTAGTTATTCGTTTCGAGCATCAGAACTGCGAAAATTTGGAGTTTCTCAAGCGTTTCTTACTTCAAAACTGCCATATCTCGCGATCGGATTGACCAATCCGCAAAGTTTCTGTTGCATCTGAAAGTAGAAACTCGCCCCATTACAACGGTAGTTTTCCCCTAGGCCGTTCTGGTTATTCGTTTCGAGCATCAGAACTGCGAAAATTTGGAGTTTCTCAAGCATTTCTTACATCAAAACTGCCATATCTCGCGAACGGATTGACCAATCCGCAAAGTTTCTGTTGCATCTGAAAGTAGAAACTAGCCCCATTACAACGGTATGAGTAGTTTTCCCCTAGGCCGTTCTGGTTATTCGTTTCGAGCATCAGAACTGCGAAAATTTGGAGTTTTTCAAGCGTTTCTTACCTCAAAACTGCCATATCTCGCGAACGGATTGACCAATCCGCAAAGTTTCTGTTGCATCTGAAAGTAGAAACTAGCCCCATTACAACGGTATGAGTAGTTTTCCCCTAGGCCGTTCTAGTTATTCGTTTCGAGCATCAGAACTGCGAAAATTTGGAGTTTCTCAAGCGTTTCTTACCTCAAAACTGCCATATCTCGCGAACGGATTGACCAATCCGCAAAGTTTCTGTTGCATCTGAAAGTAGAAACTAGCCCCATTACAACGGTATGAGTAGTTTTCCCCTAGGCCGTTCTGGTTATTCGTTTCGAGCATCAGAACTGCGAAAATTTGGAGTTTTTCAAGCGTTTCTTACCTTAAAACTGCCATATCTCGCGAACGGATTGACCAATCCGCAACGTTTCTGTTGCATCTGAAAGTAGAAACTAGCCCCATTACAACGGTATGAGTAGTTTTCCCCTAGGCCGTTCTGGTTATTCGTTTCGAGCATCAGAACTGCGAAAATTTGGTGTTTTTCAAGCGTTTCTTTCCTCAAAACTGCCATATCTCGCGAACGGATTGACCAATCCGCAAAGTTTCTGTTGCATCTGAAAGTAGAAACTCGCCCCATTACAACGGTATGAGTAGTTTTCCCCTAGGCCGTTCTGGTTATTCGTTTCGAGCATCAGAACTGCGAAAATTTGGAGTTTTTCAAGCGTTTCTTACCTCAAAACTGCCATATCTCGCGAACGGATTGACCAATCCGCAAAGTTTCTGTTGCATCTGAAAGTAGAAACTCGCCCCATTACAACGGTATGAATAGTTTTCCCCTAGGCCGTTCTGGTTATTCGTTTCGAGCATCAGAACTGCGAAAATTTGGAGTTTTTCAAGCGTTTCTTACCTCAAAACTGCCATATCTCGCGAACGGATTGACAAATCCGCAAAGTTTCTGTTGCATCTGAAAGTAGAAACTAGCCCCATTACAACGGTATGAGTAGTTTTCCCCTAGGCCGTTCTAGTTATTCGTTTCGAGCATCAGAACTGCGAAAATTTGGAGTTTCTCAAGCGTTTCTTACCTCAAAACTGCCATATCTCGCGAACGGATTGACCAATCCGCAAAGTTTCTGTTGCATCTGAAAGTAGAAACTAGCCCCATTACAACGGTATGAGTAGTTTTCCCCTAGGCCGATCTGGTTATTCGTTTCGAGCATCAGAACTGCGAAAATTTGGAGTTTTTCAAGCGTTTCTTACCTTAAAACTGCCATATCTCGCGAACGGATTGACCAATCCGCAACGTTTCTGTTGCATCTGAAAGTAGAAACTCGCCCCATTACAACGGTATGAGTAGTTTTCCCCTAGGCCGTTCTAGTTATTCGTTTCGAGCATCAGAACTGCGAAAATTTGGAGTTTTTCAAGTGTTTCTTACCTCAAAACTGCTATATCTCGCGAACGGATTGACCAATCCGCAAAGTTTCTGTTGCATCTGAAAGTAGAAACTCGCCCCATTACAACGGTATGACTAGTTTTCCCCCAGGCCGTTCTAGTTATTCGTTTCGAGCATCAGAACTGCGAAAATTTGGAGTTTCTCAAGCGTTTCTTACTTCAAAACTGCCATATCTCGCGATCGGATTGACCAATCCGCAAAGTTTCTGTTGCATCTGAAAGTAGAAACTCGCCCCATTACAACGGTAGTTTTCCCCTAGGCCGTTCTGGTTATTCGTTTCGAGCATCAGAACTGCGAAAATTTGGAGTTTTTCAAGCGTTTCTTACCTCAAAACTGCCATATCTCGCGAACGGATTGACCAATCCGCAAAGTTTCTGTTGCATCTGAAAGTAGAAACTAGCCCCATTACAACGGTATGAGTTGTTTTCCCCTAGGCCGTTCTGGTTATTCGTTTCGAGCATCAGAACTGCGAAAATTTGGAGTTTTTCAAGCGTTTCTTACCTCAAAACTGCCATATCTCGCGAACGGATTGACCAATCCGCAAAGTTTCTGTTGCATCTGAAAGTAGAAACTAGCCCCATTACAACGGTATGAGTAGTTTTCCCCTAGGCCGTTCTCGTTATTCGTTTCGAGCATCAGAACTGCGAAAATTTGGAGTTTCTCAAGCGTTTCTTACCTCAAAACTGCCATATCTCGCGAACGGATTGACCAATCCGCAAAGTTTCTGTTGCATCTGAAAGTAGAAACTAGCCCCATTACAACGGTATGAGTAGTTTTCCCCTAGGCCGTTCTAGTTATTCGTTTCGAGCATCAGAACTGCGAAAATTTGGAGTTTCTCAAGCGTTTCTTACCTCAAAACTGCCATATCTCGCGAACGGATTGACCAATCCGCAAAGTTTCTGTTGCATCTGAAAGAAGAAACTAGCCCCATTACAACGGTATGAGTAGTTTTCCCCTAGGCCGTTCTGGTTATTCGTTTCGAGCATCAGAACTGCGAAAATTTGGAGTTTTTCAAGCGTTTCTTACCTCAAAACTGCCATATCTCGCGAACGGATTGACCAATCCGCAAAGTTTCTGTTGCATCTGAAAGTAGAAACTCGCCCCATTACAACGGTATGAGTTGTTTTCCCCTAGGCCGTTCTGGTTATTCGTTTCGAGCATCAGAACTGCGAAAATTTGGAGTTTTTCAAGCGTTTCTTACCTCAAAACTGCCATATCTCGCGAACGGATTGACCAATCCGCAAAGTTTCTGTTGCATCTGAAAGTAGAAACTCGCCCCATTACAACGGTATGAGTAGTTTTCCCCTAGGCCGTTCTGGTTATTCGTTTCGAGCATCAGAACTGCGAAAATTTGGAGTTTTTCAAGCGTTTCTTACCTCAAAACTGCCATATCTCGCGAACGGATTGACCAATCCGCAAAGTTTCTGTTGCATCTGAAAGTAGAAACTCGCCCCATTACAACGGTATGAGTAGTTTTCCCCTAGGCCGTTCTAGTTATTCGTTTCGAGCATCAGAACTGCGAAAATTTGGAGTTTCTCAAGCGTTTCTTACCTCAAAACTGCCATATCTCGCGAACGGATTGACCAATCCGCAAAGTTTCTGTTGCATCTGAAAGTAAAAACTAGCCCCATTACAACGGTATGAGTAGTTTTCCCCTAGGCCGTTCTGGTTATTCGTTTCGAGCATCAGAACTGCGAAAATTTGGAGTTTTTCAAGCGTTTCTTACCTCAAAACTGCCATATCTCGCGAACGGATTGACCAATCCGCAAAGTTTCTGTTGCATCTGAAAGTAGAAACTAGCCCCATTACAACGGTATGAGTAGTTTTCCCCTAGGCCGTTCTAGTTATTCGTTTCGAGCATCAGAACTGCGAAAATTTGGAGTTTCTCAAGCGTTTCTTACCTCAAAACTGCCATATCTCGCGAACGGATTGACCAATCCGCAAAGTTTCTGTTGCATCTGAAAGTAGAAACTAGCCCCATTACAACGGTATGAGTAGTTTTCCCCTAGGCCGTTCTGGTTATTCGTTTCGAGCATCAGAACTGCGAAAATTTGGAGTTTTTCAAGCGTTTCTTACCTTAAAACTGCCATATCTCGCGAACGGATTGACCAATCCGCAACGTTTCTGTTGCATCTGAAAGTAGAAACTAGCCCCATTACAACGGTATGAGTAGTTTTCCCCTAGGCCGTTCTGGTTATTCGTTTCGAGCATCAGAACTGCGAAAATTTGGTGTTTTTCAAGCGTTTCTTTCCTCAAAACTGCCATATCTCGCGAACGGATTGACCAATCCGCAAAGTTTCTGTTGCATCTGAAAGTAGAAACTCGCCCCATTACAACGGTATGAGTTGTTTTCCCCTAGGCCGTTCTGGTTATTCGTTTCGAGCATCAGAACTGCGAAAATTTGGAGTTTTTCAAGCGTTTCTTACCTCAAAACTGCCATATCTCGCGAACGGATTGACCAATCCGCAAAGTTTCTGTTGCATCTGAAAGTAGAAACTCGCCCCATTACAACGGTATGAGTAGTTTTCCCCTAGGCCGTTCTGGTTATTCGTTTCGAGCATCAGAACTGCGAAAATTTGGAGTTTTTCAAGCGTTTCTTACCTCAAAACTGCCATATCTCGCGAACGGATTGACCAATCCGCAAAGTTTCTGTTGCATCTGAAAGTAGAAACTCGCCCCATTACAACGGTATGAGTAGTTTTCCCCTAGGCCGTTCTAGTTATTCGTTTCGAGCATCAGAACTGCGAAAATTTGGAGTTTCTCAAGCGTTTCTTACCTCAAAACTGCCATATCTCGCGAACGGATTGACCAATCCGCAAAGTTTCTGTTGCATCTGAAAGTAAAAACTAGCCCCATTACAACGGTATGAGTAGTTTTCCCCTAGGCCGTTCTGGTTATTCGTTTCGAGCATCAGAACTGCGAAAATTTGGAGTTTTTCAAGCGTTTCTTACCTCAAAACTGCCATATCTCGCGAACGGATTGACCAATCCGCAAAGTTTCTGTTGCATCTGAAAGTAGAAACTAGCCCCATTACAACGGTATGAGTAGTTTTCCCCTAGGCCGTTCTAGTTATTCGTTTCGAGCATCAGAACTGCGAAAATTTGGAGTTTCTCAAGCGTTTCTTACCTCAAAACTGCCATATCTCGCGAACGGATTGACCAATCCGCAAAGTTTCTGTTGCATCTGAAAGTAGAAACTAGCCCCATTACAACGGTATGAGTAGTTTTCCCCTAGGCCGTTCTGGTTATTCGTTTCGAGCATCAGAACTGCGAAAATTTGGAGTTTTTCAAGCGTTTCTTACCTTAAAACTGCCATATCTCGCGAACGGATTGACCAATCCGCAACGTTTCTGTTGCATCTGAAAGTAGAAACTAGCCCCATTACAACGGTATGAGTAGTTTTCCCCTAGGCCGTTCTGGTTATTCGTTTCGAGCATCAGAACTGCGAAAATTTGGTGTTTTTCAAGCGTTTCTTTCCTCAAAACTGCCATATCTCGCGAACGGATTGACCAATCCGCAAAGTTTCTGTTGCATCTGAAAGTAGAAACTAGCCCCATTACAACGGTATGAGTAGTTTTCCCCTAGGCCGTTCTGGTTATTCGTTTCGAGCATCAGAACTGCGAAAATTTGGAGTTTTTCAAGCGTTTCTTACCTCAAAACTGCCATATCTCGCGAACGGATTGACCAATCCGCAAAGTTTCTGTTGCATCTGAAAGTAGAAACTCGCCCCATTACAACGGTATGACTAGTTCTCCCCCAGGCCGTTCTAGTTATTCGTTTCGAGCATCAGAACTGCGAAAATTTGGAGTTTCTCAAGCGTTTCTTACTTCAAAACTGCCATATCTCGCGATCGGATTGACCAATCCGCAAAGTTTCTGTTGCATCTGAAAGTAGAAACTCGCCCCATTACAACGGTAGTTTTCCCCTAGGCCGTTCTGGTTATTCGTTTCGAGCATCAGAACTGCGAAAATTTGGAGTTTCTCAAGCATTTCTTACATCAAAACTGCCATATCTCGCGAACGGATTGACCAATCCGCAAAGTTTCTGTTGCATCTGAAAGTAGAAACTAGCCCCATTACAACGGTATGAGTAGTTTTCCCCTAGGCCGTTCTGGTTATTCGTTTCGAGCATCAGAACTGCGAAAATTTGGAGTTTTTCAAGCGTTTCTTACCTCAAAACTGCCATATCTCGCGAACGGATTGACCAATCCGCAAAGTTTCTGTTGCATCTGAAAGTAGAAACTAGCCCCATTACAACGGTATGAGTAGTTTTCCCCTAGGCCGTTCTAGTTATTCGTTTCGAGCATCAGAACTGCGAAAATTTGGAGTTTCTCAAGCGTTTCTTACCTCAAAACTGCCATATCTCGCGAACGGATTGACCAATCCGCAAAGTTTCTGTTGCATCTGAAAGTAGAAACTAGCCCCATTACAACGGTATGAGTAGTTTTCCCCTAGGCCGTTCTGGTTATTCGTTTCGAGCATCAGAACTGCGAAAATTTGGAGTTTTTCAAGCGTTTCTTACCTTAAAACTGCCATATCTCGCGAACGGATTGACCAATCCGCAACGTTTCTGTTGCATCTGAAAGTAGAAACTAGCCCCATTACAACGGTATGAGTAGTTTTCCCCTAGGCCGTTCTGGTTATTCGTTTCGAGCATCAGAACTGCGAAAATTTGGTGTTTTTCAAGCGTTTCTTTCCTCAAAACTGCCATATCTCGCGAACGGATTGACCAATCCGCAAAGTTTCTGTTGCATCTGAAAGTAGAAACTCGCCCCATTACAACGGTATGAGTAGTTTTCCCCTAGGCCGTTCTGGTTATTCGTTTCGAGCATCAGAACTGCGAAAATTTGGAGTTTTTCAAGCGTTTCTTACCTCAAAACTGCCATATCTCGCGAACGGATTGACCAATCCGCAAAGTTTCTGTTGCATCTGAAAGTAGAAACTCGCCCCATTACAACGGTATGAATAGTTTTCCCCTAGGCCGTTCTGGTTATTCGTTTCGAGCATCAGAACTGCGAAAATTTGGAGTTTTTCAAGCGTTTCTTACCTCAAAACTGCCATATCTCGCGAACGGATTGACAAATCCGCAAAGTTTCTGTTGCATCTGAAAGTAGAAACTAGCCCCATTACAACGGTATGAGTAGTTTTCCCCTAGGCCGTTCTAGTTATTCGTTTCGAGCATCAGAACTGCGAAAATTTGGAGTTTCTCAAGCGTTTCTTACCTCAAAACTGCCATATCTCGCGAACGGATTGACCAATCCGCAAAGTTTCTGTTGCATCTGAAAGTAGAAACTAGCCCCATTACAACGGTATGAGTAGTTTTCCCCTAGGCCGATCTGGTTATTCGTTTCGAGCATCAGAACTGCGAAAATTTGGAGTTTTTCAAGCGTTTCTTACCTTAAAACTGCCATATCTCGCGAACGGATTGACCAATCCGCAACGTTTCTGTTGCATCTGAAAGTAGAAACTCGCCCCATTACAACGGTATGAGTAGTTTTCCCCTAGGCCGTTCTAGTTATTCGTTTCGAGCATCAGAACTGCGAAAATTTGGAGTTTTTCAAGTGTTTCTTACCTCAAAACTGCTATATCTCGCGAACGGATTGACCAATCCGCAAAGTTTCTGTTGCATCTGAAAGTAGAAACTCGCCCCATTACAACGGTATGACTAGTTTTCCCCCAGGCCGTTCTAGTTATTCGTTTCGAGCATCAGAACTGCGAAAATTTGGAGTTTCTCAAGCGTTTCTTACTTCAAAACTGCCATATCTCGCGATCGGATTGACCAATCCGCAAAGTTTCTGTTGCATCTGAAAGTAGAAACTCGCCCCATTACAACGGTAGTTTTCCCCTAGGCCGTTCTGGTTATTCGTTTCGAGCATCAGAACTGCGAAAATTTGGAGTTTTTCAAGCGTTTCTTACCTCAAAACTGCCATATCTCGCGAACGGATTGACCAATCCGCAAAGTTTCTGTTGCATCTGAAAGTAGAAACTAGCCCCATTACAACGGTATGAGTTGTTTTCCCCTAGGCCGTTCTGGTTATTCGTTTCGAGCATCAGAACTGCGAAAATTTGGAGTTTTTCAAGCGTTTCTTACCTCAAAACTGCCATATCTCGCGAACGGATTGACCAATCCGCAAAGTTTCTGTTGCATCTGAAAGTAGAAACTAGCCCCATTACAACGGTATGAGTAGTTTTCCCCTAGGCCGTTCTCGTTATTCGTTTCGAGCATCAGAACTGCGAAAATTTGGAGTTTCTCAAGCGTTTCTTACCTCAAAACTGCCATATCTCGCGAACGGATTGACCAATCCGCAAAGTTTCTGTTGCATCTGAAAGTAGAAACTAGCCCCATTACAACGGTATGAGTAGTTTTCCCCTAGGCCGTTCTAGTTATTCGTTTCGAGCATCAGAACTGCGAAAATTTGGAGTTTCTCAAGCGTTTCTTACCTCAAAACTGCCATATCTCGCGAACGGATTGACCAATCCGCAAAGTTTCTGTTGCATCTGAAAGAAGAAACTAGCCCCATTACAACGGTATGAGTAGTTTTCCCCTAGGCCGTTCTGGTTATTCGTTTCGAGCATCAGAACTGCGAAAATTTGGTGTTTTTCAAGCGTTTCTTTCCTCAAAACTGCCATATCTCGCGAACGGATGACCAATCCGCAAAGTTTCTGTTGCATCTGAAAGTAGAAACTCGCCCCATTACAACGGTATGCGTAGTTTTCCCCTAGGCCGTTCTGGTTATTCGTTTCGAGCATCAAAACTGCGAAAATTTGGAGTTTTTCAAGCGTTTCTTACCTCAAAACTGCCATATCTCGCGAACGGATTGACCAATCCGCAAAGTTTCTGTTGCATCTGAAAGTAGAAACTCGCCCCATTACAACGGTATGAGTAGTTTTCCCCTAGGCCGTTCTAGTTATTCGTTTCGAGCATCAGAACTGCGAAAATTTGGAGTTTTTCAAGTGTTTCTTACCTCAAAACTGCCATATCTCGCGAACGGATTGACCAATCCGCAAAGTTTCTGTTGCATCTGAAAGTAGAAACTCGCCCCATTACAACGGTATGACTAGTTTTCCCCCAGGCCGTTCTAGTTATTCGTTTCGCGCATCAGAACTGCGAAAATTTGGAGTTTCTCAACCGTTTCTTACCTCAAAACTGCCATATCTCGCGATCGGATTGACCAATCCGCAAAGTTTCTGCTGCATCTGAAAGTAGAAACTCGCCCCATTACAACGGTAGTTTTCCCCTAGGCCGTTCTGGTTATTCGTTTCGAGCATCAGAACTGCGAAAATTTGGAGTTTTTCAAGCGTTTCTTACCTCAAAACTGCCATATCTCGCGAACGGATTGACCAATCCGCAAAGTTTCTGTTGCATCTGAAAGTAGAAACTAGCCCCATTACAACGGTATGAGTAGTTTTCCCCCAGGCCGTTCTGGTTATTCGTTTCGAGCATCAGAGCTGCGAAAATTTGGAGTTTTTCAAGCGTTTCTTACCTCAATACTGCCATATCTCGCGAACGGATTGACCAATCCGCAAAGTTTCTGTTGCATCTGAAAGTAGAAACTCGCCCCATTACAACGGTATGAGTAGTTTTCCCCTAGGCCGTTCTGGTTATTCGTTTCGAGCATCAGAACTGCGAAAATTTGGATTTTCTCAAGCATTTCTTACATCAAAAATGCCATATCTCGCGAACGGATTGACCAATCCGCAAAGTTTCTGTTGCATCTGAAAGTAGAAACTCGCCACATTACAACGGTATGTGTAGTTTTCCCCTAGGCCGTTCTAGTTATTCGTTTCGAGCATCAGAACTGCGAAAATTTGGAGTTTTTCAAGCGTTTCTTACCTCAAAACTGCCATATCTCGCGAACGGATTGACCAATCCGCAAAGTTTCTGTTGCATCTAAAAGTAGAAACTCGCCCCATTACAACGGTATGAGTAGTTTTCCCCTAGGCCGTTCTGGTTATTCGTTTCGAGCATCAGAACTGCGAAAATTTGGAGTTTCTCAAGCATTTCTTACCTCAAAACTGCCATATCTCGCGAACGGATTGACCAATCCGCAAAGTTTCTGTTGCATCTGAAAGTAGAAACTCGCCCCATTACAAAGGTATGAGTAGTTTTCCCCTAGGCCGTTCTAGTTATTCGTTTCGAGCATCAGAACTGCGAAAAATTGGAGTTTTTCAAGCGTTTCTTACCTCAAAACTGCCATATCTCGCGAACGGATTGACCAATCCGCAAAGTTTCTGTTGCATCTGAAAGTAGAAACTCGCCCCATTACAACGGTATGAGTAGTTTTCCCCTAGGCCGTTCTGGTTATTCGTTTCGAGCATCAGAACTGCGAAAATTTGGAGTTTCTCAAGCATTTCTTACCTCAAAACTGCCATATCTCGCGAACGGATTGACCAATCCGCAAAGTTTCTGTTGCATCTGAAAGTAGAAACTCGCCCCATTACAAAGGTATGAGTAGTTTTCCCCTAGGCCGTTCTAGTTATTCGTTTCGAGCATCAGAACTGCGAAAATTTGGAGTTTCTCAAGCGTTTCTTACCTCAAAACTGCCATATCTCGCGAACGGATTGACCAATCCGCAAAGTTTCTGTTGCATCTGAAAGTAGAAACTAGCCCCATTACAACGGTATGAGTAGTTTTCCCCTAGGCCGTTCTGGTTATTCGTTTCGAGCATCAGAACTGCGAAAATTTGGAGTTTTTCAAGCGTTCCTTACCTCAAAACTGCCATATCTCGCGAACGGATTGACCAATCCGCAAAGTTTCTGTTGCATCTGAAAGTAGAAACTAGCCCCATTACAACGGTATGAGTAGTTTTCCCCCAGGCCGTTCTGGTTATTCGTTTCGAGCATCAGAACTGCGAAAATTTGGAGTTTTTCAAGCGTTTCTTACCTCAAAACTGCCATATCTCGCTAACGGATTGACCAATCCGCAAAGTTTCTGTTGCATCTGAAAGTAGAAACTCGCCCCATTACAACGGTATGAGTAGTTTTCCCCTAGGCCGTTCTGGTTATTCGTTTCGAGCATCAGAACTGCGAAAATTTGGAGTTTCTCAAGCATTTCTTACATCAAAACTGCCATATCTCGCGAACGGATTGACCAATCCGCAAAGTTTCTGTCGCATCTGAAAGTAGAAACTAGCCCCATTACAACGGTATGAGTAGTTTTCCCCTAGGCCGTTCTGGTTATTCGTTTCGAGCATCAGAACTGCGAAAATTTGGAGTTTTTCAAGCGTTTCTTACCTCAAAACTGCCATATCTCGCGAACGGATTGACCAATCCGCAAAGTTTCTGTTGCATCTGAAAGTAGAAACTAGCCCCATTACAACGGTATGAGTAGTTTTCCCCTAGGCCGTTCTAGTTATTCGTTTCGAGCATCAGAACTGCGAAAATTTGGAGTTTCTCAAGCGTTTCTTACCTCAAAACTGCCATATCTCGCGAACGGATTGACCAATCCGCAAAGTTTCTGTTGCATCTGAAAGTAGAAACT
Source organism: Ptiloglossa arizonensis (assembly GCF_051014685.1). Taxonomy (NCBI): domain Eukaryota; kingdom Metazoa; phylum Arthropoda; class Insecta; order Hymenoptera; family Colletidae; genus Ptiloglossa; species Ptiloglossa arizonensis. Next base: position 158,532 of record NW_027478955.1, read on the forward strand.
AGCCCCATTACAACGGTATGAGTAGTTTTCCCCTAGGCCGTTCTGGTTATTCGTTTCGAGCATCAGAACTGCGAAAATTTGGAGTTTTTCAAGCGTTTCTTACCTTAAAACTGCCATATCTCGCGAACGGATTGACCAATCCGCAACGTTTCTGTTGCATCTGAAAGTAGAAACTAGCCCCATTACAACGGTATGAGTAGTTTTCCCCTAGGCCGTTCTGGTTATTCGTTTCGAGCATCAGAACTGCGAAAATTTGGTGTTTTTCAAGCGTTTCTTTCCTCAAAACTGCCATATCTCGCGAACGGATTGACCAATCCGCAAAGTTTCTGTTGCATCTGAAAGTAGAAACTCGCCCCATTACAACGGTATGAGTAGTTTTCCCCTAGGCCGTTCTGGTTATTCGTTTCGAGCATCAGAACTGCGAAAATTTGGAGTTTTTCAAGCGTTTCTTACCTCAAAACTGCCATATCTCGCGAACGGATTGACCAATCCGCAAAGTTTCTGTTGCATCTGAAAGTAGAAACTCGCCCCATTACAACGGTATGAGTAGTTTTCCCCTAGGCCGTTCTGGTTATTCGTTTCGAGCATCAGAACTGCGAAAATTTGGAGTTTTTCAAGCGTTTCTTACCTCAAAACTGCCATATCTCGCGAACGGATTGACCAATCCGCAAAGTTTCTGTTGCATCTGAAAGTAGAAACTCGCCCCATTACAACGGTATGAGTAGTTTTCCCCTAGGCCGTTCTAGTTATTCGTTTCGAGCATCAGAACTGCGAAAATTTGGAGTTTTTCAAGTGTTTCTTACCTCAAAACTGCCATATCTCGCGAACGGATTGACCAATCCGCAAAGTTTCTGTTGCATCTGAAAGTAGAAACTCGCCCCATTACAACGGTATGACTAGTTTTCCCCCAGGCCGTTCTAGTTATTCGTTTCGAGCATCAGAACTGCGAAAATTTGGAGTTTCTCAAGCGTTTCTTACTTCAAAACTGCCATATCTCGCGATCGGATTGACCAATCCGCAGAGTTTCTGTTGCATCTGAAAGTAGAAACTCGCCCCATTACAACGGTAGTTTTCCCCTAGGCCGTTCTGGTTATTCGTTTCGAGCATCAGAACTGCGAAAATTTGGAGTTTTTCAAGCGTTTCTTACCTCAAAACTGCCATATCTCGCGAACGGATTGACCAATCCGCAAAGTTTCTGTTGCACCTGAAAGTAGAAACTCGCCCCATTACAACGGTATGAGTAGTTTTCCCCTAGGCCGTTCTGGTTATTCGTTTCGAGCATCAGAACTGCGAAAATTTGGAGTTTTTCAAGCGTTTCTTACCTCAAAACTGCCATATCTCGCGAACGGATTGACCAATCCGCAAAGTTTCTGTTGCATCTGAAAGTAGAAACTAGCCCCATTACAACGGTATGAGTAGTTTTCCCCCAGGCCGTTCTGGTTATTCGTTTCGAGCATCAGAACTGCGAAAATTTGGAGTTTTTCAAGCGTTTCTTACCTCAAAACTGCCATATCTCGCGAACGGATTGACCAATCCGCAAAGTTTCTGTTGCATCTGAAAGTAGAAACTCGCCCCATTACAACGGTATGAGTAGTTTTCCCCTAGGCCGTTCTGGTTATTCGTTTCGAGCATCAGAACTGCGAAAATTTGGAGTTTCTCAAGCATTTCTTACATCAAAACTGCCATATCTCGCGAACGGATTGACCAATCCGCAAAGTTTCTGTTGCATCTGAAAGTAGAAACTAGCCCCATTACAACGGTATGAGTAGTTTTCCCCTAGGCCGTTCTGGTTATTCGTTTCGAGCATCAGAACTGCGAAAATTTGGAGTTTTTCAAGCGTTTCTTACCTCAAAACTGCCATATCTCGCGAACGGATTGACCAATCCGCAAAGTTTCTGTTGCATCTGAAAGTAGAAACTAGCCCCATTACAACGGTATGAGTAGTTTTCCCCTAGGCCGTTCTAGTTATTCGTTTCGAGCATCAGAACTGCGAAAATTTGGAGTTTCTCAAGCGTTTCTTACCTCAAAACTGCCATATCTCGCGAACGGATTGACCAATCCGCAAAGTTTCTGTTGCATCTGAAAGTAGAAACTAGCCCCATTACAACGGTATGAGTAGTTTTCCCCTAGGCCGTTCTGGTTATTCGTTTCGAGCATCAGAACTGCGAAAATTTGGAGTTTTTCAAGCGTTTCTTACCTTAAAACTGCCATATCTCGCGAACGGATTGACCAATCCGCAACGTTTCTGTTGCATCTGAAAGTAGAAACTAGCCCCATTACAACGGTATGAGTAGTTTTCCCCTAGGCCGTTCTGGTTATTCGTTTCGAGCATCAGAACTGCGAAAATTTGGTGTTTTTCAAGCGTTTCTTTCCTCAAAACTGCCATATCTCGCGAACGGATTGACCAATCCGCAAAGTTTCTGTTGCATCTGAAAGTAGAAACTCGCCCCATTACAACGGTATGAGTAGTTTTCCCCTAGGCCGTTCTGGTTATTCGTTTCGAGCATCAGAACTGCGAAAATTTGGAGTTTTTCAAGCGTTTCTTACCTCAAAACTGCCATATCTCGCGAACGGATTGACCAATCCGCAAAGTTTCTGTTGCATCTGAAAGTAGAAACTCGCCCCATTACAACGGTATGAGTAGTTTTCCCCTAGGCCGTTCTGGTTATTCGTTTCGAGCATCAGAACTGCGAAAATTTGGAGTTTTTCAAGCGTTTCTTACCTCAAAACTGCCATATCTCGCGAACGGATTGACCAATCCGCAAAGTTTCTGTTGCATCTGAAAGTAGAAACTCGCCCCATTACAACGGTATGAGTAGTTTTCCCCTAGGCCGTTCTAGTTATTCGTTTCGAGCATCAGAACTGCGAAAATTTGGAGTTTTTCAAGTGTTTCTTACCTCAAAACTGCCATATCTCGCGAACGGATTGACCAATCCGCAAAGTTTCTGTTGCATCTGAAAGTAGAAACTCGCCCCATTACAACGGTATGACTAGTTTTCCCCCAGGCCGTTCTAGTTATTCGTTTCGAGCATCAGAACTGCGAAAATTTGGAGTTTCTCAAGCGTTTCTTACTTCAAAACTGCCATATCTCGCGATCGGATTGACCAATCCGCAGAGTTTCTGTTGCATCTGAAAGTAGAAACTCGCCCCATTACAACGGTAGTTTTCCCCTAGGCCGTTCTGGTTATTCGTTTCGAGCATCAGAACTGCGAAAATTTGGAGTTTTTCAAGCGTTTCTTACCTCAAAACTGCCATATCTCGCGAACGGATTGACCAATCCGCAAAGTTTCTGTTGCATCTGAAAGTAGAAACTAGCCCCATTACAACGGTATGAGTAGTTTTCCCCTAGGCCGTTCTAGTTATTCGTTTCGAGCATCAGAACTGCGAAAATTTGGAGTTTCTCAAGCGTTTCTTACCTCAAAACTGCCATATCTCGCGAACGGATTGACCAATCCGCAAAGTTTCTGTTGCATCTGAAAGTAGAAACTAGCCCCATTACAACGGTATGAGTAGTTTTCCCCTAGGCCGTTCTGGTTATTCGTTTCGAGCATCAGAACTGCGAAAATTTGGAGTTTTTCAAGCGTTTCTTACCTTAAAACTGCCATATCTCGCGAACGGATTGACCAATCCGCAACGTTTCTGTTGCATCTGAAAGTAGAAACTAGCCCCATTACAACGGTATGAGTAGTTTTCCCCTAGGCCGTTCTGGTTATTCGTTTCGAGCATCAGAACTGCGAAAATTTGGTGTTTTTCAAGCGTTTCTTTCCTCAAAACTGCCATATCTCGCGAACGGATTGACCAATCCGCAAAGTTTCTGTTGCATCTGAAAGTAGAAACTCGCCCCATTACAACGGTATGAGTAGTTTTCCCCTAGGCCGTTCTGGTTATTCGTTTCGAGCATCAGAACTGCGAAAATTTGGAGTTTTTCAAGCGTTTCTTACCTCAAAACTGCCATATCTCGCGAACGGATTGACCAATCCGCAAAGTTTCTGTTGCATCTGAAAGTAGAAACTCGCCCCATTACAACGCTATGACTAGTTCTCCCCCAGGCCGTTCTAGTTATTCGTTTCGAGCATCAGAACTGCGAAAATTTGGAGTTTCTCAAGCGTTTCTTACTTCAAAACTGCCATATCTCGCGATCGGATTGACCAATCCGCAAAGTTTCTGTTGCATCTGAAAGTAGAAACTCGCCCCTTTACAACGGTAGTTTTCCCCTAGGCCGTTCTGGTTATTCGTTTCGAGCATCAGAACTGCGAAAATTTGGAGTTTCTCAAGCATTTCTTACATCAAAACTGCCATATCTCGCGAACGGATTGACCAATCCGCAAAGTTTCTGTTGCATCTGAAAGTAGAAACTCGCCCCATTACAACGGTATGACTAGTTTTCCCCCAGGCCGTTCTAGTTATTCGTTTCGAGCATCAGAAGTGCGAAAATTTGGAGTTTCTCAAGCGTTTCTTACCTCAAAACTGCCATATCTCGCGAACGGATTGACCAATCCGCAAAGTTTCTGTTGCATCTGAAAGTAGAAACTAGCCCCATTACAACGGTATGAGTAGTTTTCGCCTAGGCCGTTCTAGTTATTCGTTTCGAGCATCAGAACTGCGAAAATTTGGAGTTTCTCAAGCGTTTCTTACCTCAAAACTGCCATATCTCGCGAACGGATTGACCAATCCGCAAAGTTTCTGTTGCATCTGAAAGTAGAAACTAGCCCCATTACAACGGTATGAGTAGTTTTCCCCTAGGCCGTTCTGGTTATTCGTTTCGAGCATCAGAACTGCGAAAATTTGGAGTTTTTCAAGCGTTTCTTACCTTAAAACTGCCATATCTCGCGAACGGATTGACCAATCCGCAACGTTTCTGTTGCAACTGAAAGTAGAAACTAGCCCCATTACAACGGTATGAGTAGTTTTCCCCTAGGCCGTTCTGGTTATTCGTTTCGAGCATCAGAACTGCGAATATTTGGTGTTTTTCAAGCGTTTCTTTCCTCAAAACTGCCATATCTCGCGAACGGATTGACCAATCCGCAAAGTTTCTGTTGCATCTGAAAGTAGAAACTCGCCCCATTACAACGGTATGAGTAGTTTTCCCCTAGGCCGTTCTGGTTATTCGTTTCGAGCATCAGAACTGCGAAAATTTGGAGTTTTTCAAGCGTTTCTTACCTCAAAACTGCCATATCTCGCGAACGGATTGACCAATCCGCAAAGTTTCTGTTGCATCTGAAAGTAGAAACTCGCCCCATTACAACGGTATGAGTAGTTTTCCCCTAGGCCGTTCTGGTTATTCGTTTCGAGCATCAGAACTGCGAAAATTTGGAGTTTTTCAAGCGCTTCTTACTTCAAAACTGCCATATCTCGCGAACGGATTGACCAATCCGCAAAGTTTCTGTTGCATCTGAAAGTAGAAACTAGCCCCATTACAACGGTATGAGCAGTTTTCCCCTAGGCCGTTCTAGTTATTCGTTTCGAGCATCAGAACTGCGAACATTTGGAGTTTCTCAAGCGTTTCTTACCTCAAAACTGCCATATCTCGCGAACGGATTGACCAATCCGCAAAGTTTCTGTTGCATCTGAAAGTAGAAACTAGCCCCATTACAACGGTATGAGTAGTTTTCCCCTAGGCCGTTCTGGTTATTCGTTTCGAGCATCAGAACTGCGAAAATTTGGAGTTTTTCAAGCGTTTCTTACCTTAAAACTGCCATATCTCGCGAACGGATTGACCAATCCGCAACGTTTCTGTTGCATCTGAAAGTAGAAACTAGCCCCATTACAACGGTATGAGTAGTTTTCCCCTAGGCCGTTCTGGTTATTCGTTTCGAGCATCAGAACTGCGAAAATTTGGTGTTTTTCAAGCGTTTCTTTCCTCAAAACTGCCATATCTCGCGAACGGATTGACCAATCCGCAAAGTTTCTGTTGCATCTGAAAGTAGAAACTCGCCCCATTACAACGGTATGATTAGTTTTCCCCTAGGCCGTTCTGGTTATTCGTTTCGAGCATCAGAACTGCGAAAATTTGGAGTTTTTCAAGCGTTTCTTACCTCAAAACTGCCATATCTCGCGAACGGATTGACCAATCCGCAAAGTTTCTGTTGCATCTGAAAGTAGAAACTCGCCCCATTACAACGGTATGAGTAGTTTTCCCCTAGGCCGTTCTAGTTATTCGTTTCGAGCATCAGAACTGCGAAAATTTGGAGTTTTTCAAGTGTTTCTTACCTCAAAACTGCTATATCTCGCGAACGGATTGACCAATCCGCAAAGTTTCTGTTGCATCTGAAAGTAGAAACTCGCCCCATTACAACGGTATGACTAGTTCTCCCCCAGGCCGTTCTAGTTATTCGTTTCGAGCATCAGAACTGCGAAAATTTGGAGTTTCTCAAGCGTTTCTTACTTCAAAACTGCCATATCTCGCGATCGGATTGACCAATCCGCAAAGTTTCTGTTGCATCTGAAAGTAGAAACTCGCCCCATTACAACGGTAGTTTTCCCCTAGGCCGTTCTGGTTATTCGTTTCGAGCATCAGAACTGCGAAATTTTGGAGTTTCTCAAGCATTTCTTACATCAAAACTGCCATATCTCGCGAACGGATTGACCAATCCGCAAAGTTTCTGTTGCACCTGAAAGTAGAAACTAGCCCCATTACAACGGTATGAGTAGTTTTCCCCTAGGCCGTTCTGGTTATTCGTTTCGAGCATCAGAACTGCGAAAATTTGGAGTTTTTCAAGCGTTTCTTACCTCAAAACTGCCATATCTCGCGAACGGATTGACCAATCCGCAAAGTTTCTGTTGCATCTGAAAGTAGAAACTAGCCCCATTACAACGGTATGAGTAGTTTTCCCCTAGGCCGTTCTAGTTATTCGTTTCGAGCATCAGAACTGCGAAAATTTGGAGTTTCTCAAGCGTTTCTTACCTCAAAACTGCCATATCTCGCGAACGGATTGACCAATCCGCAAAGTTTCTGTTGCATCTGAAAGTAGAAACTAGCCCCATTACAACGGTATGAGTAGTTTTCCCCTAGGCCGTTCTGGTTATTCGTTTCGAGCATCAGAACTGCGAAAATTTGGAGTTTTTCAAGCGTTTCTTACCTTAAAACTGCCATATCTCGCGAACGGATTGACCAATCCGCAACGTTTCTGTTGCATCTGAAAGTAGAAACTAGCCCCATTACAACGGTATGAGTAGTTTTCCCCTAGGCCGTTCTGGTTATTCGTTTCGAGCATCAGAACTGCGAAAATTTGGTGTTTTTCAAGCGTTTCTTTCCTCAAAACTGCCATATCTCGCGAACGGATTGACCAATCCGCAAAGTTTCTGTTGCATCTGAAAGTAGAAACTCGCCCCATTACAACGGTATGAGTAGTTTTCCCCTAGGCCGTTCTGGTTATTCGTTTCGAGCATCAGAACTGCGAAAATTTGGAGTTTTTCAAGCGTTTCTTACCTCAAAACTGCCATATCTCGCGAACGGATTGACCAATCCGCAAAGTTTCTGTTGCATCTGAAAGTAGAAACTCGCCCCATTACAACGGTATGAATAGTTTTCCCCTAGGCCGTTCTGGTTATTCGTTTCGAGCATCAGAACTGCGAAAATTTGGAGTTTTTCAAGCGTTTCTTACCTCAAAACTGCCATATCTCGCGAACGGATTGACAAATCCGCAAAGTTTCTGTTGCATCTGAAAGTAGAAACTAGCCCCATTACAACGGTATGAGTAGTTTTCCCCTAGGCCGTTCTAGTTATTCGTTTCGAGCATCAGAACTGCGAAAATTTGGAGTTTCTCAAGCGTTTCTTACCTCAAAACTGCCATATCTCGCGAACGGATTGACCAATCCGCAAAGTTTCTGTTGCATCTGAAAGTAGAAACTAGCCCCATTACAACGGTATGAGTAGTTTTCCCCTAGGCCGATCTGGTTATTCGTTTCGAGCATCAGAACTGCGAAAATTTGGAGTTTTTCAAGCGTTTCTTACCTTAAAACTGCCATATCTCGCGAACGGATTGACCAATCCGCAACGTTTCTGTTGCATCTGAAAGTAGAAACTCGCCCCATTACAACGGTATGAGTAGTTTTCCCCTAGGCCGTTCTAGTTATTCGTTTCGAGCATCAGAACTGCGAAAATTTGGAGTTTTTCAAGTGTTTCTTACCTCAAAACTGCTATATCTCGCGAACGGATTGACCAATCCGCAAAGTTTCTGTTGCATCTGAAAGTAGAAACTCGCCCCATTACAACGGTATGACTAGTTTTCCCCCAGGCCGTTCTAGTTATTCGTTTCGAGCATCAGAACTGCGAAAATTTGGAGTTTCTCAAGCGTTTCTTACTTCAAAACTGCCATATCTCGCGATCGGATTGACCAATCCGCAAAGTTTCTGTTGCATCTGAAAGTAGAAACTCGCCCCATTACAACGGTAGTTTTCCCCTAGGCCGTTCTGGTTATTCGTTTCGAGCATCAGAACTGCGAAAATTTGGAGTTTTTCAAGCGTTTCTTACCTCAAAACTGCCATATCTCGCGAACGGATTGACCAATCCGCAAAGTTTCTGTTGCATCTGAAAGTAGAAACTAGCCCCATTACAACGGTATGAGTTGTTTTCCCCTAGGCCGTTCTGGTTATTCGTTTCGAGCATCAGAACTGCGAAAATTTGGAGTTTTTCAAGCGTTTCTTACCTCAAAACTGCCATATCTCGCGAACGGATTGACCAATCCGCAAAGTTTCTGTTGCATCTGAAAGTAGAAACTAGCCCCATTACAACGGTATGAGTAGTTTTCCCCTAGGCCGTTCTCGTTATTCGTTTCGAGCATCAGAACTGCGAAAATTTGGAGTTTCTCAAGCGTTTCTTACCTCAAAACTGCCATATCTCGCGAACGGATTGACCAATCCGCAAAGTTTCTGTTGCATCTGAAAGTAGAAACTAGCCCCATTACAACGGTATGAGTAGTTTTCCCCTAGGCCGTTCTAGTTATTCGTTTCGAGCATCAGAACTGCGAAAATTTGGAGTTTCTCAAGCGTTTCTTACCTCAAAACTGCCATATCTCGCGAACGGATTGACCAATCCGCAAAGTTTCTGTTGCATCTGAAAGAAGAAACTAGCCCCATTACAACGGTATGAGTAGTTTTCCCCTAGGCCGTTCTGGTTATTCGTTTCGAGCATCAGAACTGCGAAAATTTGGTGTTTTTCAAGCGTTTCTTTCCTCAAAACTGCCATATCTCGCGAACGGATGACCAATCCGCAAAGTTTCTGTTGCATCTGAAAGTAGAAACTCGCCCCATTACAACGGTATGAGTAGTTTTCCCCTAGGCCGTTCTGGTTATTCGTTTCGAGCATCAAAACTGCGAAAATTTGGAGTTTTTCAAGCGTTTCTTACCTCAAAACTGCCATATCTCGCGAACGGATTGACCAATCCGCAAAGTTTCTGTTGCATCTGAAAGTAGAAACTCGCCCCATTACAACGGTATGAGTAGTTTTCCCCTAGGCCGTTCTAGTTATTCGTTTCGAGCATCAGAACTGCGAAAATTTGGAGTTTTTCAAGTGTTTCTTACCTCAAAACTGCCATATCTCGCGAACGGATTGACCAATCCGCAAAGTTTCTGTTGCATCTGAAAGTAGAAGCTCGCCCCATTACAACGGTATGACTAGTTTTCCCCCAGGCCGTTCTAGTTATTCGTTTCGCGCATCAGAACTGCGAAAATTTGGAGTTTCTCAACCGTTTCTTACCTCAAAACTGCCATATCTCGCGATCGGATTGACCAATCCGCAAAGTTTCTGCTGCATCTGAAAGTAGAAACTCGCCCCATTACAACGGTAGTTTTCCCCTAGGCCGTTCTGGTTATTCGTTTCGAGCATCAGAACTGCGAAAATTTGGAGTTTTTCAAGCGTTTCTTACCTCAAAACTGCCATATCTCGCGAACGGATTGACCAATCCGCAAAGTTTCTGTTGCATCTGAAAGTAGAAACTAGCCCCATTACAACGGTATGAGTAGTTTTCCCCCAGGCCGTTCTGGTTATTCGTTTCGAGCATCAGAGCTGCGAAAATTTGGAGTTTTTCAAGCGTTTCTTACCTCAATACTGCCATATCTCGCGAACGGATTGACCAATCCGCAAAGTTTCTGTTGCATCTGAAAGTAGAAACTCGCCCCATTACAACGGTATGAGTAGTTTTCCCCTAGGCCGTTCTGGTTATTCGTTTCGAGCATCAGAACTGCGAAAATTTGGATTTTCTCAAGCATTTCTTACATCAAAAATGCCATATCTCGCGAACGGATTGACCAATCCGCAAAGTTTCTGTTGCATCTGAAAGTAGAAACTCGCCACATTACAACGGTATGTGTAGTTTTCCCCTAGGCCGTTCTAGTTATTCGTTTCGAGCATCAGAACTGCGAAAATTTGGAGTTTTTCAAGCGTTTCTTACCTCAAAACTGCCATATCTCGCGAACGGATTGACCAATCCGCAAAGTTTCTGTTGCATCTAAAAGTAGAAACTCGCCCCATTACAACGGTATGAGTAGTTTTCCCCTAGGCCGTTCTGGTTATTCGTTTCGAGCATCAGAACTGCGAAAATTTGGAGTTTCTCAAGCATTTCTTACCTCAAAACTGCCATATCTCGCGAACGGATTGACCAATCCGCAAAGTTTCTGTTGCATCTGAAAGTAGAAACTCGCCCCATTACAAAGGTATGAGTAGTTTTCCCCTAGGCCGTTCTAGTTATTCGTTTCGAGCATCAGAACTGCGAAAAATTGGAGTTTTTCAAGCGTTTCTTACCTCAAAACTGCCATATCTCGCGAACGGATTGACCAATCCGCAAAGTTTCTGTTGCATCTGAAAGTAGAAACTCGCCCCATTACAACGGTATGAGTAGTTTTCCCCTAGGCCGTTCTGGTTATTCGTTTCGAGCATCAGAACTGCGAAAATTTGGAGTTTCTCAAGCATTTCTTACCTCAAAACTGCCATATCTCGCGAACGGATTGACCAATCCGCAAAGTTTCTGTTGCATCTGAAAGTAGAAACTCGCCCCATTACAAAGGTATGAGTAGTTTTCCCCTAGGCCGTTCTAGTTATTCGTTTCGAGCATCAGAACTGCGAAAATTTGGAGTTTCTCAAGCGTTTCTTACCTCAAAACTGCCATATCTCGCGAACGGATTGACCAATCCGCAAAGTTTCTGTTGCATCTGAAAGTAGAAACTAGCCCCATTACAACGGTATGAGTAGTTTTCCCCTAGGCCGTTCTGGTTATTCGTTTCGAGCATCAGAACTGCGAAAATTTGGAGTTTTTCAAGCGTTCCTTACCTCAAAACTGCCATATCTCGCGAACGGATTGACCAATCCGCAAAGTTTCTGTTGCATCTGAAAGTAGAAACTAGCCCCATTACAACGGTATGAGTAGTTTTCCCCCAGGCCGTTCTGGTTATTCGTTTCGAGCATCAGAACTGCGAAAATTTGGAGTTTTTCAAGCGTTTCTTACCTCAAAACTGCCATATCTCGCTAACGGATTGACCAATCCGCAAAGTTTCTGTTGCATCTGAAAGTAGAAACTCGCCCCATTACAACGGTATGAGTAGTTTTCCCCTAGGCCGTTCTGGTTATTCGTTTCGAGCATCAGAACTGCGAAAATTTGGAGTTTCTCAAGCATTTCTTACATCAAAACTGCCATATCTCGCGAACGGATTGACCAATCCGCAAAGTTTCTGTCGCATCTGAAAGTAGAAACTAGCCCCATTACAACGGTATGAGTAGTTTTCCCCTAGGCCGTTCTGGTTATTCGTTTCGAGCATCAGAACTGCGAAAATTTGGAGTTTTTCAAGCGTTTCTTACCTCAAAACTGCCATATCTCGCGAACGGATTGACCAATCCGCAAAGTTTCTGTTGCATCTGAAAGTAGAAACTAGCCCCATTACAACGGTATGAGTAGTTTTCCCCTAGGCCGTTCTAGTTATTCGTTTCGAGCATCAGAACTGCGAAAATTTGGAGTTTCTCAAGCGTTTCTTACCTCAAAACTGCCATATCTCGCGAACGGATTGACCAATCCGCAAAGTTTCTGTTGCATCTGAAAGTAGAAACTAGCCCCATTACAACGGTATGAGTAGTTTTCCCCTAGGCCGTTCTGGTTATTCGTTTCGAGCATCAGAACTGCGAAAATTTGGAGTTTTTCAAGCGTTTCTTACCTTAAAACTGCCATATCTCGCGAACGGATTGACCAATCCGCAACGTTTCTGTTGCATCTGAAAGTAGAAACTAGCCCCATTACAACGGTATGAGTAGTTTTCCCCTAGGCCGTTCTGGTTATTCGTTTCGAGCATCAGAACTGCGAAAATTTGGTGTTTTTCAAGCGTTTCTTTCCTCAAAACTGCCATATCTCGCGAACGGATTGACCAATCCGCAAAGTTTCTGTTGCATCTGAAAGTAGAAACTCGCCCCATTACAACGGTATGAGTAGTTTTCCCCTAGGCCGTTCTGGTTATTCGTTTCGAGCATCAGAACTGCGAAAATTTGGAGTTTTTCAAGCGTTTCTTACCTCAAAACTGCCATATCTCGCGAACGGATTGACCAATCCGCAAAGTTTCTGTTGCATCTGAAAGTAGAAACTCGCCCCATTACAACGGTATGAGTAGTTTTCCCCTAGGCCGATCTGGTTATTCGTTTCGAGCATCAGAACTGCGAAAATTTGGAGTTTTTCAAGCGTTTCTTACCTCAAAACTGCCATATCTCGCGAACGGATTGACCAATCCGCAAAGTTTCTGTTGCATCTGAAAGTAGAAACTCGCCCCATTACAACGGTATGAGTAGTTTTCCCCTAGGCCGTTCTAGTTATTCGTTTCGAGCATCAGAACTGCGAAAATTTGGAGTTTTTCAAGTGTTTCTTACCTCAAAACTGCCATATCTCGCGAACGGATTGACCAATCCGCAAAGTTTCTGTTGCATCTGAAAGTAGAAACTCGCCCCATTACAACGGTATGACTAGTTTTCCCCCAGGCCGTTCTAGTTATTCGTTTCGAGCATCAGAACTGCGAAAATTTGGAGTTTCTCAAGCGTTTCTTACTTCAAAACTGCCATATCTCGCGATCGGATTGACCAATCCGCAGAGTTTCTGTTGCATCTGAAAGTAGAAACTCGCCCCATTACAACGGTAGTTTTCCCCTAGGCCGTTCTGGTTATTCGTTTCGAGCATCAGAACTGCGAAAATTTGGAGTTTTTCAAGCGTTTCTTACCTCAAAACTGCCATATCTCGCGAACGGATTGACCAATCCGCAAAGTTTCTGTTGCATCTGAAAGTAGAAACTCGCCCCATTACAACGGTATGAGTAGTTTTCCCCTAGGCCGTTCTGGTTATTCGTTTCGAGCATCAGAACTGCGAAAATTTGGAGTTTTTCAAGCGTTTCTTACCTCAAAACTGCCATATCTCGCGAACGGATTGACCAATCCGCAAAGTTTCTGTTGCATCTGAAAGTAGAAACTAGCCCCATTACAACGGTATGAGTAGTTTTCCCCCAGGCCGTTCTGGTTATTCGTTTCGAGCATCAGAACTGCGAAAATTTGGAGTTTTTCAAGCGTTTCTTACCTCAAAACTGCCATATCTCGCGAACGGATTGACCAATCCGCAAAGTTTCTGTTGCATCTGAAAGTAGAAACTCGCCCCATTACAACGGTATGAGTAGTTTTCCCCTAGGCCGTTCTGGTTATTCGTTTCGAGCATCAGAACTGCGAAAATTTGGAGTTTCTCAAGCATTTCTTACATCAAAACTGCCATATCTCGCGAACGGATTGACCAATCCGCAAAGTTTCTGTTGCATCTGAAAGTAGAAACTAGCCCCATTACAACGGTATGAGTAGTTTTCCCCTAGGCCGTTCTGGTTATTCGTTTCGAGCATCAGAACTGCGAAAATTTGGAGTTTTTCAAGCGTTTCTTACCTCAAAACTGCCATATCTCGCGAACGGATTGACCAATCCGCAAAGTTTCTGTTGCATCTGAAAGTAGAAACTAGCCCCATTACAACGGTATGAGTAGTTTTCCCCTAGGCCGTTCTAGTTATTCGTTTCGAGCATCAGAACTGCGAAAATTTGGAGTTTCTCAAGCGTTTCTTACCTCAAAACTGCCATATCTCGCGAACGGATTGACCAATCCGCAAAGTTTCTGTTGCATCTGAAAGTAGAAACTAGCCCCATTACAACGGTATGAGTAGTTTTCCCCTAGGCCGTTCTGGTTATTCGTTTCGAGCATCAGAACTGCGAAAATTTGGAGTTTTTCAAGCGTTTCTTACCTTAAAACTGCCATATCTCGCGAACGGATTGACCAATCCGCAACGTTTCTGTTGCATCTGAAAGTAGAAACTAGCCCCATTACAACGGTATGAGTAGTTTTCCCCTAGGCCGTTCTGGTTATTCGTTTCGAGCATCAGAACTGCGAAAATTTGGTGTTTTTCAAGCGTTTCTTTCCTCAAAACTGCCATATCTCGCGAACGGATTGACCAATCCGCAAAGTTTCTGTTGCATCTGAAAGTAGAAACTCGCCCCATTACAACGGTATGAGTAGTTTTCCCCTAGGCCGTTCTGGTTATTCGTTTCGAGCATCAGAACTGCGAAAATTTGGAGTTTTTCAAGCGTTTCTTACCTCAAAACTGCCATATCTCGCGAACGGATTGACCAATCCGCAAAGTTTCTGTTGCATCTGAAAGTAGAAACTCGCCCCATTACAACGGTATGAGTAGTTTTCCCCTAGGCCGTTCTGGTTATTCGTTTCGAGCATCAGAACTGCGAAAATTTGGAGTTTTTCAAGCGTTTCTTACCTCAAAACTGCCATATCTCGCGAACGGATTGACCAATCCGCAAAGTTTCTGTTGCATCTGAAAGTAGAAACTCGCCCCATTACAACGGTATGAGTAGTTTTCCCCTAGGCCGTTCTAGTTATTCGTTTCGAGCATCAGAACTGCGAAAATTTGGAGTTTTTCAAGTGTTTCTTACCTCAAAACTGCCATATCTCGCGAACGGATTGACCAATCCGCAAAGTTTCTGTTGCATCTGAAAGTAGAAACTCGCCCCATTACAACGGTATGACTAGTTTTCCCCCAGGCCGTTCTAGTTATTCGTTTCGAGCATCAGAACTGCGAAAATTTGGAGTTTCTCAAGCGTTTCTTACTTCAAAACTGCCATATCTCGCGATCGGATTGACCAATCCGCAGAGTTTCTGTTGCATCTGAAAGTAGAAACTCGCCCCATTACAACGGTAGTTTTCCCCTAGGCCGTTCTGGTTATTCGTTTCGAGCATCAGAACTGCGAAAATTTGGAGTTTTTCAAGCGTTTCTTACCTCAAAACTGCCATATCTCGCGAACGGATTGACCAATCCGCAAAGTTTCTGTTGCATCTGAAAGTAAAAACTAGCCCCATTACAACGGTATGAGTAGTTTTCCCCTAGGCCGTTCTGGTTATTCGTTTCGAGCATCAGAACTGCGAAAATTTGGAGTTTTTCAAGCGTTTCTTACCTCAAAACTGCCATATCTCGCGAACGGATTGACCAATCCGCAAAGTTTCTGTTGCATCTGAAAGTAGAAACTAGCCCCATTACAACGGTATGAGTAGTTTTCCCCTAGGCCGTTCTAGTTATTCGTTTCGAGCATCAGAACTGCGAAAATTTGGAGTTTCTCAAGCGTTTCTTACCTCAAAACTGCCATATCTCGCGAACGGATTGACCAATCCGCAAAGTTTCTGTTGCATCTGAAAGTAGAAACTAGCCCCATTACAACGGTATGAGTAGTTTTCCCCTAGGCCGTTCTGGTTATTCGTTTCGAGCATCAGAACTGCGAAAATTTGGAGTTTTTCAAGCGTTTCTTACCTCAAAACTGCCATATCTCGCGAACGGATTGACCAATCCGCAAAGTTTCTGTTGCATCTGAAAGTAGAAACTAGCCCCATTACAACGGTATGAGTAGTTTTCCCCTAGGCCGTTCTAGTTATTCGTTTCGAGCATCAGAACTGCGAAAATTTGGAGTTTCTCAAGCGTTTCTTACCTCAAAACTGCCATATCTCGCGAACGGATTGACCAATCCGCAAAGTTTCTGTTGCATCTGAAAGTAGAAACTAGCCCCATTACAACGGTATGAGTAGTTTTCCCCTAGGCCGTTCTGGTTATTCGTTTCGAGCATCAGAACTGCGAAAATTTGGAGTTTTTCAAGCGTTTCTTACCTTAAAACTGCCATATCTCGCGAACGGATTGACCAATCCGCAACGTTTCTGTTGCATCTGAAAGTAGAAACTAGCCCCATTACAACGGTATGAGTAGTTTTCCCCTAGGCCGTTCTGGTTATTCGTTTCGAGCATCAGAACTGCGAAAATTTGGTGTTTTTCAAGCGTTTCTTTCCTCAAAACTGCCATATCTCGCGAACGGATTGACCAATCCGCAAAGTTTCTGTTGCATCTGAAAGTAGAAACTCGCCCCATTACAACGGTATGAGTAGTTTTCCCCTAGGCCGTTCTGGTTATTCGTTTCGAGCATCAGAACTGCGAAAATTTGGAGTTTTTCAAGCGTTTCTTACCTCAAAACTGCCATATCTCGCGAACGGATTGACCAATCCGCAAAGTTTCTGTTGCATCTGAAAGTAGAAACTCGCCCCATTACAACGGTATGAGTAGTTTTCCCCTAGGCCGTTCTGGTTATTCGTTTCGAGCATCAGAACTGCGAAAATTTGGAGTTTTTCAAGCGTTTCTTACCTCAAAACTGCCATATCTCGCGAACGGATTGACCAATCCGCAAAGTTTCTGTTGCATCTGAAAGTAGAAACTCGCCCCATTACAACGGTATGAGTAGTTTTCCCCTAGGCCGTTCTAGTTATTCGTTTCGAGCATCAGAACTGCGAAAATTTGGAGTTTTTCAAGTGTTTCTTACCTCAAAACTGCCATATCTCGCGAACGGATTGACCAATCCGCAAAGTTTCTGTTGCATCTGAAAGTAGAAACTCGCCCCATTACAACGGTATGACTAGTTTTCCCCCAGGCCGTTCTAGTTATTCGTTTCGAGCATCAGAACTGCGAAAATTTGGAGTTTCTCAAGCGTTTCTTACTTCAAAACTGCCATATCTCGCGATCGGATTGACCAATCCGCAGAGTTTCTGTTGCATCTGAAAGTAGAAACTCGCCCCATTACAACGGTAGTTTTCCCCTAGGCCGTTCTGGTTATTCGTTTCGAGCATCAGAACTGCGAAAATTTGGAGTTTTTCAAGCGTTTCTTACCTCAAAACTGCCATATCTCGCGAACGGATTGACCAATCCGCAAAGTTTCTGTTGCATCTGAAAGTAAAAACTAGCCCCATTACAACGGTATGAGTAGTTTTCCCCTAGGCCGTTCTGGTTATTCGTTTCGAGCATCAGAACTGCGAAAATTTGGAGTTTTTCAAGCGTTTCTTACCTCAAAACTGCCATATCTCGCGAACGGATTGACCAATCCGCAAAGTTTCTGTTGCATCTGAAAGTAGAAACTAGCCCCATTACAACGGTATGAGTAGTTTTCCCCTAGGCCGTTCTAGTTATTCGTTTCGAGCATCAGAACTGCGAAAATTTGGAGTTTCTCAAGCGTTTCTTACCTCAAAACTGCCATATCTCGCGAACGGATTGACCAATCCGCAAAGTTTCTGTTGCATCTGAAAGTAGAAACTAGCCCCATTACAACGGTATGAGTAGTTTTCCCCTAGGCCGTTCTGGTTATTCGTTTCGAGCATCAGAACTGCGAAAATTTGGAGTTTTTCAAGCGTTTCTTACCTTAAAACTGCCATATCTCGCGAACGGATTGACCAATCCGCAACGTTTCTGTTGCATCTGAAAGTAGAAACTAGCCCCATTACAACGGTATGAGTAGTTTTCCCCTAGGCCGTTCTGGTTATTCGTTTCGAGCATCAGAACTGCGAAAATTTGGTGTTTTTCAAGCGTTTCTTTCCTCAAAACTGCCATATCTCGCGAACGGATTGACCAATCCGCAAAGTTTCTGTTGCATCTGAAAGTAGAAACTCGCCCCATTACAACGGTATGAGTAGTTTTCCCCTAGGCCGTTCTAGTTATTCGTTTCGAGCATCAGAACTGCGAAAATTTGGAGTTTTTCAAGTGTTTCTTACCTCAAAACTGCCATATCTCGCGAACGGATTGACCAATCCGCAAAGTTTCTGTTGCATCTGAAAGTAGAAACTCGCCCCATTACAACGGTATGACTAGTTTTCCCCCAGGCCGTTCTAGTTATTCGTTTCGAGCATCAGAACTGCGAAAATTTGGAGTTTCTCAAGCGTTTCTTACTTCAAAACTGCCATATCTCGCGATCGGATTGACCAATCCGCAGAGTTTCTGTTGCATCTGAAAGTAGAAACTCGCCCCATTACAACGGTAGTTTTCCCCTAGGCCGTTCTGGTTATTCGTTTCGAGCATCAGAACTGCGAAAATTTGGAGTTTTTCAAGCGTTTCTTACCTCAAAACTGCCATATCTCGCGAACGGATTGACCAATCCGCAAAGTTTCTGTTGCATCTGAAAGTAAAAACTAGCCCCATTACAACGGTATGAGTAGTTTTCCCCTAGGCCGTTCTGGTTATTCGTTTCGAGCATCAGAACTGCGAAAATTTGGAGTTTTTCAAGCGTTTCTTACCTCAAAACTGCCATATCTCGCGAACGGATTGACCAATCCGCAAAGTTTCTGTTGCATCTGAAAGTAGAAACTAGCCCCATTACAACGGTATGAGTAGTTTTCCCCTAGGCCGTTCTAGTTATTCGTTTCGAGCATCAGAACTGCGAAAATTTGGAGTTTCTCAAGCGTTTCTTACCTCAAAACTGCCATATCTCGCGAACGGATTGACCAATCTGCAAAGTTTCTGTTGCATCTGAAAGTAGAAACTAGCCCCATTACAACGGTATGAGTAGTTTTCCCCTAGGCCGTTCTGGTTATTCGTTTCGAGCATCAGAACTGCGAAAATTTGGAGTTTTTCAAGCGTTTCTTACCTTAAAACTGCCATATCTCGCGAACGGATTGACCAATCCGCAACGTTTCTGTTGCATCTGAAAGTAGAAACTAGCCCCATTACAACGGTATGAGTAGTTTTCCCCTAGGCCGTTCTGGTTATTCGTTTCGAGCATCAGAACTGCGAAAATTTGGTGTTTTTCAAGCGTTTCTTTCCTCAAAACTGCCATATCTCGCGAACGGATTGACCAATCCGCAAAGTTTCTGTTGCATCTGAAAGTAGAAACTCGCCCCATTACAACGGTATGAGTAGTTTTCCCCTAGGCCGTTCTGGTTATTCGTTTCGAGCATCAGAACTGCGAAAATTTGGAGTTTTTCAAGCGTTTCTTACCTCAAAACTGCCATATCTCGCGAACGGATTGACCAATCCGCAAAGTTTCTGTTGCATCTGAAAGTAGAAACTCGCCCCATTACAACGGTATGACTAGTTCTCCCCCAGGCCGTTCTAGTTATTCGTTTCGAGCATCAGAACTGCGAAAATTTGGAGTTTCTCAAGCGTTTCTTACTTCAAAACTGCCATATCTCGCGATCGGATTGACCAATCCGCAAAGTTTCTGTTGCATCTGAAAGTAGAAACTCGCCCCTTTACAACGGTAGTTTTCCCCTAGGCCGTTCTGGTTATTCGTTTCGAGCATCAGAACTGCGAAAATTTGGAGTTTCTCAAGCATTTCTTACATCAAAATTGCCATATCTCGCGAACGGATTGACCAATCCGCAAAGTTTCTGTTGCATCTGAAAGTAGAAACTAGCCCCATTACAACGGTATGAGTAGTTTTCCCCTAGGCCGTTCTGGTTATTCGTTTCGAGCATCAGAACTGCGAAAATTTGGAGTTTTTCAAGCGTTTCTTACCTCAAAACTGCCATATCTCGCGAACGGATTGACCAATCCGCAAAGTTTCTGTTGCATCTGAAAGTAGAAGCTAGCCCCATTACAACGGTATGAGTAGTTTTCCCCTAGGCCGTTCTAGTTATTCGTTTCGAGCATCAGAACTGCGAAAATTTGGAGTTTCTCAAGCGTTTCTTACCTCAAAACTGCCATATCTCGCGAACGGATTGACCAATCCGCAAAGTTTCTGTTGCATCTGAAAGTAGAAACTAGCCCCATTACAACGGTATGAGTAGTTTTCCCCTAGGCCGTTCTGGTTATTCGTTTCGAGCATCAGAACTGCGAAAATTTGGAGTTTTTCAAGCGTTTCTTACCTTAAAACTGCCATATCTCGCGAACGGATTGACCAATCCGCAACGTTTCTGTTGCAACTGAAAGTAGAAACTAGCCCCATTACAACGGTATGAGTAGTTTTCCCCTAGGCCGTTCTGGTTATTCGTTTCGAGCATCAGAACTGCGAATATTTGGTGTTTTTCAAGCGTTTCTTTCCTCAAAACTGCCATATCTCGCGAACGGATTGACCAATCCGCAAAGTTTCTGTTGCATCTGAAAGTAGAAACTCGCCCCATTACAACGGTATGAGTAGTTTTCCCCTAGGCCGTTCTGGTTATTCGTTTCGAGCATCAGAACTGCGAAAATTTGGAGTTTTTCAAGCGTTTCTTACCTCAAAACTGCCATATCTCGCGAACGGATTGACCAATCCGCAAAGTTTCTGTTGCATCTGAAAGTAGAAACTCGCCCCATTACAACGGTATGAGTAGTTTTCCCCTAGGCCGTTCTGGTTATTCGTTTCGAGCATCAGAACTGCGAAAATTTGGAGTTTTTCAAGCGCTTCTTACCTCAAAACTGCCATATCTCGCGAACGGATTGACCAATCCGCAAAGTTTCTGTTGCATCTGAAAGTAGAAACTAGCCCCATTACAACGGTATGAGCAGTTTTCCCCTAGGCCGTTCTAGTTATTCGTTTCGAGCATCAGAACTGCGAAAATTTGGAGTTTCTCAAGCGTTTCTTACCTCAAAACTGCCATATCTCGCGAACGGATTGACCAATCCGCAAAGTTTCTGTTGCATCTGAAAGTAGAAACTAGCCCCATTACAACGGTATGAGTAGTTTTCCCCTAGGCCGTTCTGGTTATTCGTTTCGAGCATCAGAACTGCGAAAATTTGGAGTTTTTCAAGCGTTTCTTACCTTAAAACTGCCATATCTCGCGAACGGATTGACCAATCCGCAACGTTTCTGTTGCATCTGAAAGTAGAAACTAGCCCCATTACAACGGTATGAGTAGTTTTCCCCTAGGCCGTTCTGGTTATTCGTTTCGAGCATCAGAACTGCGAAAATTTGGTGTTTTTCAAGCGTTTCTTTCCTCAAAACTGCCATATCTCGCGAACGGATTGACCAATCCGCAAAGTTTCTGTTGCATCTGAAAGTAGAAACTCGCCCCATTACAACGGTATGATTAGTTTTCCCCTAGGCCGTTCTGGTTATTCGTTTCGAGCATCAGAACTGCGAAAATTTGGAGTTTTTCAAGCGTTTCTTACCTCAAAACTGCCATATCTCGCGAACGGATTGACCAATCCGCAAAGTTTCTGTTGCATCTGAAAGTAGAAACTCGCCCCATTACAACGGTATGAGTAGTTTTCCCCTAGGCCGTTCTAGTTATTCGTTTCGAGCATCAGAACTGCGAAAATTTGGAGTTTTTCAAGTGTTTCTTACCTCAAAACTGCTATATCTCGCGAACGGATTGACCAATCCGCAAAGTTTCTGTTGCATCTGAAAGTAGAAACTCGCCCCATTACAACGGTATGACTAGTTTTCCCCCAGGCCGTTCTAGTTATTCGTTTCGAGCATCAGAACTGCGAAAATTTGGAGTTTCTCAAGCGTTTCTTACTTCAAAACTGCCATATCTCGCGATCGGATTGACCAATCCGCAAAGTTTCTGTTGCATCTGAAAGTAGAAACTCGCCCCATTACAACGGTAGTTTTCCCCTAGGCCGTTCTGGTTATTCGTTTCGAGCATCAGAACTGCGAAAATTTGGAGTTTTTCAAGCGTTTCTTACCTCAAAACTGCCATATCTCGCGAACGGATTGACCAATCCGCAAAGTTTCTGTTGCATCTGAAAGTAGAAACTAGCCCCATTACAACGGTATGAGTAGTTTTCCCCCAGGCCGTTCTGGTTATTCGTTTCGAGCATCAGAACTGCGAAAATTTGGAGTTTTTCAAGCGTTTCTTACCTCAAAACTGCCATATCTCGCGAACGGATTGACCAATCCGCAAAGTTTCTGTTGCATCTGAAAGTAGAAACTAGCCCCATTACAACGGTATGAGTAGTTTTCCCCTAGGCCGTTCTCGTTATTCGTTTCGAGCATCAGAACTGCGAAAATTTGGAGTTTCTCAAGCGTTTCTTACCTCAAAACTGCCATATCTCGCGAACGGATTGACCAATCCGCAAAGTTTCTGTTGCATCTGAAAGTAGAAACTAGCCCCATTACAACGGTATGAGTAGTTTTCCCTAGGCCGCTCTGGTTATTCGTTTCGAGCATCAGAACTGCGAAAATTTGGAGTTTCTCAAGCGTTTCTTACCACAAAACTGCCATATCTCGCGAACGGATTGACCAATCCGCAAAGTTTCTGTTGCATCTGAAAGTAGAAACTAGCCCCATTACAACGGTATGAGCAGTTTTCCCCTAGGCCGTTCTGGTTATTCGTTTCGAGCATCAGAACTGCGAAAATTTGGAGTTTTTCAAGCGTTTCTTACCTCAAAACTGCCATATCTCGCGAACGGATTGACCAATCCGCAAAGTTTCTGTTGCATCTGAAAGTAGAAACTAGCCCCATTACAACGGTATGAGTAGTTTTCCCCTAGGCCGTTCTAGTTATTCGTTTCGAGCATCAGAACTGCGAAAATTTGGAGTTTTTCAAGCGTTTCTTACCTTAAAACTGCCATATCTCGCGAACGGATTGACCAATCCCCAAAGTTTCTGTTGCATCTGAAAGTAGAAACTCGCCCCATTACAACGGTATGAGTAGTTTTCCCCTAGGCCGTTCTGGTTATTCGTTTCGAGCATCAGAACTGCGAAAATTTGGAGTTTTTCAAGCGTTTCTTACCTCAAAACTGCCATATCTCGCGAACGGATTGACCAATCCGCAAAGTTTCTGTTGCATCTGAAAGTAGAAACTAGCCCCATTACAACGGTATGAGTAGTTTTCCCCTAGGCCGTTCTCGTTATTCGTTTCGAGCATCAGAACTGCGAAAATTTGGAGTTTCTCAAGCGTTTCTTACCTCAAAACTGCCATATCTCGCGAACGGATTGACCAATCCGCAAAGTTTCTGTTGCATCTGAAAGTAGAAACTAGCCCCATTACAACGGTATGAGTAGTTTTCCCCTAGGCCGTTCTAGTTATTCGTTTCGAGCATCAGAACTGCGAAAATTTGGAGTTTCTCAAGCGTTTCTTACCTCAAAACTGCCATATCTCGCGAACGGATTCACCAATCCGCAAAGTTTCTGTTGCATCTGAAAGAAGAAACTAGCCACATTACAACGGTATGAGTAGTTTTCCCCTAGGCCGTTCTGGTTATTCGTTTCGAGCATCAGAACTGCGAAAATTTGGTGTTTTTCAAGCGTTTCTTTCCTCAAAACTGCCATATCTCGCGAACGGATGACCAATCCGCAAAGTTTCTGTTGCATCTGAAAGTAGAAACTCGCCCCATTACAACGGTATGAGTAGTTTTCCCCTAGGCCGTTCTGGTTATTCGTTTCGAGCATCAAAACTGCGAAAATTTGGAGTTTTTCAAGCGTTTCTTACCTCAAAACTGCCATATCTCGCGAACGGATTGACCAATCCGCAAAGTTTCTGTTGCATCTGAAAGTAGAAACTCGCCCCATTACAACGGTATGAGTAGTTTTCCCCTAGGCCGTTCTAGTTATTCGTTTCGAGCATCAGAACTGCGAAAATTTGGAGTTTTTCAAGTGTTTCTTACCTCAAAACTGCCATATCTCGCGAACGGATTGACCAATCCGCAAAGTTTCTGTTGCATCTGAAAGTAGAAACTCGCCCCATTACAACGGTATGACTAGTTTTCCCCCAGGCCGTTCTAGTTATTCGTTTCGCGCATCAGAACTGCGAAAAATTGGAGTTTCTCAACCGTTTCTTACCTCAAAACTGCCATATCTCGCGATCGGATTGACCAATCCGCAAAGTTTCTGCTGCATCTGAAAGTAGAAACTCGCCCCATTACAACGGTAGTTTTCCCCTAGGCCGTTCTGGTTATTCGTTTCGAGCATCAGAACTGCGAAAATTTGGAGTTTTTCAAGCGTTTCTTACCTCAAAACTGCCATATCTCGCGAACGGATTGACCAATCCGCAAAGTTTCTGTTGCATCTGAAAGTAGAAACTAGCCCCATTACAACGGTATGAGTAGTTTTCCCCCAGGCCGTTCTGGTTATTCGT
The DNA here is from genome assembly GCF_051014685.1 of Ptiloglossa arizonensis. Taxonomy (NCBI): domain Eukaryota; kingdom Metazoa; phylum Arthropoda; class Insecta; order Hymenoptera; family Colletidae; genus Ptiloglossa; species Ptiloglossa arizonensis. The sequence goes on from NW_027478955.1 coordinate 182,830, forward strand.
TTCGAGCATCAGAACTGCGAAAATTTGGAGTTTTTCAAGCGTTTCTTACCTCAATACTGCCATATCTCGCGAACGGATTGACCAATCCGCAAAGTTTCTGTTGCATCTGAAAGAAGAAACTAGCCCCATTACAACGGTATGAGTAGTTTTCCCCTAGGCCGTTCTGGTTATTCGTTTCGAGCATCAGAACTGCGAAAATTTGGTGTTTTTCAAGCGTTTCTTTCCTCAAAACTGCCATATCTCGCGAACGGATGACCAATCCGCAAGGTTTCTGTTGCATCTGAAAGTAGAAACTCGCCCCATTACAACGGTATGAGTAGTTTTCCCCTAGGCCGTTCTGGTTATTCGTTTCGAGCATCAAAACTGCGAAAATTTGGAGTTTTTCAAGCGTTTCTTACCTCAAAACTGCCATATCTCGCGAACGGATTGACCAATCCGCAAAGTTTCTGTTGCATCTGAAAGTAGAAACTCGCCCCATTACAACGGTATGAGTAGTTTTCCCCTAGGCCGTTCTAGTTATTCGTTTCGAGCATCAGAACTGCGAAAATTTGGAGTTTTTCAAGTGTTTCTTACCTCAAAACTGCCATATCTCGCGAACGGATTGACCAATCCGCAAAGTTTCTGTTGCATCTGAAAGTTGAAACTCGCCCCATTACAACGGTATGACTAGTTTTCCCCCAGGCCGTTCTAGTTATTCGTTTCGCGCATCAGAACTGCGAAAAATTGGAGTTTCTCAACCGTTTCTTACCTCAAAACTGCCATATCTCGCGATCGGATTGACCAATCCGCAAAGTTTCTGCTGCATCTGAAAGTAGAAACTCGCCCCATTACAACGGTAGTTTTCCCCTAGGCCGTTCTGGTTATTCGTTTCGAGCATCAGAACTGCGAAAATTTGGAGTTTTTCAAGCGTTTCTTACCTCAAAACTGCCATATCTCGCGAACGGAATGACCAATCCGCAAAGTTTCTGTTGCATCTGAAAGTAGAAACTAGCCCCATTACAACGGTATGAGTAGTTTTCCCCCAGGCCGTTCTGGTTATTCGTTTCGAGCATCAGAACTGCGAAAATTTGGAGTTTTTCAAGCGTTTCTTACCTCAATACTGCCATATCTCGCGAACGGATTGACCAATCCGCAAAGTTTCTGTTGCATCTGAAAGTAGAAACTCGCCCCATTACAACGGTATGAGTAGTTTTCCCCTAGGCCGTTCTGGTTATTCGTTTCGAGCATCAGAACTGCGAAAATTTGGATTTTCTCAAGCATTTCTTACATCAAAAATGCCATATCTCGCGAACGGATTGACCAATCCGCAAAGTTTCTGTTGCATCTGAAAGTAGAAACTCGCCCCATTACAACGGTATGAGTAGTTTTCCCCTAGGCCGTTCTGGTTATTCGTTTCGAGCATCAGAACTGCGAAAATTTGGAGTTTCTCAAGCATTTCTTACATCAAAACTGCCATATCTCGCGAACGGATTGACCAATCCGCAAAGTTTCTGTTGCATCTGAAAGTAGAAACTCGCCCCATTACAACGGTATGAGTAGTTTTCCCCTAGGCCGTTCTAGTTATTTGTTTCGAGCATCAGAACTGCGAAAATTTGGAGTTTCTCAAGCATTTCTTACCTCAGAACTGCCATATCTCGCGAACGGATTGACCAATCCGCAAAGTTTCTGTTGCATCTGAAAGTAGAAACTAGCCCCATTACAACGGTATGAGTAGTTTTCCCCTAGGCCGTTCTGGTTATTCGTTTCGAGCATCAGAACTGCGAAATTTGGAGTTTTTCAAGCGTTTCTTACCTCAAAACTGCCATATCTCGCGAACGGATTGACCAATCCGCAAAGTTTCTGTTGCATCTGAAAGTAGAAACTAGCCCCATTACAACGGTATGAGTAGTTTTCCCCTAGGCTGTTCTCGTTATTCGTTTCGAGCATCAGAACTGCGAAAATTTGGAGTTTCTCAAGCGTTTCTTACCTCAAAACTGCCATATCTCGCGAACGGATTGACCAATCCGCAAAGTTTCTGTTGCATCTGAAAGTAGAAACTAGCCCCATTACAACGGTATGAGTAGTTTTCCCCTAGGCCGTTCTGGTTATTCGTTTCGAGCATCAGAACTGCGAAAATTTGGAGTTTCTCAAGCATTTCTTACCTCAGAACTGCCATATCTCGCGAACGGATTGACCAATCCGCAAAGTTTCTGTTGCATCTGAAAGTAGAAACTAGCCCCATTACAACGGTATGAGTAGTTTTCCCCTAGGCCGTTCTGGTTATTCGTTTCGAGCATCAGAACTGCGAAAATTTGGAGTTTTTCAAGCGTTTCTTACCTCAAAACTGCCATATCTCGCGAACGGATTGACCAATCCGCAAAGTTTCTGTTGCATCTGAAAGTAGAAACTAGCCCCATTACAACGGTATGAGTAGTTTTCCCCCAGGCCGTTCTGGTTATTCGTTTCGAGCATCAGAACTGCGAAAATTTGGAGTTTTTCAAGCGTTTCTTACCTCAATACTGCCATATCTCGCGAACGGATTGACCAATCCGCAAAGTTTCTGTTGCATCTGAAAGTAGAAACTCGCCCCATTACAACGGTATGAGTAGTTTTCCCCTAGGCCGTTCTGGTTATTCGTTTCGAGCATCAGAACTGCGAAAATTTGGATTTTCTCAAGCATTTCTTACATCAAAAATGCCATATCTCGCGAACGGATTGACCAATCCGCAAAGTTTCTGTTGCATCTGAAAGTAGAAACTCGCCCCATTACAACGGTATGAGTAGTTTTCCCCTAGGCCGTTCTGGTTATTCGTTTCGAGCATCAGAACTGCGAAAATTTGGAGTTTCTCAAGCATTTCTTACATCAAAACTGCCATATCTCGCGAACGGATTGACCAATCCGCAAAGTTTCTGTTGCATCTGAAAGTAGAAACTCGCCCCATTACAACGGTATGAGTAGTTTTCCCCTAGGCCGTTCTAGTTATTTGTTTCGAGCATCAGAACTGCGAAAATTTGGAGTTTCTCAAGCATTTCTTACCTCAGAACTGCCATATCTCGCGAACGGATTGACCAATCCGCAAAGTTTCTGTTGCATCTGAAAGTAGAAACTAGCCCCATTACAACGGTATGAGTAGTTTTCCCCTAGGCCGTTCTGGTTATTCGTTTCGAGCATCAGAACTGCGAAAATTTGGAGTTTTTCAAGCGTTTCTTACCTCAAAACTGCCATATCTCGCGAACGGATTGACCAATCCGCAAAGTTTCTGTTGCATCTGAAAGTAGAAACTAGCCCCATTACAACGGTATGAGTAGTTTTCCCCTAGGCTGTTCTCGTTATTCGTTTCGAGCATCAGAACTGCGAAAATTTGGAGTTTCTCAAGCGTTTCTTACCTCAAAACTGCCATATCTCGCGAACGGATTGACCAATCCGCAAAGTTTCTGTTGCATCTGAAAGTAGAAACTAGCCCCATTACAACGGTATGAGTAGTTTTCCCTAGGCCGTTCTGGTTATTCGTTTCGAGCATCAGAACTGCGAAAATTTGGAGTTTCTCAAGCGTTTCTTACAACAAAACTGCCATATCTCGCGAACGGATTGACCAATCCGCAAAGTTTCTGTTGCATCTGAAAGTAGAAAATAGCCCCATTACAACGGTATGAGCAGTTTTCCCCTAGGCCGTTCTGGTTATTCGTTTCGAGCATCAGAACTGCGAAAATTTGGAGTTTTTCAAGCGTTTCAAACCTCAAAACTGCCATATCTCGCGAACGGATTGACCAATCCGCAAAGTTTCTGTTGCATCTGAAAGTAGAAACTAGCCCCATTACAACGGTATGAGCAGTTTTCCCCTAGGCCGTTCTGGTTATTAGTTTCGAGCATCAGAACTGCGAAAATTTGGAGTTTTTCAAGCGTTTCTTACCTCAAAACTGCCATATCTCGCGAACGGATTGACCAATCCGCAAAGTTTCTGTTGCATCTGAAAGTAGAAACTCGCCCCATTACAACGGTAGTTTTCTCCTAGGCCGTTCTGGTTATTCGTTTCGAGCATCAGAACTGCGAAAATTTGGAGTTTTTCAAGCGTTTCTTACCTTAAAACTGCCATATCTCGCGAACGGATTGACCAATCCGCAAAGATTCTGTTGCATCTGAAAGTAGAAACTAGCCCCATTACAACGGTATGAGTAGTTTTCCCCTAGGCCGTTCTGGTTATTCGTTTCGAGCATCAGAACTGCGAAAATTTGGAGTTTTTCAAGCGTTTCTTACCTCAAAACTGCCATATCTCGCGAACGGATTGACCAATCCGCAAAGTTTCTGTTGCATCTGAAAGTAGAAACTCGCCCCATTACAACGGTATGAGTAGTTTTCCCCTAGGTCCTTCTGGTTATTCGTTTCGAGCATCAGAACTGCGAAAATTTGGAGTTTTTCAAGCGTTTCTTACCTCAAAACTGCCATATCTCGCGAACGGATTGCCCAATCCGCAAAGTGTCTGTTGCATCTGAAACTAGAAACTCGCCCCATTACAACGGTATGACTAGTTTTCCCCTAGGCCGTTCTAGTTATTCGTTTCGAGCATCAGAACTGCGAAAATTTGGAGTTTTTCAAGCGTTTCTTACCTTAAAACTGCCATATCTCGCGAACGGATTGACCAATCCGCAAAGATTCTGTTGCATCTGAAAGTAGAAACTAGCCCCATTACAACGGTATGAGTAGTTTTCCCCTAGGCCGTTCTGGTTATTCGTTTCGAGCATCAGAACTGCGAAAATTTGGAGTTTTTCAAGCGTTTCTTACCTCAAAACTGCCATATCTCGCGAACGGATTGACCAATCCGCAAAGTTTCTGTTGCATCTGAAAGTAGAAACTCGCCCCATTACAACGGTATGAGTAGTTTTCCCCTAGGTCCTTCTGGTTATTCGTTTCGAGCATCAGAACTGCGAAAATTTGGAGTTTTTCAAGCGTTTCTTACCTCAAAACTGCCATATCTCGCGAACGGATTGCCCAATCCGCAAAGTGTCTGTTGCATCTGAAACTAGAAACTCGCCCCATTACAACGGTATGACTAGTTTTCCCCTAGGCCGTTCTAGTTATTCGTTTCGAGCATCAGAACTGCGAAAATTTGGAGTTTCTCAAGCGTTTCTTACCTCAAAACTGCCATATCTCGCGAACGGATTGACCAATCCGCAAAGTTTCTGTTGCATCTGAAAGTAGAAACTAGCCCCATTACAACGGTATGAGTAGTTTTCCCTAGGCCGTTCTGGTTATTCGTTTCGAGCATCAGAACTGCGAAAATTTGGAGTTTCTCAAGCGTTTCTTACCTCAAAACTGCCATATCTCGTGATCGGATTGACCAATCCGCAAAGTTTCTGTTGCATCTGAAAGTAGAAACTCGCCCCATTACAACGGTAGTTTTCCCCTAGGCCGTTCTGGTTATTCGTTTCGAGCATCAGAACTGCGAAAATTTGGAGTTTTTCAAGCGTTTCTTACCTCAAAACTGCCATATCTCGCGAACGGATTAACCAATCCGCAAAGTTTCTGTTGCATCTGAAAGTAGAAACTAGCCCAATTACAACGGTATGAGTAGTTTTCCCCCAGGCCGTTCTGGTTATTCGTTTCGAGCATCAGAACTGCGAAAATTTGGAGTTTTTCAAGCGTTTCTTACCTCAAAACTGCCATATCTCGCGAACGGATTGACCAATCCGCAAAGTTTCTGTTGCATCTGAAAGTAGAAACTCGCCCCATTACAACGGTATGAGTAGTTTCCCCCTAGGCCGTTCTGGTTATTCGTTTCGAGCATCAGAACTGCGAAAATTTGGAGTTTTTCAAGCGTTTCTTACCTCAAAACTGCCATATCTCGCGAACGGATTGACCAATCCGCAAAGTTTCTGTTGCATCTGAAAGTAGAAACTAGCCCCATTACAACGGTATGAGTAGTTTTCCCCTAGGCCGTTCTGGTTATTCTTTTCGAGCATCAGAACTGCGAAAATTTGGAGTTTTTCAAGCGTTTCTTACCTTAAAACTGCCATATCTCGCGAACGGATTGACCAATCCGCAAAGTTTCTGTTGCATCTGAAAGTAGAAACTAGCCCCATTACAACGGTATGAGTAGTTTTCCCCTAGGCCGTTCTGGTTATTCGTTTCGAGCATCAGAACTGCGAAAATTTGGAGTTTCTCAAGCGTTTCTTACCTCAAAACTGCCATATCTCGTGATCGGATTGACCAATCCGCAAAGTTTCTGTTGCATCTGAAAGTAGAAACTCGCCCCATTACAACGGTAGTTTTCCCCTAGGCCGTTCTGGTTATTCGTTTCGAGCATCAGAACTGCGAAAGTTTGGAGTTTTTCAAGCGTTTCTTACCTCAAAACTGCCATATCTCGCGAACGGATTAACCAATCCGCAAAGTTTCTGTTGCATCTGAAAGTAGAAACTAGCCCAATTACAACGGTATGAGTAGTTTTCCCCCAGGCCGTTCTGGTTATTCGTTTCGAGCATCAGAACTGCGAAAATTTGGAGTTTTTCAAGCGTTTCTTACCTCAAAACTGCCATATCTCGCGAACGGATTGACCAATCCGCAAAGTTTCTGTTGCATCTGAAAGTAGAAACTCGCCCCATTACAACGGTATGAGTAGTTTCCCCCTAGGCCGTTCTGGTTATTCGTTTCGAGCATCAGAACTGCGAAAATTTGGAGTTTTTCAAGCGTTTCTTACCTCAAAACTGCCATATCTCGCGAACGGATTGACCAATCCGCAAAGTTTCTGTTGCATCTGAAAGTAGAAACTAGCCCCATTACAACGGTATGAGTAGTTTTCCCCTAGGCCGTTCTGGTTATTCTTTTCGAGCATCAGAACTGCGAAAATTTGGAGTTTTTCAAGCGTTTCTTACCTCAAAACTGCCATATCTCGCGAACGGATTGACCAATCCGCAAAGTTTCTGTTGCATCTGAAAGTAGAAACTAGCCCCATTACAACGGTATGAGTAGTTTTCCCCTAGGCCGTTCTGGTTATTCTTTTCGAGCATCAGAACTGCGAAAATTTGGAGTTTTTCAAGCGTTTCTTACCTTAAAACTGCCATATCTCGCGAACGGATTGACCAATCCGCAAAGTTTCTGTTGCATCTGAAAGTAGAAACTAGCCCCATTACAACGGTATGAGTAGTTTTCCCCTAGGCCGTTCTGGTTATTCGTTTCGAGCATCAGAACTGCGAAAATTTGGAGTTTTTCAAGCGTTTCCTACCTCAAAACTGCCATATCTCGCGAACGGATTGACCAATCCGCAAAGTTTCTGTTGCATCTGAAAGTAGAAACTCGCCCCATTACAACGGTATGAGTAGTTTTCCCCTAGGTCGTTCTGGTTATTCGTTTCGAGCATCAGAACTGCCAAAATTTGGAGTTTTTCAAGCGTTTCTTACCTCAAAATTGCCATATCTCGCGAACGGATTGACCAATCCGCAAAGTTTCTGTTGCATCTGAAAGTAGAAACTCGCCCCATTACAACGGTATGAGTAGTTTTCCCCTAGGCCGTTCTAGTTATTCGTTTCGAGCATCAGAACTGCGAAAATTTGGAGTTTTTCAAGCGTTTCTTACCTCAAAACTGCCATATCTCGCGAACGGATTGACCAATCCGCAAAGTTTCTGTTGCATCTGAAAGTAGAAACTAGCCCCATTACAACGGTATGAGTAGTTTTCCCCTAGGCCGTTCTGGTTATTCGTTTCGAGCATCAGAACTGCGAAAATTTGGAGTTTTTCAAGCGTTTCTTACCTCAAAACTGCCATATCTCGCGAACGGATTGACCAATCCGCAAAGTTTCTGTTGCATCTGAAAGTAGAAACTCGCCCCATTACAACGGTATGAGTAGTTTTCCCCTAGGTCGTTCTGGTTATTCGTTTCGAGCATCAGAACTGCGAAAATTTGGAGTTTTTCAAGCGTTTCTTACCTCAAAATTGCCATATCTCGCGAACGGATTGACCAATCCGCAAAGTTTCTGTTGCATCTGAAAGTAGAAACTCGCCCCATTACAACGGTATGAGTAGTTTCCCCCTAGGCCGTTCTGGTTATTCGTTTCGAGCATCAGAACTGCGAAAATTTGGAGTTTTTCAAGCGTTTCTTACCTCAAAACTGCCATATCTCGCGAACGGATTGACCAATCCGCAAAGTTTCTGTTGCATCTGAAAGTAGAAACTAGCCCCATTACAACGGTATGAGTAGTTTTCCCCTAGGCCGTTCTGGTTATTCTTTTCGAGCATCAGAACTGCGAAAATTTGGAGTTTTTCAAGCGTTTCTTACCTTAAAACTGCCATATCTCGCGAACGGATTGACCAATCCGCAAAGTTTCTGTTGCATCTGAAAGTAGAAACTAGCCCCATTACAACGGTATGAGTAGTTTTCCCCTAGGCCGTTCTGGTTATTCGTTTCGAGCATCAGAACTGCGAAAATTTGGAGTTTTTCAAGCGTTTCTTACCTCAAAACTGCCATATCTCGCGAACGGATTGACCAATCCGCAAAGTTTCTGTTGCATCTGAAAGTAGAAACTCGCCCCATTACAACGGTATGAGTAGTTTTCCCCTAGGTCGTTCTGGTTATTCGTTTCGAGCATCAGAACTGCCAAAATTTGGAGTTTTTCAAGCGTTTCTTACCTCAAAATTGCCATATCTCGCGAACGGATTGACCAATCCGCAAAGTTTCTGTTGCATCTGAAAGTAGAAACTCGCCCCATTACAACGGTATGAGTAGTTTTCCCCTAGGCCGTTCTAGTTATTCGTTTCGAGCATCAGAACTGCGAAAATTTGGAGTTTCTCAAGCGTTTCGTACCTCAAAACTGCCATATCTCGCGAACGGATTGACCAATCCGCAAAGTTTCTGTTGCATCTGAAAGTAGAGACTAGCCCCATTACAACGGTATGAGTAGTTTTCCCCTAGGCCGTTCTGGTTATTCGTTTCGAGCATCAGAACTGCGAAAATTTGGAGTTTTTCAAGCGTTTCTTACCTCAAAACTGCCATATCTCGCGAACGGATTGACCAATCCGCAAAGTTTCTGTTGCATCTGAATGTAGAAACTAGCCCCATTACAACGGTATGAGTAGTTTTCCCCTAGGCCGTTCTGGTTATTCGTTTCGAGCATCAGAACTGCGAAAATTTGGAGTTTTTCAAGCGTTTCTTACCTCAAAACTGCCATATCTCGCGAACGGATTGACCAATCCGCAAAGTTTCTGTTGCATCTGAAAGTAGAAACTCGCCCCATTACAACGGTATGAGTAGTTTTCCCCTAGGCCGTTCTAGTTATTCGTTTCGAGCATCAGAACTGCGAAAATTTCGAGTTTTTCAAGCGTTTCTTACCTCAAAACTGCCATATCTCGCGAACGGATTGACCAATCCGCAAAGTTTCTGTTGCATCTGAAAGTAGAAACTCGCCCCATTACAACGGTATGGGTAGTTTTCCCCTAGGCAGTTCTGGTTATTCGTTTCGAGCATCAGAACTAGGAAAATTTGGAGTTTTTCAAGCGTTTCTTACCACAAAACTGCCATATCTCGCGAACGGATTGACCAATCCGCAAAGTTTCTGTTGCATCTGAAAGTAGAAACTAGCCCCATTACAACGGTATGAGTAGTTTTCCCCTAGGCCGTTCTGGTTATTCTTTTCGAGCATCAGAACTGCGAAAATTTGGAGTTTTTCAAGCGTTTCTTACCTCAAAACTGCCATATCTCGCGAACGGATTGACCAATCCGCAAAGTTTCTGTTGCATCTGAAAGTAGAAACTAGCCCCATTACAACGGTATGAGTAGTTTTCCCCTAGGCCGTTCTGGTTATTCGTTTCGAGCATCAGAACTGCGATAATTTGGAGTTTTTCAAGCGTTTCTTACCTCAAAACTGCCATATCTCGCGAACGGATTGACCAATCCGCAAAGTTTCTGTTGCATCTGATAGTAGAAACTCGCCCCATTACAACGGTATGAGTAGTTTTCCCCTAGGTCGTTCTGGTTATTCGTTTCGAGCATCAGAACTGCGAAAATTTGGAGTTTTTCAAGCGTTTCTTTCCTCAAAATTGCCATATCTCGCGAACGGATTGACCAATCCGCAATGTTTCTGTTGCATCTGAAAGTAGAAACTCGCCCCATTACAACGGTATGAGTAGTTTTCCCCTAGGCCGTTCTAGTTATTCGTTTCGAGCATCAGAACTGCGAAAATTTGGAGTTTCTCAAGCGTTTCGTACCTCAAAACTGCCATATCTCGCGAACGGATTGACCAATCTGCAAAGTTTCTGTTGCATCTGAAAGTAGAAACTAGCCCCATTACAACGGTATGAGTAGTTTTCCCCTAGGCCGTTCTGGTTATTCGTTTCGAGCATCAGAACTGCGAAAATTTGGAGTTTTTCAAGCGTTTCTTACCTCAAAACTGCCATATCTCGCGAACGGATTGACCAATCCGCAAAGTTTCTGTTGCATCTGAATGTAGAAACTAGCCCCATTACAACGGTATGAGTAGTTTTCCCCTAGGCCGTTCTGGTTATTCGTTTCGAGCATCAGAACTGCGAAAATTTGGAGTTTTTCAAGCGTTTCTTACCTCAAAACTGCCATATCTCGCGAACGGATTGACCAATCCGCAAAGTTTCTGTTGCATCTGAAAGTAGAAACTAGCCCCATTACAACGGTATGAGTAGTTTCCCCCTAGGCCGTTCTGGTTATTCGTTTCGAGCATCAGAACTGCGAAAATTTGGAGTTTTTCAAGCGTTTCTTACCTCAAAACTGCCATATCTCGCGAACGGATTGACCAATCCGCAAAGTTTCTGTTGCATCTGAAAGTAGAAACTAGCCCCATTACAACGGTATGAGTAGTTTTCCCCTAGGCCGTTCTGGTTATTCTTTTCGAGCATCAGAACTGCGAAAATTTGGAGTTTTTCAAGCGTTTCTTACCTCAAAACTGCCATATCTCGCGAACGGATTGACCAATCCGCAAAGTTTCTGTTGCATCTGAAAGTAGAAACTCGCCCCATTACAACGGTAGTTTTCCCCTAGGCCGTTCTAGTTATTCGTTTCGAGCATCAGAACTGCGAAAATTTGGAGTTTCTCAAGCGTTTCGTACCTCAAAACTGCCATATCTCGCGAACGGATTGACCAATCTGCAAAGTTTCTGTTGCATCTGAAAGTAGAAACTAGCCCCATTACAACGGTATGAGTAGTTTTCCCCTAGGCCGTTCTGGTTATTCGTTTCGAGCATCAGAACTGCGAAAATTTGGAGTTTTTCAAGCGTTTCTTACCTCAAAACTGCCATATCTCGCGAACGGATTGACCAATCCGCAAAGTTTCTGTTGCATCTGAATGTAGAAACTAGCCCCATTACAACGGTATGAGTAGTTTTCCCCTAGGCCGTTCTGGTTATTCGTTTCGAGCATCAGAACTGCGAAAATTTGGAGTTTTTCAAGCGTTTCTTACCTCAAAACTGCCATATCTCGCGAACGGATTGACCAATCCGCAAAGTTTCTGTTGCATCTGAAAGTAGAAACTAGCCCCATTACAACGGTATGAGTAGTTTCCCCCTAGGCCGTTCTGGTTATTCGTTTCGAGCATCAGAACTGCGAAAATTTGGAGTTTTTCAAGCGTTTCTTACCTCAAAACTGCCATATCTCGCGAACGGATTGACCAATCCGCAAAGTTTCTGTTGCATCTGAAAGTAGAAACTAGCCCCATTACAACGGTATGAGTAGTTTTCCCCTAGGCCGTTCTGGTTATTCTTTTCGAGCATCAGAACTGCGAAAATTTGGAGTTTTTCAAGCGTTTCTTACCTCAAAACTGCCATATCTCGCGAACGGATTGACCAATCCGCAAAGTTTCTGTTGCATCTGAAAGTAGAAACTCGCCCCATTACAACGGTATGAGTAGTTTTCCCCTAGGCCGTTCTAGTTATTCGTTTCGAGCATCAGAACTGCGAAAATTTCGAGTTTTTCAAGCGTTTCTTACCTCAAAACTGCCATATCTCGCGAACGGATTGACCAATCCGCAAAGTTTCTGTTGCATCTGAAAGTAGAAACTCGCCCCATTACAACGGTATGGGTAGTTTTCCCCTAGGCAGTTCTGGTTATTCGTTTCGAGCATCAGAACTAGGAAAATTTGGAGTTTTTCAAGCGTTTCTTACCACAAAACTGCCATATCTCGCGAACGGATTGACCAATCCGCAAAGTTTCTGTTGCATCTGAAAGTAGAAACTAGCCCCATTACAACGGTATGAGTAGTTTTCCCCTAGGCCGTTCTGGTTATTCTTTTCGAGCATCAGAACTGCGAAAATTTGGAGTTTTTCAAGCGTTTCTTATCTTAAAACTGCCATATCTCGCGAACGGATTGACCAATCCGCAAAGTTTCTGTTGCATCTGAAAGTAGAAACTAGCCCCATTACAACGGTATGAGTAGTTTTCCCCTAGGCCGTTCTGGTTATTCGTTTCGAGCATCAGAACTGCGAAAATTTGGAGTTTTTCAAGCGTTTCTTACCTCAAAACTGCCATATCTCGCGAACGGATTGACCAATCCGCAAAGTTTCTGTTGCATCTGATAGTAGAAACTCGCCCCATTACAACGGTATGAGTAGTTTTCCCCTAGGTCGTTCTGGTTATTCGTTTCGAGCATCAGAACTGCGAAAATTTGGAGTTTTTCAAGCGTTTCTTTCCTCAAAATTGCCATATCTCGCGAACGGATTGAACAATCCGCAATGTTTCTGTTGCATCTGAAAGTAGAAACTCGCCCCATTACAACGGTATGAGTAGTTTTCCCCTAGGCCGTTCTAGTTATTCGTTTCGAGCATCAGAACTGCGAAAATTTGGAGTTTCTCAAGCGTTTCGTACCTCAAAACTGCCATATCTCGCGAACGGATTGACCAATCTGCAAAGTTTCTGTTGCATCTGAAAGTAGAAACTAGCCCCATTACAACGGTATGAGTAGTTTTCCCCTAGGCCGTTCTGGTTATTCGTTTCGAGCATCAGAACTGCGAAAATTTGGAGTTTTTCAAGCGTTTCTTACCTCAAAACTGCCATATCTCGCGAACGGATTGACCAATCCGCAAAGTTTCTGTTGCATCTGAATGTAGAAACTAGCCCCATTACAACGGTATGAGTAGTTTTCCCCTAGGCCGTTCTGGTTATTCGTTTCGAGCATCAGAACTGCGAAAATTTGGAGTTTTTCAAGCGTTTCTTACCTCAAAACTGCCATATCTCGCGAACGGATTGACCAATCCGCAAAGTTTCTGTTGCATCTGAAAGTAGAAACTAGCCCCATTACAACGGTATGAGTAGTTTCCCCCTAGGCCGTTCTGGTTATTCGTTTCGAGCATCAGAACTGCGAAAATTTGGAGTTTTTCAAGCGTTTCTTACCTCAAAACTGCCATATCTCGCGAACGGATTGACCAATCCGCAAAGTTTCTGTTGCATCTGAAAGTAGAAACTAGCCCCATTACAACGGTATGAGTAGTTTTCCCCTAGGCCGTTCTGGTTATTCTTTTCGAGCATCAGAACTGCGAAAATTTGGAGTTTTTCAAGCGTTTCTTACATCAAAACTGCCATATCTCGCGAACGGATTGACCAATCCGCAAAGTTTCTGTTGCATCTGAAAGTAGAAACTAGCCCCATTACAACGGTATGAGTAGTTTTCCCCTAGGCTGTTCTGGTTATTCTTTTCGAGCATCAGAACTGCGAAAATTTGGAGTTTTTCAAGCGTTTCTTACCTTAAAACTGCCATATCTCGCGAACGGATTGACCAATCCGCAAAGTTTCTGTTGCATCTGAAAGTAGAAACTCGCCCCATTACAACGGTATGAGTAGTTTTCCCCTAGGCCGTTCTGGTTATTCGTTTCGAGCATCAGAACTAGGAAAATTTTGAGTTTTTCAAGCGTTTCTTACCACAAAACTGCCATATCTCGCGAACGGATTGACCAATCCGCAAAGTTTCTGTTGCATCTGAAAGTAGAAACTCGCCCCATTACAACGGTATGCGTAGTTTTCCCCTAGGCCGTTCTAGTTATTCGTTTCGAGCATGAGAACTGCGAAAATTTGGAGTTTTTCAAGCGTTTCTTACCTCAAAACTGCCATATCTCGCGAACGGATTGACCAATCCGCAAAGTTTCTGTTGCATCTGAAAGTAGAAACTCGCCCCATTACAACGGTATGAGTAGTTTTCCCCTAGGCCGTTCTGGTTATTCGTTTCGAGCATCAGAACTAGGAAAATTTGGAGTTTTTCAAGCGTTTCTTACCACAAAACTGCCATATCTCGCGAACGGATTGACCAATCCGCAAAGTTTCTGTTGCATCTGAAAGTAGAAACTAGCCCCAATACAACGGTATGAGTAGTTTTCCCCTAGGCCGTTCTAGTTATTCGTTTCGAGCATCAGAACTGCGAAAATTTGGAGTTTTTCGAGCGTTTCTTACCTCAGAACTGCCATATCTCGCGAACGGATTGACCAATCCGCAAAGTTTCTGTTGCATCTGAAAGTAGAAACTCGCCCCATTACAACGGTATGAGTAGTTTTCCCCTAGGCCGTTCTGGTTATTCGTTTCGAGCATCGGAACTGCGAAAATTTGGAGTTTTTCAAGCGTTTCTTACCTCAAAACTGCCATATCTCGCGAACGGATTGACCAATCCGTAAAGTTTCTGTTGCATCTGAAAGTAGAAACTCGCCCCATTATAACGGTATGAGTAGTTTTCCCCTAGGCCGTTCTGGTTAGTCGTTTCGAGCATCAGAACTGCGAAAATTTGGAGTTTTTCAAGCGTTTCTTACCTCAAAACTGCCATATCTCGCGAACGGATTGACCAATCCGCAAAGTTTCTGTTGCATCTGAAAGTAGAAACTCGCCCCATTACAACGGTATGAGTAGTTTTCCCCTAGGCCGTTCTGGTTAATCGTTTCGAGCATCGGAACTGCGAAAATTTGGAGTTTTTCAAGCGTTTCTTACCTCAAAACTGCCATATCTCGCGAACGGATTGACCAATCCGCAAAGTTTCTGTTGCATCTGAAAGTAGAAACTAGCCCCATTACAACGGTATGAGTAGTTTTCCCCTAGGCCGTTCTAGTTATTCGTTTCGAGCATCAGAACTGCGAACATTTGGCGTTTCTCAAGCGTTTCTTACCTCAAAACTGCCATATCTCGCGAACGGATTGACCAATCCGCAAAGTTTCTGTTGCATCTGAAAGTAGAAACTAGCCCCATTACAACGGTATGAGTAGTTTTCCCCTAGGCCGTTCTGGTTATTCGTTTCGAGCATCAGAACTGCGAAAATTTGGAGTTTTTCAAGCGTTTCTTACCTCAAAACTGCCATATCTCGCGAACGGATTGACCAATCCGCAAAGTTTCTGTTGCATCTGAAAGTAGAAACTAGCCCCATTACAACGGTATGAGTAGTTTTCCCGTAGGCCGTTCTGGTTATTCGTTTCGAGCATCAGAACTGCGAAAATTTGGAGTTTTTCAAGCGTTTCTTACCTCAAAACTGCCATATCTCGCGAACGGATTGACCAATCCGCAAAGTTTCTGTTGCATCTGAAAGTAGAAACTAGCCCCATTACAACGGTATGAGTAGTTTTCCCCTAGGCCGTTCTGGTTATTCGTTTCGAGCATCAGAACTGCGAAAATTTGGAGTTTTTCAAGCGTTTCTTACCTCAAAACTGCCATATCTCGCGAACGGATTGACCAATCCGCAAAGTTTCTGTTGCATCTGAAAGTAGAAACTAGCCCCATTACAACGGTATGAGTAGTTTTCCCCTAGGCCGTTCTAGTTATTCGTTTCGAGCATCAGAACTGCGAAAATTTGGAGTTTCTCAAGCGTTTCTTACCTTATAACTGCCATATCTCGCGAACGGATTGACCAATCCGCAAAGTTTCTGTTGCATCTGAAAGTAGAAACTAGCCCCATTACAACGGTATGAGTAGTTTTCCCCTAGGCCGTTCTGGTTATTCGTTTCGAGCATCAGAACTGCGAAAATTTGGAGTTTTTCAAGCGTTTCTTACCTCAAAACTGCCATATCTCGCGAACGGATTGACCAATCCGCAAAGTTTCTGTTGCATCTGAAAGTAGAAACTCGCCCCATTACAACGGTATGAGTAGTTTTCCCCTAGGCCGTTCTGGTTATTCGTTTCGAGCATCAGAACTAGGAAAATTTGGAGTTTTTCAAGCGTTTCTTACCTCAAAACTGCCATATCTCGCGAACGGATTGACCAATCCGCAAAGTTTCTGTTGCATCTGAAAGTAGAAACTCGCCCCATTACAACGGTATGAGTAGTTTTCCCCTAGGCCGTTCTAGTTATTCGTTTCGAGCATCACAACTGCGAAAATTTGGAGTTTTTCAAGCGTTTCTTACCTCAAAACTGCCATATCTCGCGAACGGATTGACCAATCCGCAAAGTTTCTGTTGCATCTGAAAGTAGAAACTCGCCCCATTACAACGGTATGAGTAGTTTTCCGCTAGGCCGTTCTAGTTATTCGTTTCGAGCATCAGAACTGCGAAAATTTGGAGTTTCTCAAGCGTTTCTTACCTCAAAACTGCCATATCTCGCGAACGGATTGACCAATCCGCAAAGTTTCTGTTGCATCTGAAAGTAGAAACTAGCCCCATTACAACGGTATGAGTAGTTTTCCCCTAGGCCGTTCTGGTTATTCGTTTCGAGCATCAGAACTGCGAAAATTTGGAGTTTTTCAAGCGTTTCTTACCTCAAAACTGCCATATCTCGCGAACGGATTGACCAATCCGCAAAGATTCTGTTGCATCTGAAAGTAGAAACTAGCCCCATTACAACGGTATGAGTAGTTTTCCCCTAGGCCGTTCTAGTTATTCGTTTCGAGCATCAGAACTGCGAAAATTTGGAGTTTCTCAAGCGTTTCTTACCTTATAACTGCCATATCTCGCGAACGGATTGACCAATCCGCAAAGTTTCTGTTGCATCTGAAAGTAGAAACTAGCCCCATTACAACGGTATGAGTAGTTTTCCCCTAGGCCGTTCTGGTTATTCGTTTCGAGCATCAGAACTGCGAAAATTTGGAGTTTTTCAAGCGTTTCTTACCTCAAAACTGCCATATCTCGCGAACGGATTGACCAATCCGCAAAGTTTCTGTTGCATCTGAAAGTAGAAACTCGCCCCATTACAACGGTATGAGTAGTTTTCCCCTAGGCCGTTCTGGTTATTCGTTTCGAGCATCAGAACTAGGAAAATTTGGAGTTTTTCAAGCGTTTCTTACCTCAAAACTGCCATATCTCGCGAACGGATTGACCAATCCGCAAAGTTTCTGGTGCATCTGAAAGTAGAAACTAGCCCCATTACAACGGTATGAGTAGTTTTCCCCTAGGCCGTTCTGGTTAGTCGTTTCGAGCATCAGAACTGCGAAAATTTGGAGTTTTTCAAGCGTTTCTTACCTCAAAACTGCCATATCTCGCGAACGGATTGACCAATCCGCAAAGTTTCTGTTGCATCTGAAAGTAGAAACTCGCCCCATTACAACGGTATGAGTAGTTTTCCCCTAGGCCGTTCTAGTTATTCGTTTCGAGCATCAGAACTGCGAAAATTTGGAGTTTTTCAAGCGTTTCTTACCTCAAAACTGCCATATCTCGCGAACGGATTGACCAATCCGCAAAGTTTCTGTTGCATCTGAAAGTAGAAACTCGCCCCATTACAACGGTATGAGTAGTTTTCCCCTAGGCCGTTCTAGTTATTCGTTTCGAGCATCAGAACTGCGAAAATTTGGAGTTTTTCAAGCGTTTCTTACCTCAAAACTGCCATATCTCGCGAACGGATTGACCAATCCGCAAAGTTTCTGTTGCATCTGAAAGTAGAAACTAGCCCCATTACAACGGTATGAGTAGTTTTCCCCTAGGCCGTTCTGGTTAGTCGTTTCGAGCATCAGAACTGCGAAAATTTGGAGTTTTTCAAGCGTTTCTTACCTCAAAACTGCCATATCTCGCGAACGGATTGACCAATCCGCAAAGTTTCTGTTGCATCTGAAAGTAGAAACTCGCCCCATTACAACGGTATGAGTAGTTTTCCCCTAGGCCGTTCTAGTTATTCGTTTCGAGCATCAGAACTGCGAAAATTTGGAGTTTTTCAAGCGTTTCTTACCTCAAAACTGCCATATCTCGCGAACGGATTGACCAATCCGCAAAGTTTCTGTTGCATCTGAAAGTAGAAACTAGCCCCATTACAACGGTATGAGTAGTTTTCCCCTAGGCCGTTCTAGTTATTCGTTTCGAGCATCAGAACTGCGAAAATTTGGAGTTTCTCAAGCGTTTCTTACCTTATAACTGCCATATCTCGCGAACGGATTGACCAATCCGCAAAGTTTCTGTTGCATCTGAAAGTAGAAACTAGCCCCATTACAACGGTATGAGTAGTTTTCCCCTAGGCCGTTCTGGTTATTCGTTTCGAGCATCAGAACTGCGAAAATTTGGAGTTTTTCAAGCGTTTCTTACCTCAAAACTGCCATATCTCGCGAACGGATTGACCAATCCGCAAAGTTTCTGTTGCATCTGAAAGTACAAAACTCGCCCCATTACAACGGTATGAGTAGTTTTCCCCTAGGCCGTTCTGGTTATTCGTTTCGAGCATCAGAACTAGGAAAATTTGGAGTTTTTCAAGCGTTTCTTACCTCAAAACTGCCATATCTCGCGAACGGATTGACCAATCCGCAAAGTTTCTGTTGCATCTGAAAGTAGAAACTCGCCCCATTACAACGGTATGAGTAGTTTTCCCCTAGGCCGTTCTAGTTATTTGTTTCGAGCATCAGAACTGCGAAAATTTGGAGTTTTTCAAGCGTTTCTTACCTCAAAACTGCCATATCTCGCGAACGGATTGACCAATCCGCAAAGTTTCTGTTGCATCTGAAAGTAGAAACTCGCCCCATTACAACGGTATGAGTAGTTTTCCGCTAGGCCGTTCTAGTTATTCGTTTCGAGCATCAGAACTGCGAAAATTTGGAGTTTCTCAAGCGTTTCTTACCTCAAAACTGCCATATCTCGCGAACGGATTGACCAATCCGCAAAGTTTCTGTTGCATCTGAAAGTAGAAACTAGCCCCATTACAACGGTATGAGTAGTTTTCCCCTAGGCCGTTCTGGTTATTCGTTTCGAGCATCAGAACTGCGAAAATTTGGAGTTTTTCAAGCGTTTCTTACCTCAAAACTGCCATATCTCGCGAACGGATTGACCAATCCGCAAAGTTTCTGTTGCATCTGAAAGTAGAAACTCGCCCCATTACAACGGTATGAGTAGTTTTCCCCTAGGCCGTTCTGGTTATTCGTTTCGAGCATCAGAACTAGGAAAATTTGGAGTTTTTCAAGCGTTTCTTACCTCAAAACTGCCATATCTCGCGAACGGATTGACCAATCCGCAAAGTTTCTGGTGCATCTGAAAGTAGAAACTAGCCCCATTACAACGGTATGAGTAGTTTTCCCCTAGGCCGTTCTGGTTAGTCGTTTCGAGCATCAGAACTGCGAAAATTTGGAGTTTTTCAAGCGTTTCTTACCTCAAAACTGCCATATCTCGCGAACGGATTGACCAATCCGCAAAGTTTCTGTTGCATCTGAAAGTAGAAACTCGCCCCATTACAACGGTATGAGTAGTTTTCCCCTAGGCCGTTCTAGTTATTCGTTTCGAGCATCAGAACTGCGAAAATTTGGAGTTTTTCAAGCGTTTCTTACCTCAAAACTGCCATATCTCGCGAACGGATTGACCAATCCGCAAAGTTTCTGTTGCATCTGAAAGTAGAAACTCGCCCCATTACAACGGTATGAGTAGTTTTCCCCTAGGCCGTTCTAGTTATTCGTTTCGAGCATCAGAACTGCGAAAATTTGGAGTTTTTCAAGCGTTTCTTACCTCAAAACTGCCATATCTCGCGAACGGATTGACCAATCCGCAAAGTTTCTGTTGCATCTGAAAGTAGAAACTAGCCCCATTACAACGGTATGAGTAGTTTTCCCCTAGGCCGTTCTGGTTAGTCGTTTCGAGCATCAGAACTGCGAAAATTTGGAGTTTTTCAAGCGTTTCTTACCTCAAAACTGCCATATCTCGCGAACGGATTGACCAATCCGCAAAGTTTCTGTTGCATCTGAAAGTAGAAACTCGCCCCATTACAACGGTATGAGTAGTTTTCCCCTAGGCCGTTCTAGTTATTCGTTTCGAGCATCAGAACTGCGAAAATTTGGAGTTTTTCAAGCGTTTCTTACCTCAAAACTGCCATATCTCGCGAACGGATTGACCAATCCGCAAAGTTTCTGTTGCATCTGAAAGTAGAAACTAGCCCCATTACAACGGTATGAGTAGTTTTCCCCTAGGCCGTTCTAGTTATTCGTTTCGAGCATCAGAACTGCGAAAATTTGGAGTTTCTCAAGCGTTTCTTACCTTATAACTGCCATATCTCGCGAACGGATTGACCAATCCGCAAAGTTTCTGTTGCATCTGAAAGTAGAAACTAGCCCCATTACAACGGTATGAGTAGTTTTCCCCTAGGCCGTTCTGGTTATTCGTTTCGAGCATCAGAACTGCGAAAATTTGGAGTTTTTCAAGCGTTTCTTACCTCAAAACTGCCATATCTCGCGAACGGATTGACCAATCCGCAAAGTTTCTGTTGCATCTGAAAGTAGAAACTCGCCCCATTACAACGGTATGAGTAGTTTTCCCCTAGGCCGTTCTGGTTATTCGTTTCGAGCATCAGAACTAGGAAAATTTGGAGTTTTTCAAGCGTTTCTTACCTCAAAACTGCCATATCTCGCGAACGGATTGACCAATCCGCAAAGTTTCTGTTGCATCTGAAAGTAGAAACTCGCCCCATTACAACGGTATGAGTAGTTTTCCCCTAGGCCGTTCTAGTTATTCGTTTCGAGCATCAGAACTGCGAAAATTTGGAGTTTTTCAAGCGTTTCTTACCTCAAAACTGCCATATCTCGCGAACGGATTGACCAATCCGCAAAGTTTCTGTTGCATCTGAAAGTAGAAACTCGCCCCATTACAACGGTATGAGTAGTTTTCCGCTAGGCCGTTCTAGTTATTCGTTTCGAGCATCAGAACTGCGAAAATTTGGAGTTTCTCAAGCGTTTCTTACCTCAAAACTGCCATATCTCGCGAACGGATTGACCAATCCGCAAAGTTTCTGTTGCATCTGAAAGTAGAAACTAGCCCCATTACAACGGTATGAGTAGTTTTCCCCTAGGCCGTTCTGGTTATTCGTTTCGAGCATCAGAACTGCGAAAATTTGGAGTTTTTCAAGCGTTTCTTACCTCAAAACTGCCATATCTCGCGAACGGATTGACCAATCCGCAAAGTTTCTGTTGCATCTGAAAGTAGAAACTAGCCCCATTACAACGGTATGAGTAGTTTTCCCCTAGGCCGTTCTAGTTATTCGTTTCGAGCATCAGAACTGCGAAAATTTGGAGTTTCTCAAGCGTTTCTTACCTTATAACTGCCATATCTCGCGAACGGATTGACCAATCCGCAAAGTTTCTGTTGCAACTGAAAGTAGAAACTAGCCCCATTACAACGGTATGAGTAGTTTTCCCCTAGGCCGTTCTGGTTATTCGTTTCGAGCATCAGAACTGCGAAAATTTGGAGTTTTTCAAGCGTTTCTTTCCTCAAAACTGCCATATCTCGCGAACGGATTGACCAATCCGCAAAGTTTCTGTTGCATCTGAAAGTAGAAACTCGCCCCATTACAACGGTATGAGTAGTTTTCCCCTAGGCCGTTCTGGTTATTCGTTTCGAGCATCAGAACTAGGAAAATTTGGAGTTTTTCAAGCGTTTCTTACCTCAAAACTGCCATATCTCGCGAACGGATTGACCAATCCGCAAAGTTTCTGTTGCATCTGAAAGTAGAAACTAGCCCCATTACAACGGTATGAGTAGTTTTCCCCTAGGCCGTTCTGGTTAGTCGTTTCGAGCATCAGAACTGCGAAAATTTGGAGTTTTTCAAGCGTTTCTTACCTCAAAACTGCCATATCTCGCGAACGGATTGACCAATCCGCAAAGTTTCTGTTGCATCTGAAAGTAGAAACTCGCCCCATTACAACGGTATGAGTAGTTTTCCCCTAGGCCGTTCTAGTTATTCGTTTCGAGCATCAGAACTGCGAAAATTTGGAGTTTTTCAAGCGTTTCTTACCTCAAAACTGCCATATCTCGCGAACGGATTGACCAATCCGCAAAGTTTCTGTTGCATCTGAAAGTAGAAACTCGCCCCATTACAACGGTGTGAGTAGTTTTCCGCTAGGCCGTTCTAGTTATTCGTTTCGAGCATCAGAACTGCGAAAATTTGGAGTTTCTCAAGCGTTTCTTACCTCAAAACTGCCATATCTCGCGAACGGATTGACCAATCCGCAAAGTTTCTGTTGCATCTGAAAGTAGAAACTAGCCCCATTACAACGGTATGAGTAGTTTTCCCCTAGGCCGTTCTGGTTATTCGTTTCGAGCATCAGAACTGCGAAAATTTGGAGTTTTTCAAGCGTTTCTTACCTCAAAACTGCCATATCTCGCGAACGGATTGACCAATCCGCAAAGTTTCTGTTGCATCTGAAAGTAGAAACTAGCCCCATTACAACGGTATGAGTAGTTTTCCCCTAGGCCGTTCTAGTTATTCGTTTCGAGCATCAGAACTGCGAAAATTTGGAGTTTCTCAAGCGTTTCTTACCTTATAACTGCCATATCTCGCGAACGGATTGACCAATCCGCAAAGTTTCTGTTGCATCTGAAAGTAGAAACTAGCCCCATTACAACGGTATGAGTAGTTTTCCCCTAGGCCGTTCTGGTTATTCGTTTCGAGCATCAGAACTGCGAAAATTTGGAGTTTTTCAAGCGTTTCTTACCTCAAAACTGCCATATCTCGCGAACGGATTGACCAATCCGCAAAGTTTCTGTTGCATCTGAAAGTAGAAACTCGCCCCATTACAACGGTATGAGTAGTTTTCCCCTAGGCCGTTCTGGTTATTCGTTTCGAGCATCAGAACTAGGAAAATTTGGAGTTTTTCAAGCGTTTCTTACCTCAAAACTGCCATATCTCGCGAACGGATTGACCAATCCGCAAAGTTTCTGTTGCATCTGAAAGTAGAAACTAGCCCCATTACAACGGTATGAGTAGTTTTCCCCTAGGCCGTTCTGGTTAGTCGTTTCGAGCATCAGAACTGCGAAAATTTGGAGTTTTTCAAGCGTTTCTTACCTCAAAACTGCCATATCTCGCGAACGGATTGACCAATCCGCAAAGTTTCTGTTGCATCTGAAAGTAGAAACTCGCCCCATTACAACGGTATGAGTAGTTTTCCCCTAGGCCGTTCTAGTTATTCGTTTCGAGCATCAGAACTGCGAAAATTTGGAGTTTTTCAAGCGTTTCTTACCTCAAAACTGCCATATCTCGCGAACGGATTGACCAATCCGCAAAGTTTCTGTTGCATCTGAAAGTAGAAACTAGCCCCATTACAACGGTATGAGTAGTTTTCCCCTAGCCCGTTCTGGTTATTCGTTTCGAGCATCAGAACTGCGAAAATTTGCAGTTTTTCAAGCGTTTCTTACCTCAAAACTGCCATATCTCGCGAACGGATTGACCAATCCGCAAAGTTTCTGTTGCATCTGAAAGTAGAAACTAGCCCCATTACAACGGTATGAGTAGTTTTCCCCTAGGCCGTTCTAGTTATTCGTTTCGAGCATCAGAACTGCGAAAATTTGGAGTTTCTCAAGCGTTTCTTACACCAAAACTGCCATATCTCGCGAACGGATTGACCAATCCGCAAAGTTTCTGTTGCATCTGAAAGTAGAAACTAGCCCCATTACAACGGTATGAGTAGTTTTCCCCTAGGCCGTTCTGGTTATTCGTTTCGAGCATCAGAACTGCGAAAATTTGGAGTTTTTCAAGCGTTTCTTACCTCAAAACTGCCATATCTCGCGAACGGATTGACCAATCCGCAAAGTTTCTGTTGCATCTGAAAGTAGAAACTAGCCCCATTACAACGGTATGAGTAGTTTTCCCCTAGCCCGTTCTGGTTATTCGTTTCGAGCATCAGAACTGCGAAAATTTGCAGTTTTTCAAGCGTTTCTTACCTCAAAACTGCCATATCTCGCGAACGGATTGACCAATCCGCAAAGTTTCTGTTGCATCTGAAAGTAGAAACTAGCCCCATTACAACGGTATGAGTAGTTTTCCCCTAGGCCGTTCTAGTTATTCGTTTCGAGCATCAGAACTGCGAAAATTTGGAGTTTCTCAAGCGTTTCTTACACCAAAACTGCCATATCTCGCGAACGGATTGACCAATCCGCAAAGTTTCTGTTGCATCTGAAAGTAGAAACTAGCCCCATTACAACGGTATGAGTAGTTTTCCCCTAGGCCGTTCTGGTTATTCGTTTCGAGCATCAGAACTGCGAAAATTTGGAGTTTTTCAAGCGTTTCTTACCTCAAAACTGCCATATCTCGCGAACGGATTGACCAATCCGCAAAGTTTCTGTTGCATCTGAAAGTAGAAACTCGCCCCATTACAACGGTATGAGTAGTTTTCCCCTAGGCCGTTCTGGTTATTCGTTTCGAGCATCAGAACTAGGAAAATTTGGAGTTTTTCAAGCGTTTCTTACCTCAAAACTGCCATATCTCGCGAACGGATTGACCAATCCGCAAAGTTTCTGTTGCATCTGAAAGTAGAAACTAGCCCCATTACAACGGTATGAGTAGTTTTCCCCTAGGCCGTTCTGGTAAGTCGTTTCGAGCATCAGAACTGCGAAAATTTGGAGTTTTTCAAGCGTTTCTTACCTCAAAACTGCCATATCTCGCGAACGGATTGACCAATCCGCAAAGTTTCTGTTGCATCTGAAAGTAGAAACTCGCCCCATTACAACGGTATGAGTAGTTTTCCCCTAGGCCGTTCTAGTTATTCGTTTCGAGCATCAGAACTGCGAAAATTTGGAGTTTTTCAAGCGTTTCTTACCTCAAAACTGCCATATCTCGCGAACGGATTGAACAATCCGCAAAGTTTCTGTTGCATCTGAAAGTAGAAACTCGCCCCATTACAACGGTATGAGTAGTTTTCCGCTAGGCCGTTCTAGTTATTCGTTTCGAGCATCAGAACTGCGAAAATTTGGAGTTTCTCAAGCGTTTCTTACCTCAAAACTGCCATATCTCGCGAACGGATTGACCAATCCGCAAAGTTTCTGTTGCAT
The DNA here is from genome assembly GCF_051014685.1 of Ptiloglossa arizonensis. Lineage (NCBI taxonomy): Eukaryota > Metazoa > Arthropoda > Insecta > Hymenoptera > Colletidae > Ptiloglossa > Ptiloglossa arizonensis. The sequence goes on from NW_027478955.1 coordinate 207,928, forward strand.
CTGAAAGTAGAAACTAGCCCCATTACAACGGTATGAGTAGTTTTCCCCTAGGCCGTTCTGGTTATTCGTTTCGAGCATCAGAACTGCGAAAATTTGGAGTTTTTCAAGCGTTTCTTACCTCAAAACTGCCATATCTCGCGAACGGATTGACCAATCCGCAAAGTTTCTGTTGCATCTGAAAGTAGAAACTAGCCCCATTACAACGGTATGAGTAGTTTTCCCCTAGGCCGTTCTGGTTATTCGTTTCGAGCATCAGAACTAGGAAAATTTGGAGTTTTTCAAGCGTTTCTTACCTCAAAACTGCCATATCTCGCGAACGGATTGACCAATCCGCAAAGTTTCTGTTGCATCTGAAAGTAGAAACTAGCCCCATTACAACGGTATGAGTAGTTTTCCCCTAGCCCGTTCTGGTTATTCGTTTCGAGCATCAGAACTGCGAAAATTTGCAGTTTTTCAAGCGTTTCTTACCTCAAAACTGCCATATCTCGCGAACGGATTGACCAATCCGCAAAGTTTCTGTTGCATCTGAAAGTAGAAACTAGCCCCATTACAACGGTATGAGTAGTTTTCCCCTAGGCCGTTCTGGTTATTCGTTTCGAGCATCAGAACTAGGAAAATTTGGAGTTTTTCAAGCGTTTCTTACCTCAAAACTGCCATATCTCGCGAACGGATTGACCAATCCGCAAAGTTTCTGTTGCATCTGAAAGTAGAAACTAGCCCCATTACAACGGTATGAGTAGTTTTCCCCTAGGCCGTTCTAGTTATTCGTTTCGAGCATCAGAACTGCGAAAATTTGGAGTTTTTCAAGCGTTTCTTACCTCAAAACTGCCATATCTCGCGAACGGATTGACCAATCCGCAAAGTTTCTGTTGCATCTGAAAGTAGAAACTAGCCCCATTACAACGGTATGAGTAGTTTTCCCCTAGGCCGTTCTGGTTATCCGTTTCGAGCATCAGAACTGCGAAAATTTGGAGTTTTTCAAGCGTTTCTTACCTCAAAACTGCCATATCTCGCGAACGGATTGACCAATCCGCAAAGTTTCTGTTGCATCTGAAAGTAGAAACTAGCCCCATTACAACGGTATGAGTAGTTTTCCCCTAGGCCGTTCTGGTTATTCGTTTCGAGCATCAGAACTGCGAAAATTTGGAGTTTTTCAAGCGTTTCTTACCTCAAAACTGCCATATCTCGCGAACGGATTGACCAATCCGCAAAGTTTCTGTTGCATCTGAAAGTAGAAACTAGCCCCATTACAACGGTATGAGTAGTTTTCCCCTAGGCCGTTCTAGTTATTCGTTTCGAGCATCAGAACTGCGAAAATTTGGAGTTTCTCAAGCGTTTCTTACCTTATAACAGCCATATCTCGCGAACGGATTGACCAATCCGCAAAGTTTCTGTTGCATCTGAAAGTAGAAACTAGCCCCATTACAACGGTATGAGTAGTTTTCCCCTAGGCCGTTCTGGTTATTCGTTTCGAGCATCAGAACTAGGAAAATTTGGAGTTTTTCAAGCGTTTCTTACCTCAAAACTGCCATATCTCGCGAACGGATTGACCAATCCGCAAAGTTTCTGTTGCATCTGAAAGTAGAAACTAGCCCCATTACAACGGTATGAGTAGTTTTCCCCTAGCCCGTTCTGGTTATTCGTTTCGAGCATCAGAACTGCGAAAATTTGCAGTTTTTCAAGCGTTTCTTACCTCAAAACTGCCATATCTCGCGAACGGATTGACCAATCCGCAAAGTTTCTGTTGCATCTGAAAGTAAAAACTAGCCCCATTACAACGGTATGAGTAGTTTTCCCCTAGGCCGTTCTGGTTATTCGTTTCGAGCATCAGAACTAGGAAAATTTGGAGTTTTTCAAGCGTTTCTTACCTCAAAACTGCCATATCTCGCGAACGGATTGACCAATCCGCAAAGTTTCTGTTGCATCTGAAAGTAGAAACTAGCCCCATTACAACGGTATGAGTAGTTTTCCCCTAGGCCGTTCTAGTTATTCGTTTCGAGCATCAGAACTGCGAAAATTTGGAGTTTTTCAAGCGTTTCTTACCTCAAAACTGCCATATCTCGCGAACGGATTGACCAATCCGCAAAGTTTCTGTTGCATCTGAAAGTAGAAACTAGCCCCATTACAACGGTATGAGTAGTTTTCCCCTAGGCCGTTCTGGTTATCCGTTTCGAGCATCAGAACTGCGAAAATTTGGAGTTTTTCAAGCGTTTCTTACCTCAAAACTGCCATATCTCGCGAACGGATTGACCAATCCGCAAAGTTTCTGTTGCATCTGAAAGTAGAAACTAGCCCCATTACAACGGTATGAGTAGTTTTCCCCTAGGCCGTTCTAGTTATTCGTTTCGAGCATCAGAACTGCGAAAATTTGGAGTTTTTCAAGCGTTTCTTACCTCAAAACTGCCATATCTCGCGAACGGATTGACCAATCCGCAAAGTTTCTGTTGCATCTGAAAGTAGAAACTCGCCCCATTACAACGGTATGAGTAGTTTTCCCCTAGGCCGTTCTAGTTATTCGTTTCGAGCATTAGAACTGTGAACATTTCGAGTTTCTCAAGCGTTTCTTACCTCAAAACTGCCATATCTCGCGAACGGATTGACCAATCCGCAAAGTTTCTGTTGCATCTGAAAGTAGAAACTAGCCCCATTACAACGGTATGAGTAGTTTTCCCCTAGGCCGTTCTGGTTATTCGTTTCGAGCATCAGAACTAGGAAAATTTGGAGTTTTTCAAGCGTTTCTTACCTCAAAACTGCCATATCTCGCGAACGGATTGACCAATCCGCAAAGTTTCTGTTGCATCTGAAAGTAGAAACTAGCCCCATTACAACGGTATGAGTAGTTTTCCCCTAGGCCGTTCTAGTTATTCGTTTCGAGCATCAGAACTGCGAAAATTTGGAGTTTTTCAAGCGTTTCTTACCTCAAAACTGCCATATCTCGCGAACGGATTGACCAATCCGCAAAGTTTCTGTTGCATCTGAAAGTAGAAACTAGCCCCATTACAACGGTATGAGTAGTTTTCCCCTAGGCCGTTCTGGTTATCCGTTTCGAGCATCAGAACTGCGAAAATTTGGAGTTTTTCAAGCGTTTCTTACCTCAAAACTGCCATATCTCGCGAACGGATTGACCAATCCGCAAAGTTTCTGTTGCATCTGAAAGTAGAAACTAGCCCCATTACAACGGTATGAGTAGTTTTCCCCTAGGCCGTTCTAGTTATTCGTTTCGAGCATCAGAACTGTGAACATTTCGAGTTTCTCAAGCGTTTCTTACCTCAAAACTGCCATATCTCGCGAACGGATTGACCAATCCGCAAAGTTTCTGTTGCATCTGAAAGTAGAAACTAGCCACATTACAACGGTATGAGTAGTTTTCCCCTAGCCCGTTCTGGTTATTCGTTTCGAGCATCAGAACTGCGAAAATTTGCAGTTTTTCAAGCGTTTCTTACCTCAAAACTGCCATATCTCGCGAACGGATTGACCAATCCGCAAAGTTTCTGTTGCATCTGAAAGTAGAAACTAGCCCCATTACAACGGTATGAGTAGTTTTCCCCTAGGCCGTTCTGGTTATTCGTTTCGAGCATCAGAACTGCGAAAATTTGGAGTTTTTCAAGCGTTTCTTACACCAAAACTGCCATATCTCGCGAACGGATTGACCAATCCGTAAAGTTTCTGTTGCATCTGAAAGTAGAAACTCGCCCCATTACACCGGTATGAGTAGTTTTCCCCTAGGCCGTTCTGGTTATTCGTTTCGAGCATCAGAACTGCGAAAATTTGGAGTTTTTCAAGCGTTTCTTACCTCAAAACTGCCATATCTCGCGAACGGATTGACCAATCCGCAAAGTTTCTGTTGCATCTGAAAGTAGAAACTAGCCCCATTACAACGGTATGAGTAGTTTTCCCCTAGGCCGTTCTGGTTATTCGTTTCGAGGATCAGAACTGCGAAAATTTGGAGTTTCTCAAGCGTTTCTTACCTCAAAGCTGCCATATCTCGCGAACGGATTGACCAATCCGCAAAGTTTCTGTTGCATCTGAAAGTAGAAACTAGCCCCATTACAACGGTACGAGTAGTTTTCCCCTAGGCCGTTCTGGTTATTCGTTTCGAGCATCAGAACTGCGAAAATTTGGAGTTTCTCAAGCGTTTCTTACCTCAAAGCTGCCATATCTCGCGAACGGATTGACCAATCCGCAAAGTTTCTGTTGCATCTGAAAGTAGAAACTAGCCCCATTACAACGGTATGAGTAGTTTTCCCCTAGGCCGTTCTGGTTATTCGTTTCGAGCATCAGAACTAGGAAAATTTGGAGTTTTTCAAGCGTTTCTTACCACAAAACTGCCATATCTCGCGAATGGATTGACCAATCCGCAAAGTTTCTGTTGCATCTGAAAGTAGAAACTAGCCCCATTACAACGGTATGAGTAGTTTTCCCCTAGGCCGTTCTGGTTATTCGTTTCGAGCATCAGAACTGCGAAAATTTGGAGTTTTTCAAGCGTTTCTTACCTCAAAACTGCCATATCTCGCGAACGGATTGACCAATCCGCAAAGTTTCTGTTGCATCTGAAAGTAGAAACTCGCCCCATTACAACGGTATGAGTAGTTTTCCCCTAGGCCGTTCTAGTTATTCGTTTCGAGCATCAGAACTGCGAAAATTTGGAGTTTTTCAAGCGTTTCTTACCTCAAAACTGCCATATCTCGCGAACGGATTGACCAATCCGCAAAGTTTCTGTTGCATCTGAAAGTAGAAACTCGCCCCATTACAACGGTATGAGTAGTTTTCCCCTAGGCCGTTCTGGTTATTCGTTTCGAGCATCAGAACTAGGAAAATTTGGAGTTTTTCAAGCGTTTCTTACCTGAAAACTGCCATATCTCGCGAACGGATTGACCAATCCGCAAAGTTTCTGTTGCATCTGAAAGTAGAAACTAGCCCCATTACAACGGTATGAGTAGTTTTCCCCTAGGCCGTTCTAGTTATTCGTTTCGAGCATCAGAACTGCGAAAATTTGGAGTTTCTCAAGCGTTTCTTACACCAAAACTGCCATATCTCGCGAACGGATTGACCAATCCGCAAAGTTTCTGTTGCATCTGAAAGTAGAAACTAGCCCCATTACAACGGTATGAGTAGTTTTCCCCTAGGCCGTTCTGGTTATTCGTTTCGAGCATCAGAACTGCGAAAATTTGGAGTTTTTCAAGCGTTTCTTACCTCAAAACTGCCATATCTCGCGAACGGATTGACCAATCCGCAAAGTTTCTGTTGCATCTGAAAGTAGAAACTCGCCCCATTACAACGGTATGAGTAGTTTTCCCCTAGGCCGTTCTGGTTATTCGTTTCGAGCATCAGAACTAGGAAAATTTGGAGTTTTTCAAGCGTTTCTTACCTCAAAACTGCCATATCTCGCGAACGGATTGACCAATCCGCAAAGTTTCTGTTGCATCTGAAAGTAGAAACTAGCCCCATTACAACGGTATGAGTAGTTTTCCCCTAGGCCGTTCTGGTTAGTCGTTTCGAGCATCAGAACTGCGAAAATTTGGAGTTTTTCAAGCGTTTCTTACCTCAAAACTGCCATATCTCGCGAACGGATTGACCAATCCGCAAAGTTTCTGTTGCATCTGAAAGTAGAAACTCGCCCCATTACAACGGTATGAGTAGTTTTCCCCTAGGCCGTTCTAGTTATTCGTTTCGAGCATCAGAACTGCGAAAATTTGGAGTTTTTCAAGCGTTTCTTACCTCAAAACTGCCATATCTCGCGAACGGATTGAACAATCCGCAAAGTTTCTGTTGCATCTGAAAGTAGAAACTCGCCCCATTACAACGGTATGAGTAGTTTTCCGCTAGGCCGTTCTAGTTATTCGTTTCGAGCATCAGAACTAGGAAAATTTGGAGTTTTTCAAGCGTTTCTTACACCAAAACTGCCATATCTCGCGAACGGATTGACCAATCCGTAAAGTTTCTGTTGCATCTGAAAGTAGAAACTCGCCCCATTACACCGGTATGAGTAGTTTTCCCCTAGGCCGTTCTGGTTATTCGTTTCGAGCATCAGAACTGCGAAAATTTGGAGTTTTTCAAGCGTTTCTTACCTCAAAACTGCCATATCTCGCGAACGGATTGACCAATCCGCAAAGTTTCTGTTGCATCTGAAAGTAGAAACTAGCCCCATTACAACGGTATGAGTAGTTTTCCCCTAGGCCGTTCTGGTTATTCGTTTCGAGGATCAGAACTGCGAAAATTTGGAGTTTCTCAAGCGTTTCTTACCTCAAAGCTGCCATATCTCGCGAACGGATTGACCAATCCGCAAAGTTTCTGTTGCATCTGAAAGTAGAAACTAGCCCCATTACAACGGTATGAGTAGTTTTCCCCTAGGCCGTTCTGGTTATTCGTTTCGAGCATCAGAACTGCGAAAATTTGGAGTTTCTCAAGCGTTTCTTACCTCAAAGCTGCCATATCTCGCGAACGGATTGACCAATCCGCAAAGTTTCTGTTGCATCTGAAAGTAGAAACTAGCCCCATTACAACGGTATGAGTAGTTTTCCCCTAGGCCGTTCTGGTTATTCGTTTCGAGCATCAGAACTAGGAAAATTTGGAGTTTTTCAAGCGTTTCTTACCTCAAAACTGCCATATCTCGCGAACGGATTGACCAATCCGCAAAGTTTCTGTTGCATCTGAAAGTAGAAACTCGCCCCATTACAACGGTATGAGTAGTTTTCCCCTAGGCCGTTCTGGTTATTCGTTTCGAGCATCAGAACTAGGAAAATTTGGAGTTTTTCAAGCGTTTCTTACCTCAAAACTGCCATATCTCGCGAACGGATTGACCAATCCGCAAAGTTTCTGTTGCATCTGAAAGTAGAAACTAGCCCCATTACAACGGTATGAGTAGTTTTCCCCTAGGCCGTTCTGGTTAGTCGTTTCGAGCATCAGAACTGCGAAAATTTGGAGTTTTTCAAGCGTTTCTTACCTCAAAACTGCCATATCTCGCGAACGGATTGACCAATCCGCAAAGTTTCTGTTGCATCTGAAAGTAGAAACTCGCCCCATTACAACGGTATGAGTAGTTTTCCCCTAGGCCGTTCTAGTTATTCGTTTCGAGCATCAGAACTGCGAAAATTTGGAGTTTTTCAAGCGTTTCTTACCTCAAAACTGCCATATCTCGCGAACGGATTGAACAATCCGCAAAGTTTCTGTTGCATCTGAAAGTAGAAACTCGCCCCATTACAACGGTATGAGTAGTTTTCCGTTAGGCCGTTCTAGTTATTCGTTTCGAGCATCAGAACTAGGAAAATTTGGAGTTTTTCAAGCGTTTCTTACACCAAAACTGCCATATCTCGCGAACGGATTGACCAATCCGTAAAGTTTCTGTTGCATCTGAAAGTAGAAACTCGCCCCATTACACCGGTATGAGTAGTTTTCCCCTAGGCCGTTCTGGTTATTCGTTTCGAGCATCAGAACTGCGAAAATTTGGAGTTTTTCAAGCGTTTCTTACCTCAAAACTGCCATATCTCGCGAACGGATTGACCAATCCGCAAAGTTTCTGTTGCATCTGAAAGTGGAAACTAGCCCCATTACAACGGTATGAGTAGTTTTCCCCTAGGCCGTTCTGGTTATTCGTTTCGAGGATCAGAACTGCGAAAATTTGGAGTTTCTCAAGCGTTTCTTACCTCAAAGCTGCCATATCTCGCGAACGGATTGACCAATCCGCAAAGTTTCTGTTGCATCTGAAAGTAGAAACTAGCCCCATTACAACGGTATGAGTAGTTTTCCCCTAGGCCGTTCTGGTTATTCGTTTCGAGCATCAGAACTGCGAAAATTTGGAGTTTCTCAAGCGTTTCTTACCTCAAAGCTGCCATATCTCGCGAACGGATTGACCAATCCGCAAAGTTTCTGTTGCATCTGAAAGTAGAAACTAGCCCCATTACAACGGTATGAGTAGTTTTCCCCTAGGCCGTTCTGGTTATTCGTTTCGAGCATCAGAACTAGGAAAATTTGGAGTTTTTCAAGCGTTTCTTACCACAAAACTGCCATATCTCGCGAATGGATTGACCAATCCGCAAAGTTTCTGTTGCATCTGAAAGTAGAAACTAGCCCCATTACAACGGTATGAGTAGTTTTCCCCTAGGCCGTTCTGGTTATTCGTTTCGAGCATCAGAACTGCGAAAATTTGGAGTTTTTCAAGCGTTTCTTACCTCAAAACTGCCATATCTCGCGAACGGATTGACCAATCCGCAAAGTTTCTGTTGCATCTGAAAGTAGAAACTCGCCCCATTACAACGGTATGAGTAGTTTTCCCCTAGGCTGTTCTAGTTATTCGTTTCGAGCATCAGAACTGCGAAAATTTGGAGTTTTTCAAGCGTTTCTTACCTCAAAACTGCCATATCTCGCGAACGGATTGACCAATCCGCAAAGTTTCTGTTGCATCTGAAAGTAGAAACTCGCCCCATTACAACGGTATGAGTAGTTTTCCCCTAGGCCGTTCTGGTTATTCGTTTCGAGCATCAGAACTAGGAAAATTTGGAGTTTTTCAAGCGTTTCTTACCCCAAAACTGCCATATCTCGCGAACGGATTGACCAATCCGTAAAGTTTCTGTTGCATCTGAAAGTAGAAACTCGCCCTATTACACCGGTATGAGTAGTTTTCCCCTAGGCCGTTCTGGTTATTCGTTTCGAGCATCAGAACTGCGAAAATTTGGAGTTTTTCAAGCGTTTCTTACCTCAAAACTGCCATATCTCGCGAACGGATTGACCAATCCGCAAAGTTTCTGTTGCATCTGAAAGTAGAAACTCGCCCCATTACAACGGTATGAGTAGTTTTCCCCTAGGCCGTTCTGGTTATTCGTTTCGAGCATCAGAACTAGGAAAATTTGGAGTTTTTCAAGCGTTTCTTACCTCAAAACTGCCATATCTCGCGAACGGATTGACCAATCCGCAAAGTTTCTGTTGCATCTGAAAGTAGAAACTAGCCCCATTACAACGGTATGAGTAGTTTTCCCCTAGCCCGTTCTGGTTATTCGTTTCGAGCATCAGAACTGCGAAAATTTGCAGTTTTTCAAGCGTTTCTTACCTCAAAACTGCCATATCTCGCGAACGGATTGACCAATCCGCAAAGTTTCTGTTGCATCTGAAAGTAGAAACTAGCCCCATTACAACGGTATGAGTAGTTTTCCCCTAGGCCGTTCTGGTTATTCGTTTCGAGCATCAGAACTGCGAAAATTTGGAGTTTTTCAAGCGTTTCTTACACCAAAACTGCCATATCTCGCGAACGGATTGACCAATCCGTAAAGTTTCTGTTGCATCTGAAAGTAGAAACTCGCCCCATTACAACGGTATGAGTAGTTTTCCCCTAGGCCGTTCTGGTTATTCGTTTCGAGCATCAGAACTGCGAAAATTTGAAGTTTTTCAAGCGTTTCTTACCCCAAAACTGCAATATCTCGCGAACGGATTGACCAATCCGTAAAGTTTCTGTTGCATCTGAAAGTAGAAACTCGCCCTATTACACCGGTATGAGTAGTTTTCCCCTAGGCCGTTCTGGTTATTCGTTTCGAGCATCAGAACTGCGAAAATTTGGAGTTTTTCAAGCGTTTCTTACCTCAAAACTGCCATATCTCGCGAACGGATTGACCAATCCGCAAAGTTTCTGTTGCATCTGAAAGTAGAAACTCGCCCCATTACAACGGTATGAGTAGTTTTCCCCTAGGCCGTTTTGGTTATTCGTTTCGAGCATCAGAACTAGGAAAATTTGGAGTTTTTCAAGCGTTTCTTACCTCAAAACTGCCATATCTCGCGAACGGATTGACCAATCCGCAAAGTTTCTGTTGCATCTGAAAGTAGAAACTAGCCCCATTACAACGGTATGAGTAGTTTTCCCCTAGCCCATTCTGGTTATTCGTTTCGAGCATCAGAACTGCGAAAATTTGCAGTTTTTCAAGCGTTTCTTACCTCAAAACTGCCATATCTCGCGAACGGATTGACCAATCCGCAAAGTTTCTGTTGCATCTGAAAGTAGAAACTAGCCCCATTACAACGGTATGAGTAGTTTTCCCCTAGGCCGTTCTGGTTATTCGTTTCGAGCATCAGAACTGCGAAAATTTGGAGTTTTTCAAGCGTTTCTTACACCAAAACTGCCATATCTCGCGAACGGATTGACCAATCCGTAAAGTTTCTGTTGCATCTGAAAGTAGAAACTCGCACCATTACAACGGTATGAGTAGTTTTCCCCTAGGCCGTTCTGGTTATTCGTTTCGAGCATCAGAACTGCGAAAATTTGGAGTTTTTCAAGCGTTTCTTACACCAAAACTGCCATATCTCGCGAACGGATTGACCAATCCGTAAAGTTTCTGTTGCATCTGAAAGTAGAAACTCGCCCCATTACAACGGTATGAGTAGTTTTCCCCTAGGCCGTTCTAGTTATTCGTTTCGAGCATCAGAACTGTGAACATTTGGAGTTTCTCAAGCGTTTCTTACCTCAAAACTGCCATATCTTGCGAACGGATTGACCAATCCGCAAAGTTTCTGTTGCATCTGAAAGTAGAAACTAGCCCCATTACAACGGTATGAGTAGTTTTCCCCTAGGCCGTTCTGGTTATTCGTTTCGAGCATCAGAACTGCGAAAATTTGGAGTTTTTCAAGCGTTTCTTACACCAAAACTGCCATATCTCGCGAACGGATTGACCAATCCGTAAAGTTTCTGTTGCATCTGAAAGTAGAAACTCGCCCCATTACACCGGTATGAGTAGTTTTCCCCTAGGCCGTTCTGGTTATTCGTTTCGAGCATCAGAACTGCGAAAATTTGGAGTTTTTCAAGCGTTTCTTACCTCAAAACTGCCATATCTCGCGAACGGATTGACCAATCCGCAAAGTTTCTGTTGCATCTGAAAGTAGAAACTAGCCCCATTACAACGGTATGAGTAGTTTTCCCCTAGGCCGTTCTGGTTATTCGTTTCGAGGATCAGAACTGCGAAAATTTGGAGTTTCTCAAGCGTTTCTTACCTCAAAGCTGCCATATCTCGCGAACGGATTGACCAATCCGCAAAGTTTCTGTTGCATCTGAAAGTAGAAACTAGCCCCATTACAACGGTATGAGTAGTTTTCCCCTAGGCCGTTCTGGTTATTCGTTTCGAGCATCAGAACTGCGAAAATTTGGAGTTTCTCAAGCGTTTCTTACCTCAAAGCTGCCATATCTCGCGAACGGATTGACCAATCCGCAAAGTTTCTGTTGCATCTGAAAGTAGAAACTAGCCCCATTACAACGGTATGAGTAGTTTTCCCCTAGGCCGTTCTGGTTATTCGTTTCGAGCATCAGAACTAGGAAAATTTGGAGTTTTTCAAGCGTTTCTTACCACAAAACTGCCATATCTCGCGAATGGATTGACCAATCCGCAAAGTTTCTGTTGCATCTGAAAGTAGAAACTAGCCCCATTACAACGGTATGAGTAGTTTTCCCCTAGGCCGTTCTGGTTATTCGTTTCGAGCATCAGAACTGCGAAAATTTGGAGTTTTTCAAGCGTTTCTTACCTCAAAACTGCCATATCTCGCGAACGGATTGACCAATCCGCAAAGTTTCTGTTGCATCTGAAAGTAGAAACTCGCCCCATTACAACGGTATGAGTAGTTTTCCCCTAGGCCGTTCTAGTTATTCGTTTCGAGCATCAGAACTGCGAAAATTTGGAGTTTTTCAAGCGTTTCTTACCTCAAAACTGCCATATCTCGCGAACGGATTGACCAATCCGCAAAGTTTCTGTTGCATCTGAAAGTAGAAACTCGCCCCATTACAACGGTATGAGTAGTTTTCCCCTAGGCCGTTCTGGTTATTCGTTTCGAGCATCAGAACTAGGAAAATTTGGAGTTTTTCAAGCGTTTCTTACCTCAAAGCTGCCATATCTCGCGAACGGATTGACCAATCCGCAAAGTTTCTGTTGCATCTGAAAGTAGAAACTAGCCCCATTACAACGGTATGAGTAGTTTTCCCCTAGGCCGTTCTAGTTATTCGTTTCGAGCATCAGAACTGCGAAAATTTGGAGTTTTTCAAGCGTTTCTTACCTCAAAACTGCCATATCTCGCGAACGGATTGACCAATCCGCAAAGTTTCTGTTGCATCTGAAAGTAGAAACTAGCCCCATTACAACGGTATGAGTAGTTTTCCCCTAGGCCGTTCTGGTTATTCGTTTCGAGCATCAGAACTGCGAAAATTTGGAGTTTTTCAAGCGTTTCTTACCTCAAAACTGCCATATCTCGCGAACGGATTGACCAATCCGCAAAGTTTCTGTTGCATCTGAAAGTAGAAACTAGCCCCATTACAACGGTATGAGTAGTTTTCCCCTAGGCCGTTCTAGTTATTCGTTTCGAGCATCAGAACTGCGAAAATTTGGAGTTTCTCAAGCGTTTCTTACCTTATAACTGCCATATCTCGCGAACGGATTGACCAATCCGCAAAGTTTCTGTTGCATCTGAAAGTAGAAACTAGCCCCATTACAACGGTATGAGTAGTTTTCCCCTAGGCCGTTCTGGTTAGTCGTTTCGAGCATCAGAACTGCGAAAATTTGGAGTTTTTCAAGCGTTTCTTACCTCAAAACTGCCATATCTCGCGAACGGATTGACCAATCCGCAAAGTTTCTGTTGCATCTGAAAGTAGAAACTCGCCCCATTACAACGGTATGAGTAGTTTTCCCCTAGGCCGTTCTAGTTATTCGTTTCGAGCATCAGAACTGCGAAAATTTGGAGTTTTTCAAGCGTTTCTTACCTCAAAACTGCCATATCTCGCGAACGGATTGACCAATCCGCAAAGTTTCTGTTGCATCTGAAAGTAGAAACTAGCCCCATTACAACGGTATGAGTAGTTTTCCCCTAGCCCGTTCTGGTTATTCGTTTCGAGCATCAGAACTGCGAAAATTTGCAGTTTTTCAAGCGTTTCTTACCTCAAAACTGCCATATCTCGCGAACGGATTGACCAATCCGCAAAGTTTCTGTTGCATCTGAAAGTAGAAACTAGCCCCATTACAACGGTATGAGTAGTTTTCCCCTAGGCCGTTCTAGTTATTCGTTTCGAGCATCAGAACTGCGAAAATTTGGAGTTTCTCAAGCGTTTCTTACACCAAAACTGCCATATCTCGCGAACGGATTGACCAATCCGCAAAGTTTCTGTTGCATCTGAAAGTAGAAACTAGCCCCATTACAACGGTATGAGTAGTTTTCCCCTAGGCCGTTCTGGTTATTCGTTTCGAGCATCAGAACTGCGAAAATTTGGAGTTTTTCAAGCGTTTCTTACCTCAAAACTGCCATATCTCGCGAACGGATTGACCAATCCGCAAAGTTTCTGTTGCATCTGAAAGTAGAAACTAGCCCCATTACAACGGTATGAGTAGTTTTCCCCTAGCCCGTTCTGGTTATTCGTTTCGAGCATCAGAACTGCGAAAATTTGCAGTTTTTCAAGCGTTTCTTACCTCAAAACTGCCATATCTCGCGAACGGATTGACCAATCCGCAAAGTTTCTGTTGCATCTGAAAGTAGAAACTAGCCCCATTACAACGGTATGAGTAGTTTTCCCCTAGGCCGTTCTAGTTATTCGTTTCGAGCATCAGAACTGCGAAAATTTGGAGTTTCTCAAGCGTTTCTTACACCAAAACTGCCATATCTCGCGAACGGATTGACCAATCCGCAAAGTTTCTGTTGCATCTGAAAGTAGAAACTAGCCCCATTACAACGGTATGAGTAGTTTTCCCCTAGGCCGTTCTGGTTATTCGTTTCGAGCATCAGAACTGCGAAAATTTGGAGTTTTTCAAGCGTTTCTTACCTCAAAACTGCCATATCTCGCGAACGGATTGACCAATCCGCAAAGTTTCTGTTGCATCTGAAAGTAGAAACTCGCCCCATTACAACGGTATGAGTAGTTTTCCCCTAGGCCGTTCTGGTTATTCGTTTCGAGCATCAGAACTAGGAAAATTTGGAGTTTTTCAAGCGTTTCTTACCTCAAAACTGCCATATCTCGCGAACGGATTGACCAATCCGCAAAGTTTCTGTTGCATCTGAAAGTAGAAACTAGCCCCATTACAACGGTATGAGTAGTTTTCCCCTAGGCCGTTCTGGTTAGTCGTTTCGAGCATCAGAACTGCGAAAATTTGGAGTTTTTCAAGCGTTTCTTACCTCAAAACTGCCATATCTCGCGAACGGATTGACCAATCCGCAAAGTTTCTGTTGCATCTGAAAGTAGAAACTCGCCCCATTACAACGGTATGAGTAGTTTTCCCCTAGGCCGTTCTAGTTATTCGTTTCGAGCATCAGAACTGCGAAAATTTGGAGTTTTTCAAGCGTTTCTTACCTCAAAACTGCCATATCTCGCGAACGGATTGAACAATCCGCAAAGTTTCTGTTGCATCTGAAAGTAGAAACTCGCCCCATTACAACGGTATGAGTAGTTTTCCGCTAGGCCGTTCTAGTTATTCGTTTCGAGCATCAGAACTGCGAAAATTTGGAGTTTCTCAAGCGTTTCTTACCTCAAAACTGCCATATCTCGCGAACGGATTGACCAATCCGCAAAGTTTCTGTTGCATCTGAAAGTAGAAACTCGCCCCATTACAACGGTATGAGTAGTTTTCCCCTAGGCCGTTCTGGTTATTCGTTTCGAGCATCAGAACTAGGAAAATTTGGAGTTTTTCAAGCGTTTCTTACCTCAAAACTGCCATATCTCGCGAACGGATTGACCAATCCGCAAAGTTTCTGTTGCATCTGAAAGTAGAAACTAGCCCCATTACAACGGTATGAGTAGTTTTCCCCTAGGCCGTTCTGGTTATTCGTTTCGAGCATCAGAACTGCGAAAATTTGGAGTTTCTCAAGCGTTTCTTACCTCAAAACTGCCATATCTCGCGAACGGATTGACCAATCCGCAAAGTTTCTGTTGCATCTGAAAGTAGAAACTAGCCCCATTACAACGGTATGAGTAGTTTTCCCCTAGGCCGTTCTAGTTATTCGTTTCGAGCATCAGAACTGCGAAAATTTGGAGTTTCTCAAGCGTTTCTTACCTTATAACTGCCATATCTCGCGAACGGATTGACCAATCCGCAAAGTTTCTGTTGCATCTGAAAGTAGAAACTAGCCCCATTACAACGGTATGAGTAGTTTTCCCCTAGGCCGTTCTGGTTATTCGTTTCGAGCATCAGAACTGCGAAAATTTGGAGTTTTTCAAGCGTTTCTTACCTCAAAACTGCCATATCTCGCGAACGGATTGACCAATCCGCAAAGTTTCTGTTGCATCTGAAAGTAGAAACTCGCCCCATTACAACGGTATGAGTAGTTTTCCCCTAGGCCGTTCTGGTTATTCGTTTCGAGCATCAGAACTAGGAAAATTTGGAGTTTTTCAAGCGTTTCTTACCTCAAAACTGCCATATCTCGCGAACGGATTGACCAATCCGCAAAGTTTCTGTTGCATCTGAAAGTAGAAACTAGCCCCATTACAACGGTATGAGTAGTTTTCCCCTAGGCCGTTCTGGTTAGTCGTTTCGAGCATCAGAACTGCGAAAATTTGGAGTTTTTCAAGCGTTTCTTACCTCAAAACTGCCATATCTCGCGAACGGATTGACCAATCCGCAAAGTTTCTGTTGCATCTGAAAGTAGAAACTCGCCCCATTACAACGGTATGAGTAGTTTTCCCCTAGGCCGTTCTAGTTATTCGTTTCGAGCATCAGAACTGCGAAAATTTGGAGTTTTTCAAGCGTTTCTTACCTCAAAACTGCCATATCTCGCGAACGGATTGACCAATCCGCAAAGTTTCTGTTGCATCTGAAAGTAGAAACTAGCCCCATTACAACGGTATGAGTAGTTTTCCCCTAGCCCGTTCTGGTTATTCGTTTCGAGCATCAGAACTGCGAAAATTTGCAGTTTTTCAAGCGTTTCTTACCTCAAAACTGCCATATCTCGCGAACGGATTGACCAATCCGCAAAGTTTCTGTTGCATCTGAAAGTAGAAACTAGCCCCATTACAACGGTATGAGTAGTTTTCCCCTAGGCCGTTCTAGTTATTCGTTTCGAGCATCAGAACTGCGAAAATTTGGAGTTTCTCAAGCGTTTCTTACACCAAAACTGCCATATCTCGCGAACGGATTGACCAATCCGCAAAGTTTCTGTTGCATCTGAAAGTAGAAACTAGCCCCATTACAACGGTATGAGTAGTTTTCCCCTAGGCCGTTCTGGTTATTCGTTTCGAGCATCAGAACTGCGAAAATTTGGAGTTTTTCAAGCGTTTCTTACCTCAAAACTGCCATATCTCGCGAACGGATTGACCAATCCGCAAAGTTTCTGTTGCATCTGAAAGTAGAAACTAGCCCCATTACAACGGTATGAGTAGTTTTCCCCTAGCCCGTTCTGGTTATTCGTTTCGAGCATCAGAACTGCGAAAATTTGCAGTTTTTCAAGCGTTTCTTACCTCAAAACTGCCATATCTCGCGAACGGATTGACCAATCCGCAAAGTTTCTGTTGCATCTGAAAGTAGAAACTAGCCCCATTACAACGGTATGAGTAGTTTTCCCCTAGGCCGTTCTAGTTATTCGTTTCGAGCATCAGAACTGCGAAAATTTGGAGTTTCTCAAGCGTTTCTTACACCAAAACTGCCATATCTCGCGAACGGATTGACCAATCCGCAAAGTTTCTGTTGCATCTGAAAGTAGAAACTAGCCCCATTACAACGGTATGAGTAGTTTTCCCCTAGGCCGTTCTGGTTATTCGTTTCGAGCATCAGAACTGCGAAAATTTGGAGTTTTTCAAGCGTTTCTTACCTCAAAACTGCCATATCTCGCGAACGGATTGACCAATCCGCAAAGTTTCTGTTGCATCTGAAAGTAGAAACTCGCCCCATTACAACGGTATGAGTAGTTTTCCCCTAGGCCGTTCTGGTTATTCGTTTCGAGCATCAGAACTAGGAAAATTTGGAGTTTTTCAAGCGTTTCTTACCTCAAAACTGCCATATCTCGCGAACGGATTGACCAATCCGCAAAGTTTCTGTTGCATCTGAAAGTAGAAACTAGCCCCATTACAACGGTATGAGTAGTTTTCCCCTAGGCCGTTCTGGTTAGTCGTTTCGAGCATCAGAACTGCGAAAATTTGGAGTTTTTCAAGCGTTTCTTACCTCAAAACTGCCATATCTCGCGAACGGATTGACCAATCCGCAAAGTTTCTGTTGCATCTGAAAGTAGAAACTCGCCCCATTACAACGGTATGAGTAGTTTTCCCCTAGGCCGTTCTAGTTATTCGTTTCGAGCATCAGAACTGCGAAAATTTGGAGTTTTTCAAGCGTTTCTTACCTCAAAACTGCCATATCTCGCGAACGGATTGAACAATCCGCAAAGTTTCTGTTGCATCTGAAAGTAGAAACTCGCCCCATTACAACGGTATGAGTAGTTTTCCGCTAGGCCGTTCTAGTTATTCGTTTCGAGCATCAGAACTGCGAAAATTTGGAGTTTCTCAAGCGTTTCTTACCTCAAAACTGCCATATCTCGCGAACGGATTGACCAATCCGCAAAGTTTCTGTTGCATCTGAAAGTAGAAACTAGCCCCATTACAACGGTATGAGTAGTTTTCCCCTAGGCCGTTCTGGTTATTCGTTTCGAGCATCAGAACTGCGAAAATTTGGAGTTTTTCAAGCGTTTCTTACCTCAAAACTGCCATATCTCGCGAACGGATTGACCAATCCGCAAAGTTTCTGTTGCATCTGAAAGTAGAAACTAGCCCCATTACAACGGTATGAGTAGTTTTCCCCTAGGCCGTTCTAGTTATTCGTTTCGAGCATCAGAACTGCGAAAATTTGGAGTTTCTCAAGCGTTTCTTACCTTATAACTGCCATATCTCGCGAACGGATTGACCAATCCGCAAAGTTTCTGTTGCATCTGAAAGTAGAAACTAGCCCCATTACAACGGTATGAGTAGTTTTCCCCTAGGCCGTTCTGGTTATTCGTTTCGAGCATCAGAACTAGGAAAATTTGGAGTTTTTCAAGCGTTTCTTACCTCAAAACTGCCATATCTCGCGAACGGATTGACCAATCCGCAAAGTTTCTGTTGCATCTGAAAGTAGAAACTAGCCCCATTACAACGGTATGAGTAGTTTGCCCCTAGCCCGTTCTGGTTATTCGTTTCGAGCATCAGAACTGCGAAAATTTGCAGTTTTTCAAGCGTTTCTTACCTCAAAACTGCCATATCTCGCGAACGGATTGACCAATCCGCAAAGTTTCTGTTGCATCTGAAAGTAGAAACTAGCCCCATTACAACGGTATGAGTAGTTTTCCCCTAGGCCGTTCTGGTTATTCGTTTCGAGCATCAGAACTAGGAAAATTTGGAGTTTTTCAAGCGTTTCTTACCTCAAAACTGCCATATCTCGCGAACGGATTGACCAATCCGCAAAGTTTCTGTTGCATCTGAAAGTAGAAACTAGCCCCATTACAACGGTATGAGTAGTTTTCCCCTAGGCCGTTCTAGTTATTCGTTTCGAGCATCAGAACTGCGAAAATTTGGAGTTTTTCAAGCGTTTCTTACCTCAAAACTGCCATATCTCGCGAACGGATTGACCAATCCGCAAAGTTTCTGTTGCATCTGAAAGTAGAAACTAGCCCCATTACAACGGTATGAGTAGTTTTCCCCTAGGCCGTTCTGGTTATCCGTTTCGAGCATCAGAACTGCGAAAATTTGGAGTTTTTCAAGCGTTTCTTACCTCAAAACTGCCATATCTCGCGAACGGATTGACCAATCCGCAAAGTTTCTGTTGCATCTGAAAGTAGAAACTAGCCCCATTACAACGGTATGAGTAGTTTTCCCCTAGGCCGTTCTGGTTATTCGTTTCGAGCATCAGAACTGCGAAAATTTGGAGTTTTTCAAGCGTTTCTTACCTCAAAACTGCCATATCTCGCGAACGGATTGACCAATCCGCAAAGTTTCTGTTGCATCTGAAAGTAGAAACTAGCCCCATTACAACGGTATGAGTAGTTTTCCCCTAGGCCGTTCTAGTTATTCGTTTCGAGCATCAGAACTGCGAAAATTTGGAGTTTCTCAAGCGTTTCTTACCTTATAACTGCCATATCTCGCGAACGGATTGACCAATCCGCAAAGTTTCTGTTGCATCTGAAAGTAGAAACTAGCCCCATTACAACGGTATGAGTAGTTTTCCCCTAGGCCGTTCTGGTTATTCGTTTCGAGCATCAGAACTAGGAAAATTTGGAGTTTTTCAAGCGTTTCTTACCTCAAAACTGCCATATCTCGCGAACGGATTGACCAATCCGCAAAGTTTCTGTTGCATCTGAAAGTAGAAACTAGCCCCATTACAACGGTATGAGTAGTTTTCCCCTAGCCCGTTCTGGTTATTCGTTTCGAGCATCAGAACTGCGAAAATTTGCAGTTTTTCAAGCGTTTCTTACCTCAAAACTGCCATATCTCGCGAACGGATTGACCAATCCGCAAAGTTTCTGTTGCATCTGAAAGTAAAAACTAGCCCCATTACAACGGTATGAGTAGTTTTCCCCTAGGCCGTTCTGGTTATTCGTTTCGAGCATCAGAACTAGGAAAATTTGGAGTTTTTCAAGCGTTTCTTACCTCAAAACTGCCATATCTCGCGAACGGATTGACCAATCCGCAAAGTTTCTGTTGCATCTGAAAGTAGAAACTAGCCCCATTACAACGGTATGAGTAGTTTTCCCCTAGGCCGTTCTAGTTATTCGTTTCGAGCATCAGAACTGCGAAAATTTGGAGTTTTTCAAGCGTTTCTTACCTCAAAACTGCCATATCTCGCGAACGGATTGACCAATCCGCAAAGTTTCTGTTGCATCTGAAAGTAGAAACTAGCCCCATTACAACGGTATGAGTAGTTTTCCCCTAGGCCGTTCTGGTTATCCGTTTCGAGCATCAGAACTGCGAAAATTTGGAGTTTTTCAAGCGTTTCTTACCTCAAAACTGCCATATCTCGCGAACGGATTGACCAATCCGCAAAGTTTCTGTTGCATCTGAAAGTAGAAACTAGCCCCATTACAACGGTATGAGTAGTTTTCCCCTAGGCCGTTCTAGTTATTCGTTTCGAGCATCAGAACTGCGAAAATTTGGAGTTTTTCAAGCGTTTCTTACCTCAAAACTGCCATATCTCGCGAACGGATTGACCAATCCGCAAAGTTTCTGTTGCATCTGAAAGTAGAAACTCGCCCCATTACAACGGTATGAGTAGTTTTCCCCTAGGCCGTTCTAGTTATTCGTTTCGAGCATTAGAACTGTGAACATTTCGAGTTTCTCAAGCGTTTCTTACCTCAAAACTGCCATATCTCGCGAACGGATTGACCAATCCGCAAAGTTTCTGTTGCATCTGAAAGTAGAAACTAGCCCCATTACAACGGTATGAGTAGTTTTCCCCTAGGCCGTTCTGGTTATTCGTTTCGAGCATCAGAACTAGGAAAATTTGGAGTTTTTCAAGCGTTTCTTACCTCAAAACTGCCATATCTCGCGAACGGATTGACCAATCCGCAAAGTTTCTGTTGCATCTGAAAGTAGAAACTAGCCCCATTACAACGGTATGAGTAGTTTTCCCCTAGGCCGTTCTAGTTATTCGTTTCGAGCATCAGAACTGCGAAAATTTGGAGTTTTTCAAGCGTTTCTTACCTCAAAACTGCCATATCTCGCGAACGGATTGACCAATCCGCAAAGTTTCTGTTGCATCTGAAAGTAGAAACTAGCCCCATTACAACGGTATGAGTAGTTTTCCCCTAGGCCGTTCTGGTTATCCGTTTCGAGCATCAGAACTGCGAAAATTTGGAGTTTTTCAAGCGTTTCTTACCTCAAAACTGCCATATCTCGCGAACGGATTGACCAATCCGCAAAGTTTCTGTTGCATCTGAAAGTAGAAACTAGCCCCATTACAACGGTATGAGTAGTTTTCCCCTAGGCCGTTCTAGTTATTCGTTTCGAGCATCAGAACTGTGAACATTTCGAGTTTCTCAAGCGTTTCTTACCTCAAAACTGCCATATCTCGCGAACGGATTGACCAATCCGCAAAGTTTCTGTTGCATCTGAAAGTAGAAACTAGCCACATTACAACGGTATGAGTAGTTTTCCCCTAGCCCGTTCTGGTTATTCGTTTCGAGCATCAGAACTGCGAAAATTTGCAGTTTTTCAAGCGTTTCTTACCTCAAAACTGCCATATCTCGCGAACGGATTGACCAATCCGCAAAGTTTCTGTTGCATCTGAAAGTAGAAACTAGCCCCATTACAACGGTATGAGTAGTTTTCCCCTAGGCCGTTCTGGTTATTCGTTTCGAGCATCAGAACTGCGAAAATTTGGAGTTTTTCAAGCGTTTCTTACACCAAAACTGCCATATCTCGCGAACGGATTGACCAATCCGTAAAGTTTCTGTTGCATCTGAAAGTAGAAACTCGCCCCATTACACCGGTATGAGTAGTTTTCCCCTAGGCCGTTCTGGTTATTCGTTTCGAGCATCAGAACTGCGAAAATTTGGAGTTTTTCAAGCGTTTCTTACCTCAAAACTGCCATATCTCGCGAACGGATTGACCAATCCGCAAAGTTTCTGTTGCATCTGAAAGTAGAAACTAGCCCCATTACAACGGTATGAGTAGTTTTCCCCTAGGCCGTTCTGGTTATTCGTTTCGAGGATCAGAACTGCGAAAATTTGGAGTTTCTCAAGCGTTTCTTACCTCAAAGCTGCCATATCTCGCGAACGGATTGACCAATCCGCAAAGTTTCTGTTGCATCTGAAAGTAGAAACTAGCCCCATTACAACGGTACGAGTAGTTTTCCCCTAGGCCGTTCTGGTTATTCGTTTCGAGCATCAGAACTGCGAAAATTTGGAGTTTCTCAAGCGTTTCTTACCTCAAAGCTGCCATATCTCGCGAACGGATTGACCAATCCGCAAAGTTTCTGTTGCATCTGAAAGTAGAAACTAGCCCCATTACAACGGTATGAGTAGTTTTCCCCTAGGCCGTTCTGGTTATTCGTTTCGAGCATCAGAACTAGGAAAATTTGGAGTTTTTCAAGCGTTTCTTACCACAAAACTGCCATATCTCGCGAATGGATTGACCAATCCGCAAAGTTTCTGTTGCATCTGAAAGTAGAAACTAGCCCCATTACAACGGTATGAGTAGTTTTCCCCTAGGCCGTTCTGGTTATTCGTTTCGAGCATCAGAACTGCGAAAATTTGGAGTTTTTCAAGCGTTTCTTACCTCAAAACTGCCATATCTCGCGAACGGATTGACCAATCCGCAAAGTTTCTGTTGCATCTGAAAGTAGAAACTCGCCCCATTACAACGGTATGAGTAGTTTTCCCCTAGGCCGTTCTAGTTATTCGTTTCGAGCATCAGAACTGCGAAAATTTGGAGTTTTTCAAGCGTTTCTTACCTCAAAACTGCCATATCTCGCGAACGGATTGACCAATCCGCAAAGTTTCTGTTGCATCTGAAAGTAGAAACTCGCCCCATTACAACGGTATGAGTAGTTTTCCCCTAGGCCGTTCTGGTTATTCGTTTCGAGCATCAGAACTAGGAAAATTTGGAGTTTTTCAAGCGTTTCTTACCTGAAAACTGCCATATCTCGCGAACGGATTGACCAATCCGCAAAGTTTCTGTTGCATCTGAAAGTAGAAACTAGCCCCATTACAACGGTATGAGTAGTTTTCCCCTAGGCCGTTCTAGTTATTCGTTTCGAGCATCAGAACTGCGAAAATTTGGAGTTTCTCAAGCGTTTCTTACACCAAAACTGCCATATCTCGCGAACGGATTGACCAATCCGCAAAGTTTCTGTTGCATCTGAAAGTAGAAACTAGCCCCATTACAACGGTATGAGTAGTTTTCCCCTAGGCCGTTCTGGTTATTCGTTTCGAGCATCAGAACTGCGAAAATTTGGAGTTTTTCAAGCGTTTCTTACCTCAAAACTGCCATATCTCGCGAACGGATTGACCAATCCGCAAAGTTTCTGTTGCATCTGAAAGTAGAAACTCGCCCCATTACAACGGTATGAGTAGTTTTCCCCTAGGCCGTTCTGGTTATTCGTTTCGAGCATCAGAACTAGGAAAATTTGGAGTTTTTCAAGCGTTTCTTACCTCAAAACTGCCATATCTCGCGAACGGATTGACCAATCCGCAAAGTTTCTGTTGCATCTGAAAGTAGAAACTAGCCCCATTACAACGGTATGAGTAGTTTTCCCCTAGGCCGTTCTGGTTAGTCGTTTCGAGCATCAGAACTGCGAAAATTTGGAGTTTTTCAAGCGTTTCTTACCTCAAAACTGCCATATCTCGCGAACGGATTGACCAATCCGCAAAGTTTCTGTTGCATCTGAAAGTAGAAACTCGCCCCATTACAACGGTATGAGTAGTTTTCCCCTAGGCCGTTCTAGTTATTCGTTTCGAGCATCAGAACTGCGAAAATTTGGAGTTTTTCAAGCGTTTCTTACCTCAAAACTGCCATATCTCGCGAACGGATTGAACAATCCGCAAAGTTTCTGTTGCATCTGAAAGTAGAAACTCGCCCCATTACAACGGTATGAGTAGTTTTCCGCTAGGCCGTTCTAGTTATTCGTTTCGAGCATCAGAACTAGGAAAATTTGGAGTTTTTCAAGCGTTTCTTACACCAAAACTGCCATATCTCGCGAACGGATTGACCAATCCGTAAAGTTTCTGTTGCATCTGAAAGTAGAAACTCGCCCCATTACACCGGTATGAGTAGTTTTCCCCTAGGCCGTTCTGGTTATTCGTTTCGAGCATCAGAACTGCGAAAATTTGGAGTTTTTCAAGCGTTTCTTACCTCAAAACTGCCATATCTCGCGAACGGATTGACCAATCCGCAAAGTTTCTGTTGCATCTGAAAGTAGAAACTAGCCCCATTACAACGGTATGAGTAGTTTTCCCCTAGGCCGTTCTGGTTATTCGTTTCGAGGATCAGAACTGCGAAAATTTGGAGTTTCTCAAGCGTTTCTTACCTCAAAGCTGCCATATCTCGCGAACGGATTGACCAATCCGCAAAGTTTCTGTTGCATCTGAAAGTAGAAACTAGCCCCATTACAACGGTATGAGTAGTTTTCCCCTAGGCCGTTCTGGTTATTCGTTTCGAGCATCAGAACTGCGAAAATTTGGAGTTTCTCAAGCGTTTCTTACCTCAAAGCTGCCATATCTCGCGAACGGATTGACCAATCCGCAAAGTTTCTGTTGCATCTGAAAGTAGAAACTAGCCCCATTACAACGGTATGAGTAGTTTTCCCCTAGGCCGTTCTGGTTATTCGTTTCGAGCATCAGAACTAGGAAAATTTGGAGTTTTTCAAGCGTTTCTTACCTCAAAACTGCCATATCTCGCGAACGGATTGACCAATCCGCAAAGTTTCTGTTGCATCTGAAAGTAGAAACTCGCCCCATTACAACGGTATGAGTAGTTTTCCCCTAGGCCGTTCTGGTTATTCGTTTCGAGCATCAGAACTAGGAAAATTTGGAGTTTTTCAAGCGTTTCTTACCTCAAAACTGCCATATCTCGCGAACGGATTGACCAATCCGCAAAGTTTCTGTTGCATCTGAAAGTAGAAACTAGCCCCATTACAACGGTATGAGTAGTTTTCCCCTAGGCCGTTCTGGTTAGTCGTTTCGAGCATCAGAACTGCGAAAATTTGGAGTTTTTCAAGCGTTTCTTACCTCAAAACTGCCATATCTCGCGAACGGATTGACCAATCCGCAAAGTTTCTGTTGCATCTGAAAGTAGAAACTCGCCCCATTACAACGGTATGAGTAGTTTTCCCCTAGGCCGTTCTAGTTATTCGTTTCGAGCATCAGAACTGCGAAAATTTGGAGTTTTTCAAGCGTTTCTTACCTCAAAACTGCCATATCTCGCGAACGGATTGAACAATCCGCAAAGTTTCTGTTGCATCTGAAAGTAGAAACTCGCCCCATTACAACGGTATGAGTAGTTTTCCGTTAGGCCGTTCTAGTTATTCGTTTCGAGCATCAGAACTAGGAAAATTTGGAGTTTTTCAAGCGTTTCTTACACCAAAACTGCCATATCTCGCGAACGGATTGACCAATCCGTAAAGTTTCTGTTGCATCTGAAAGTAGAAACTCGCCCCATTACACCGGTATGAGTAGTTTTCCCCTAGGCCGTTCTGGTTATTCGTTTCGAGCATCAGAACTGCGAAAATTTGGAGTTTTTCAAGCGTTTCTTACCTCAAAACTGCCATATCTCGCGAACGGATTGACCAATCCGCAAAGTTTCTGTTGCATCTGAAAGTGGAAACTAGCCCCATTACAACGGTATGAGTAGTTTTCCCCTAGGCCGTTCTGGTTATTCGTTTCGAGGATCAGAACTGCGAAAATTTGGAGTTTCTCAAGCGTTTCTTACCTCAAAGTTGCCATATCTCGCGAACGGATTGACCAATCCGCAAAGTTTCTGTTGCATCTGAAAGTAGAAACTAGCCCCATTACAACGGTATGAGTAGTTTTCCCCTAGGCCGTTCTGGTTATTCGTTTCGAGCATCAGAACTGCGAAAATTTGGAGTTTCTCAAGCGTTTCTTACCTCAAAGCTGCCATATCTCGCGAACGGATTGACCAATCCGCAAAGTTTCTGTTGCATCTGAAAGTAGAAACTAGCCCCATTACAACGGTATGAGTAGTTTTCCCCTAGGCCGTTCTGGTTATTCGTTTCGAGCATCAGAACTAGGAAAATTTGGAGTTTTTCAAGCGTTTCTTACCACAAAACTGCCATATCTCGCGAATGGATTGACCAATCCGCAAAGTTTCTGTTGCATCTGAAAGTAGAAACTAGCCCCATTACAACGGTATGAGTAGTTTTCCCCTAGGCCGTTCTGGTTATTCGTTTCGAGCATCAGAACTGCGAAAATTTGGAGTTTTTCAAGCGTTTCTTACCTCAAAACTGCCATATCTCGCGAACGGATTGACCAATCCGCAAAGTTTCTGTTGCATCTGAAAGTAGAAACTCGCCCCATTACAACGGTATGAGTAGTTTTCCCCTAGGCTGTTCTAGTTATTCGTTTCGAGCATCAGAACTGCGAAAATTTGGAGTTTTTCAAGCGTTTCTTACCTCAAAACTGCCATATCTCGCGAACGGATTGACCAATCCGCAAAGTTTCTGTTGCATCTGAAAGTAGAAACTCGCCCCATTACAACGGTATGAGTAGTTTTCCCCTAGGCCGTTCTGGTTATTCGTTTCGAGCATCAGAACTAGGAAAATTTGGAGTTTTTCAAGCGTTTCTTACCCCAAAACTGCCATATCTCGCGAACGGATTGACCAATCCGTAAAGTTTCTGTTGCATCTGAAAGTAGAAACTCGCCCTATTACACCGGTATGAGTAGTTTTCCCCTAGGCCGTTCTGGTTATTCGTTTCGAGCATCAGAACTGCGAAAATTTGGAGTTTTTCAAGCGTTTCTTACCTCAAAACTGCCATATCTCGCGAACGGATTGACCAATCCGCAAAGTTTCTGTTGCATCTGAAAGTAGAAACTCGCCCCATTACAACGGTATGAGTAGTTTTCCCCTAGGCCGTTCTGGTTATTCGTTTCGAGCATCAGAACTAGGAAAATTTGGAGTTTTTCAAGCGTTTCTTACCTCAAAACTGCCATATCTCGCGAACGGATTGACCAATCCGCAAAGTTTCTGTTGCATCTGAAAGTAGAAACTAGCCCCATTACAACGGTATGAGTAGTTTTCCCCTAGCCCGTTCTGGTTATTCGTTTCGAGCATCAGAACTGCGAAAATTTGCAGTTTTTCAAGCGTTTCTTACCTCAAAACTGCCATATCTCGCGAACGGATTGACCAATCCGCAAAGTTTCTGTTGCATCTGAAAGTAGAAACTAGCCCCATTACAACGGTATGAGTAGTTTTCCCCTAGGCCGTTCTGGTTATTCGTTTCGAGCATCAGAACTGCGAAAATTTGGAGTTTTTCAAGCGTTTCTTACACCAAAACTGCCATATCTCGCGAACGGATTGACCAATCCGTAAAGTTTCTGTTGCATCTGAAAGTAGAAACTCGCCCCATTACAACGGTATGAGTAGTTTTCCCCTAGGCCGTTCTGGTTATTCGTTTCGAGCATCAGAACTGCGAAAATTTGAAGTTTTTCAAGCGTTTCTTACCCCAAAACTGCAATATCTCGCGAACGGATTGACCAATCCGTAAAGTTTCTGTTGCATCTGAAAGTAGAAACTCGCCCTATTACACCGGTATGAGTAGTTTTCCCCTAGGCCGTTCTGGTTATTCGTTTCGAGCATCAGAACTGCGAAAATTTGGAGTTTTTCAAGCGTTTCTTACCTCAAAACTGCCATATCTCGCGAACGGATTGACCAATCCGCAAAGTTTCTGTTGCATCTGAAAGTAGAAACTCGCCCCATTACAACGGTATGAGTAGTTTTCCCCTAGGCCGTTCTGGTTATTCGTTTCGAGCATCAGAACTAGGAAAATTTGGAGTTTTTCAAGCGTTTCTTACCTCAAAACTGCCATATCTCGCGAACGGATTGACCAATCCGCAAAGTTTCTGTTGCATCTGAAAGTAGAAACTAGCCCCATTACAACGGTATGAGTAGTTTTCCCCTAGCCCATTCTGGTTATTCGTTTCGAGCATCAGAACTGCGAAAATTTGCAGTTTTTCAAGCGTTTCTTACCTCAAAACTGCCATATCTCGCGAACGGATTGACCAATCCGCAAAGTTTCTGTTGCATCTGAAAGTAGAAACTAGCCCCATTACAACGGTATGAGTAGTTTTCCCCTAGGCCGTTCTGGTTATTCGTTTCGAGCATCAGAACTGCGAAAATTTGGAGTTTTTCAAGCGTTTCTTACACCAAAACTGCCATATCTCGCGAACGGATTGACCAATCCGTAAAGTTTCTGTTGCATCTGAAAGTAGAAACTCGCACCATTACAACGGTATGAGTAGTTTTCCCCTAGGCCGTTCTGGTTATTCGTTTCGAGCATCAGAACTGCGAAAATTTGGAGTTTTTCAAGCGTTTCTTACACCAAAACTGCCATATCTCGCGAACGGATTGACCAATCCGTAAAGTTTCTGTTGCATCTGAAAGTAGAAACTCGCCCCATTACAACGGTATGAGTAGTTTTCCCCTAGGCCGTTCTAGTTATTCGTTTCGAGCATCAGAACTGTGAACATTTGGAGTTTCTCAAGCGTTTCTTACCTCAAAACTGCCATATCTCGCGAACGGATTGACCAATCCGCAAAGTTTCTGTTGCATCTGAAAGTAGAAACTAGCCCCATTACAACGGTATGAGTAGTTTTCCCCTAGGCCGTTCTGGTTATTCGTTTCGAGCATCAGAACTGCGAAAATTTGGAGTTTTTCAAGCGTTTCTTACACCAAAACTGCCATATCTCGCGAACGGATTGACCAATCCGTAAAGTTTCTGTTGCATCTGAAAGTAGAAACTCGCCCCATTACACCGGTATGAGTAGTTTTCCCCTAGGCCGTTCTGGTTATTCGTTTCGAGCATCAGAACTGCGAAAATTTGGAGTTTTTCAAGCGTTTCTTACCTCAAAACTGCCATATCTCGCGAACGGATTGACCAATCCGCAAAGTTTCTGTTGCATCTGAAAGTAGAAACTAGCCCCATTACAACGGTATGAGTAGTTTTCCCCTAGGCCGTTCTGGTTATTCGTTTCGAGGATCAGAACTGCGAAAATTTGGAGTTTCTCAAGCGTTTCTTACCTCAAAGCTGCCATATCTCGCGAACGGATTGACCAATCCGCAAAGTTTCTGTTGCATCTGAAAGTAGAAACTAGCCCCATTACAACGGTATGAGTAGTTTTCCCCTAGGCCGTTCTGGTTATTCGTTTCGAGCATCAGAACTGCGAAAATTTGGAGTTTCTCAAGCGTTTCTTACCTCAAAGCTGCCATATCTCGCGAACGGATTGACCAATCCGCAAAGTTTCTGTTGCATCTGAAAGTAGAAACTAGCCCCATTACAACGGTATGAGTAGTTTTCCCCTAGGCCGTTCTGGTTATTCGTTTCGAGCATCAGAACTAGGAAAATTTGGAGTTTTTCAAGCGTTTCTTACCACAAAACTGCCATATCTCGCGAATGGATTGACCAATCCGCAAAGTTTCTGTTGCATCTGAAAGTAGAAACTAGCCCCATTACAACGGTATGAGTAGTTTTCCCCTAGGCCGTTCTGGTTATTCGTTTCGAGCATCAGAACTGCGAAAATTTGGAGTTTTTCAAGCGTTTCTTACCTCAAAACTGCCATATCTCGCGAACGGATTGACCAATCCGCAAAGTTTCTGTTGCATCTGAAAGTAGAAACTCGCCCCATTACAACGGTATGAGTAGTTTTCCCCTAGGCCGTTCTAGTTATTCGTTTCGAGCATCAGAACTGCGAAAATTTGGAGTTTTTCAAGCGTTTCTTACCTCAAAACTGCCATATCTCGCGAACGGATTGACCAATCCGCAAAGTTTCTGTTGCATCTGAAAGTAGAAACTCGCCCCATTACAACGGTATGAGTAGTTTTCCCCTAGGCCGTTCTGGTTATTCGTTTCGAGCATCAGAACTAGGAAAATTTGGAGTTTTTCAAGCGTTTCTTACCTCAAAGCTGCCATATCTCGCGAACGGATTGACCAATCCGCAAAGTTTCTGTTGCATCTGAAAGTAGAAACTAGCCCCATTACAACGGTATGAGTAGTTTTCCCCTAGGCCGTTCTAGTTATTCGTTTCGAGCATCAGAACTGCGAAAATTTGGAGTTTTTCAAGCGTTTCTTACCTCAAAACTGCCATATCTCGCGAACGGATTGACCAATCCGCAAAGTTTCTGTTGCATCTGAAAGTAGAAACTCGCCCCATTACAACGGTATGAGTAGTTTTCCGCTAGGCCGTTCTAGTTATTCGTTTCGAGCATCAGAACTGCGAACATTTGGAGTTTCTCAAGCGTTTCTTACCTCAAAACTGCCATATCTCGCGAACGGATTGACCAATCCGCAAAGTTTCTGTTGCATCTGAAAGTAGAAACTAGCCCCATTACAACGGTATGAGTAGTTTTCCCCTAGGCCGTTCTGGTTATTCGTTTCGAGCATCAGAACTAGGAAAATTTGGAGTTTTTCAAGCGTTTCTTACCACAAAACTGCCATATCT
This sequence comes from Ptiloglossa arizonensis, assembly GCF_051014685.1. Lineage (NCBI taxonomy): Eukaryota > Metazoa > Arthropoda > Insecta > Hymenoptera > Colletidae > Ptiloglossa > Ptiloglossa arizonensis. Next base: position 237,989 of record NW_027478955.1, read on the forward strand.
CGCGAATGGATTGACCAATCCGCAAAGTTTCTGTTGCATCTGAAAGTAGAAACTAGCCCCATTACAACGGTATGAGTAGTTTTCCCCTAGGCCGTTCTGGTTATTCGTTTCGAGCATCAGAACTGCGAAAATTTGGAGTTTTTCAAGCGTTTCTTACCTCAAAACTGCCATATCTCGCGAACGGATTGACCAATCCGCAAAGTTTCTGTTGCATCTGAAAGTAGAAACTAGCCCCATTACAACGGTATGAGTAGTTTTCCCCTAGGCCGTTCTAGTTATTCGTTTCGAGCATCAGAACTGCGAAAATTTGGAGTTTTTCAAGCGTTTCTTACCTCAAAACTGCCATATCTCGCGAACGGATTGACCAATCCGTAAAGTTTCTGTTGCATCTGAAAGTAGAAACTCGCCCCATTACAACGGTATGAGTAGTTTTCCGCTAGGCCGTTCTAGTTATTCGTTTCGAGCATCAGAACTGCGAACATTTGGAGTTTCTCAAGCGTTTCTTACCTCAAAACTGCCATATCTCGCGAACGGATTGACCAATCCGCAAAGTTTCTGTTGCATCTGAAAGTAGAAACTAGCCCCATTACAACGGTATGAGTAGTTTTCCCCTAGGCCGTTCTGGTTATTCGTTTCGAGCATCAGAACTGCGAAAATTTGGAGTTTTTCAAGCGTTTCTTACCTTATAACTGCCATATCTCGCGAACGGATTGACCAATCCTCAAAGTTTCTGTTGCATCTGAAAGTAGAAACTAGCCCCATTACAACGGTATGAGTAGTTTTCCCCTAGGCCGTTCTGGTTATTCGTTTCGAGCATCAGAACTGCGAAAATTTGGAGTTTTTCAAGCGTTTCTTACCTCAAAACTGCCATATCTCGCGAACGGATTGACCAATCCGCAAAGTTTCTGTTGCATCTGAAAGTAGAAACTCGCCCCATTACAACGGTATGAGTAGTTTTCCCCTAGGCCGTTCTGGTTATTCGTTTCGAGCATCAGAACTAGGAAAATTTGGAGTTTTTCAAGCGTTTCTTACCTCAAAGCTGCCATATCTCGCGAACGGATTGACCAATCCGCAAAGTTTCTGTTGCATCTGAAAGTAGAAACTAGCCCCATTACAACGGTATGAGTAGTTTTCCCCTAGGCCGTTCTAGTTATTCGTTTCGAGCATCAGAACTGCGAAAATTTGGAGTTTTTCAAGCGTTTCTTACCTCAAAACTGCCATATCTCGCGAACGGATTGACCAATCCGCAAAGTTTCTGTTGCATCTGAAAGTAGAAACTCGCCCCATTACAACGGTATGAGTAGTTTTCCGCTAGGCCGTTCTAGTTATTCGTTTCGAGCATCAGAACTGCGAACATTTGGAGTTTCTCAAGCGTTTCTTACCTCAAAACTGCCATATCTCGCGAACGGATTGACCAATCCGCAAAGTTTCTGTTGCATCTGAAAGTAGAAACTAGCCCCATTACAACGGTATGAGTAGTTTTCCCCTAGGCCGTTCTGGTTATTCGTTTCGAGCATCAGAACTAGGAAAATTTGGAGTTTTTCAAGCGTTTCTTACCACAAAACTGCCATATCTCGCGAATGGATTGACCAATCCGCAAAGTTTCTGTTGCATCTGAAAGTAGAAACTAGCCCCATTACAACGGTATGAGTAGTTTTCCCCTAGGCCGTTCTGGTTATTCGTTTCGAGCATCAGAACTGCGAAAATTTGGAGTTTTTCAAGCGTTTCTTACCTCAAAACTGCCATATCTCGCGAACGGATTGACCAATCCGCAAAGTTTCTGTTGCATCTGAAAGTAGAAACTAGCCCCATTACAACGGTATGAGTAGTTTTCCCCTAGGCCGTTCTAGTTATTCGTTTCGAGCATCAGAACTGCGAAAATTTGGAGTTTTTCAAGCGTTTCTTACCTCAAAACTGCCATATCTCGCGAACGGATTGACCAATCCGTAAAGTTTCTGTTGCATCTGAAAGTAGAAACTCGCCCCATTACAACGGTATGAGTAGTTTTCCGCTAGGCCGTTCTAGTTATTCGTTTCGAGCATCAGAACTGCGAACATTTGGAGTTTCTCAAGCGTTTCTTACCTCAAAACTGCCATATCTCGCGAACGGATTGACCAATCCGCAAAGTTTCTGTTGCATCTGAAAGTAGAAACTAGCCCCATTACAACGGTATGAGTAGTTTTCCCCTAGGCCGTTCTGGTTATTCGTTTCGAGCATCAGAACTGCGAAAATTTGGAGTTTTTCAAGCGTTTCTTACCTTATAACTGCCATATCTCGCGAACGGATTGACCAATCCTCAAAGTTTCTGTTGCATCTGAAAGTAGAAACTAGCCCCATTACAACGGTATGAGTAGTTTTCCCCTAGGCCGTTCTGGTTATTCGTTTCGAGCATCAGAACTGCGAAAATTTGGAGTTTTTCAAGCGTTTCTTACCTCAAAACTGCCATATCTCGCGAACGGATTGACCAATCCGCAAAGTTTCTGTTGCATCTGAAAGTAGAAACTCGCCCCATTACAACGGTATGAGTAGTTTTCCCCTAGGCCGTTCTGGTTATTCGTTTCGAGCATCAGAACTGCGAAAATTTGGAGTTTTTCAAGCGTTTCTTACCTCAAAACTGCCATATCTCGCGAACGGATTGACCAATCCGCAAAGTTTCTGTTGCATCTGAAAGTAGAAACTAGCCCCATTACAACGGTATGAGTAGTTTTCCCCTAGGCCGTTCTGGTTATTCGTTTCGAGCATCAGAACTGCGAAAATTTGGAGTTTTTCAAGCGTTTCTTACCCCAAAACTGCCATATCTCGCGAACGGATTGACCAATCCGTAAAGTTTCTGTTGCATCTGAAAGTAGAAACTCGCCCTATTACACCGGTATGAGTAGTTTTCCCCTAGGCCGTTCTGGTTATTCGTTTCGAGCATCAGAACTGCGAAAATTTGGAGTTTTTCAAGCGTTTCTTACCTCAAAACTGCCATATCTCGCGAACGGATTGACCAATCCGCAAAGTTTCTGTTGCATCTGAAAGTAGAAACTCGCCCCATTACAACGGTATGAGTAGTTTTCCCCTAGGCCGTTCTGGTTATTCGTTTCGAGCATCAGAACTAGGAAAATTTGGAGTTTTTCAAGCGTTTCTTACCTCAAAACTGCCATATCTCGCGAACGGATTGACCAATCCGCAAAGTTTCTGTTGCATCTGAAAGTAGAAACTAGCCCCATTACAACGGTGTGAGTAGTTTTCCCCTAGGCCGTTCTAGTTATTCGTTTCGAGCATCAGAACTGCGAAAATTTGGAGTTTCTCAAGCGTTTCTTACCTCAAAACTGCCATATCTCGCGAACGGATTGACCAATCCGCAAAGTTTCTGTTGCATCTGAAAGTAGAAACTAGCCCCATTACAACGGTATGAGTAGTTTTCCCCTAGGCCGTTCTGGTTATTCGTTTCGAGCATCAGAACTGCGAAAATTTGGAGTTTCTCAAGCGTTTCTTACCTCAAAACTGCCATATCTCGCGAACGGATTGACCAATCCGCAAAGTTTCTGTTGCATCTGAAAGTAGAAACTAGCCCCATTACAACGGTATGAGTAGTTTTCCCCTAGGCCGTTCTGGTTATTCGTTTCGAGCATCAGAACTGCGAAAATTTGGAGTTTTTCAAGCGTTTCTTACCTCAAAACTGCCATATCTCGCGAACGGATTGACCAATCCGCAAAGTTTCTGTTGCATCTGAAAGTAGAAACTCGCCCCATTACAACGGTATGAGTAGTTTTCCCCTAGGCCGTTCTAGTTATTCGTTTCGAGCATCAGAACTGCGAAAATTTGGAGTTTTTCAAGCGTTTCTTACCTCAAAACTGCCATATCTCGCGAACGGATTGACCAATCCGCAAAGTTTCTGTTGCATCTGAAAGTAGAAACTCGCCCCATTACAACGGTATGAGTAGTTTTCCCCTAGGCCGTTCTGGTTATTCGTTTCGAGCATCAGAACAGCGAAAATTTGGAGTTTTTCAAGCGTTTCTTACCTCAAAACTGCCATATCTCGCGAACGGATTGACCAATCCGCAAAGTTTCTGTTGCATCTGAAAGTAGAAACTCGCCCCATTACAACGGTATGAGTAGTTTTCCCCTAGGCCGTTCTAGTTATTCGTTTCGAGCATCAGAACTGCGAAAATTTGGAGTTTTTCAAGCGTTTCTTACCTCAAAACTGCCATATCTGGCGAACGGATTGACCAATCCGCAAAGTTTCTGTTGCATCTGAAAGTAGAAACTCGCCCCATTACAACGGTATGAGTAGTTTTCCCCTAGGCCGTTCTGGTTATTCGTTTGGAGCATCAGAACTAGGAAAATTTGGAGTTTTTCAAGCGTTTCTTACCTCAAAACTGCCATATCTCGCGAACGGATTGACCAATCCGCAAAGTTTCTGTTGCATCTGAAAGTAGAAACTCGCCCCATTACAACGGTATGAGTAGTTTTCCCCTAGGCCGTTCTAGTTATTCGTTTCGAGCATCAGAACTGCGAAAATTTGGAGTTTTTCAAGCGTTTCTTACCTCAAAACTGCCATATCTCGCGAACGGATTGACCAATCCGCAAAGTTTCTGTTGCATCTGAAAGTAGAAACTCGCCCCATTACAACGGTATGAGTAGTTTTCCCCTAGGCCGTTCTGGTTATTCGTTTCGAGCATCAGAACTAGGAAAATTTGGAGTTTTTCAAGCGTTTCTTACCTCAAAGCTGCCATATCTCGCGAACGGATTGACCAATCCGCAAAGTTTCTGTTGCATCTGAAAGTAGAAACTAGCCCCATTACAACGGTATGAGTAGTTTTCCCCTAGGCCGTTCTAGTTATTCGTTTCGAGCATCAGAACTGCGAAAATTTGGAGTTTTTCAAGCGTTTCTTACCTCAAAACTGCCATATCTCGCGAACGGATTGACCAATCCGCAAAGTTTCTGTTGCATCTGAAAGTAGAAACTCGCCCCATTACAACGGTATGAGTAGTTTTCCGCTAGGCCGTTCTAGTTACTCGTTTCGAGCATCAGAACTGCGAACATTTGGAGTTTCTCAAGCGTTTCTTACCTCAAAACTGCCATATCTCGCGAACGGATTGACCAATCCGCAAAGTTTCTGTTGCATCTGAAAGTAGAAACTAGCCCCATTACAACGGTATGAGTAGTTTTCCCCTAGGCCGTTCTGGTTATTCGTTTCGAGCATCAGAACTAGGAAAATTTGGAGTTTTTCAAGCGTTTCTTACCACAAAACTGCCATATCTCGCGAATGGATTGACCAATCCGCAAAGTTTCTGTTGCATCTGAAAGTAGAAACTAGCCCCATTACAACGGTATGAGTAGTTTTCCCCTAGGCCGTTCTGGTTATTCGTTTCGAGCATCAGAACTGCGAAAATTTGGAGTTTTTCAAGCGTTTCTTACCTCAAAACTGCCATATCTCGCGAACGGATTGACCAATCCGCAAAGTTTCTGTTGCATCTGAAAGTAGAAACTAGCCCCATTACAACGGTATGAGTAGTTTTCCCCTAGGCCGTTCTAGTTATTCGTTTCGAGCATCAGAACTGCGAAAATTTGGAGTTTTTCAAGCGTTTCTTACCTCAAAACTGCCATATCTCGCGAACGGATTGACCAATCCGTAAAGTTTCTGTTGCATCTGAAAGTAGAAACTCGCCCCATTACAACGGTATGAGTAGTTTTCCGCTAGGCCGTTCTAGTTATTCGTTTCGAGCATCAGAACTGCGAACATTTGGAGTTTCTCAAGCGTTTCTTACCTCAAAACTGCCATATCTCGCGAACGGATTGACCAATCCGCAAAGTTTCTGTTGCATCTGAAAGTAGAAACTAGCCCCATTACAACGGTATGAGTAGTTTTCCCCTAGGCCGTTCTGGTTATTCGTTTCGAGCATCAGAACTGCGAAAATTTGGAGTTTTTCAAGCGTTTCTTACCTTATAACTGCCATATCTCGCGAACGGATTGACCAATCCTCAAAGTTTCTGTTGCATCTGAAAGTAGAAACTAGCCCCATTACAACGGTATGAGTAGTTTTCCCCTAGGCCGTTCTGGTTATTCGTTTCGAGCATCAGAACTGCGAAAATTTGGAGTTTTTCAAGCGTTTCTTACCTCAAAACTGCCATATCTCGCGAACGGATTGACCAATCCGCAAAGTTTCTGTTGCATCTGAAAGTAGAAACTCGCCCCATTACAACGGTATGAGTAGTTTTCCCCTAGGCCGTTCTGGTTATTCGTTTCGAGCATCAGAACTGCGAAAATTTGGAGTTTTTCAAGCGTTTCTTACCTCAAAACTGCCATATCTCGCGAACGGATTGACCAATCCGCAAAGTTTCTGTTGCATCTGAAAGTAGAAACTAGCCCCATTACAACGGTATGAGTAGTTTTCCCCTAGGCCGTTCTGGTTATTCGTTTCGAGCATCAGAACTGCGAAAATTTGGAGTTTTTCAAGCGTTTCTTACCCCAAAACTGCCATATCTCGCGAACGGATTGACCAATCCGTAAAGTTTCTGTTGCATCTGAAAGTAGAAACTCGCCCTATTACACCGGTATGAGTAGTTTTCCCCTAGGCCGTTCTGGTTATTCGTTTCGAGCATCAGAACTGCGAAAATTTGGAGTTTTTCAAGCGTTTCTTACCTCAAAACTGCCATATCTCGCGAACGGATTGACCAATCCGCAAAGTTTCTGTTGCATCTGAAAGTAGAAACTAGCCCCATTACAACGGTATGAGTAGTTTTCCCCTAGGCCGTTCTGGTTAGTCGTTTCGAGCATCAGAACTGCGAAAATTTGCAGTTTTTCAAGCGTTTCTTACCTCAAAACTGCCATATCTCGCGAACGGATTGACCAATCCGCAAAGTTTCTGTTGCATCTGAAAGTAGAAACTAGCCCCATTACAACGGTATGAGTAGTTTTCCCCTAGGCCGTTCTGGTTATTCGTTTCGAGCATCAGAACTGCGAAAATTTGGAGTTTTTCAAGCGTTTCTTACCTTATAACTGCCATATCTCGCGAACGGATTGACCAATCCTCAAAGTTTCTGTTGCATCTGAAAGTAGAAACTAGCCCCATTACAACGGTATGAGTAGTTTTCCCCTAGGCCGTTCTGGTTATTCGTTTCGAGCATCAGAACTGCGAAAATTTGGAGTTTTTCAAGCGTTTCTTACCTCAAAACTGCCATATCTCGCGAACGGATTGACCAATCCGCAAAGTTTCTGTTGCATTTGAAAGTAGAAACTAGCCCCATTACAACGGTATGAGTAGTTTTCCCCTAGGCCGTTCTGGTTATTCGTTTCGAGGATCAGAACTGCGAAAATTTGGAGTTTCTCAAGCGTTTCTTACCTCAAAACTGCCATATCTCGCGAACGGATTGACCAATCCGCAAAGTTTCTGTTGCATCTGAAAGTAGAAACTCGCCCCATTACAACGGTATGAGTAGTTTTCCCCTAGGCCGTTCTAGTTATTCGTTTCGAGCATCAGAACTGCGAAAATTTGGAGTTTTTCAAGCGTTTCTTACCTCAAAACTCCATATCTCGCGAACGGATTGACCAATCCGCAAAGTTTCTGTTGCATCTGAAAGTAGAAACTCGCCCCATTACAACGGTATGAGTAGTTTTCCCCTAGGCCGTTCTGGTTATTCGTTTCGAGCATCAGAACTAGGAAAATTTGGAGTTTTTCAAGCGTTTCTTACCTCAAAACTGCCATATCTCGCGAACGGATTGACCAATCCGCAAAGTTTCTGTTGCATCTGAAAGTAGAAACTAGCCCCATTACAACGGTATGAGTAGTTTTCCCCTAGGCCGTTCTAGTTATTCGTTTCGAGCATCAGAACTGCGAAAATTTGGAGTTTTTCAAGCGTTTCTTACCTCAAAACTGCCATATCTCGCGAACGGATTGACCAATCCGCAAAGTTTCTGTTGCATCTGAAAGTAGAAACTCGCCCCATTACAACGGTATGAGTAGTTTTCCCCTAGGCCGTTCTGGTTATTCGTTTCGAGCATCAGAACTGCGAAAATTTGGAGTTTTTCAAGCGTTTCTTACCTTATAACTGCCATATCTCGCGAACGGATTGACCAATCCTCAAAGTTTCTGTTGCATCTGAAAGTAGAAACTAGCCCCATTACAACGGTATGAGTAGTTTTCCCCTAGGCCGTTCTGGTTATTCGTTTCGAGCATCAGAACTGCGAAAATTTGGAGTTTTTCAAGCGTTTCTTACCTCAAAACTGCCATATCTCGCGAACGGATTGACCAATCCGCAAAGTTTCTGTTGCATCTGAAAGTAGAAACTCGCCCCATTACAACGGTATGAGTAGTTTTCCCCTAGGCCGTTCTGGTTATTCGTTTCGAGCATCAGAACTGCGAAAATTTGGAGTTTTTCAAGCGTTTCTTACCTCAAAACTGCCATATCTCGCGAACGGATTGACCAATCCGCAAAGTTTCTGTTGCATCTGAAAGTAGAAACTAGCCCCATTACAACGGTATGAGTAGTTTTCCCCTAGGCCGTTCTGGTTATTCGTTTCGAGCATCAGAACTGCGAAAATTTGGAGTTTTTCAAGCGTTTCTTACCCCAAAACTGCCATATCTCGCGAACGGATTGACCAATCCGTAAAGTTTCTGTTGCATCTGAAAGTAGAAACTCGCCCTATTACACCGGTATGAGTAGTTTTCCCCTAGGCCGTTCTGGTTATTCGTTTCGAGCATCAGAACTGCGAAAATTTGGAGTTTTTCAAGCGTTTCTTACCTCAAAACTGCCATATCTCGCGAACGGATTGACAAATCCGCAAAGTTTCTGTTGCATCTGAAAGTAGAAACTCGCCCCATTACAACGGTATGAGTAGTTTTCCCCTAGGCCGTTCTGGTTATTCGTTTCGAGCATCAGAACTAGGAAAATTTGGAGTTTTTCAAGCGTTTCTTACCTCAAAACTGCCATATCTCGCGAACGGATTGACCAATCCGCAAAGTTTCTGTTGCATCTGAAAGTAGAAACTAGCCCCATTACAACGGTATGAGTAGTTTTCCCCTAGGCCGTTCTAGTTATTCGTTTCGAGCATCAGAACTGCGAAAATTTGGAGTTTTTCAAGCGTTTCTTACCTCAAAACTGCCATATCTCGCGAACGGATTGACCAATCCGCAAAGTTTCTGTTGCATCTGAAAGTAGAAACTCGCCCCATTACAACGGTATGAGTAGTTTTCCCCTAGGCCGTTCTAGTTATTCGTTTCGAGCATCAGAACTGTGAACATTTGGAGTTTCTCAAGCGTTTCTTACCTCAAAACTGCCATATCTCGCGAACGGATTGACCAATCCGCAAAGTTTCTGTTGCATCTGAAAGTAGAAACTAGCCCCATTACAACGGTATGAGTAGTTTTCCCCTAGGCCGTTCTGGTTATTCGTTTCGAGGATCAGAACTGCGAAAATTTGCAGTTTTTCAAGCGTTTCTTACCTCAAAACTGCCATATCTCGCGAACGGATTGACCAATCCGCAAAGTTTCTGTTGCATCTGAAAGTAGAAACTAGCCCCATTACAACGGTATGAGTAGTTTTCCCCTAGGCCGTTCTGGTTATTCGTTTCGAGCATCAGAACTGCGAAAATTTGGAGTTTTTCAAGCGTTTCTTACACCAAAACTGCCATATCTCGCGAACGGATTGACCAATCCGTAAAGTTTCTGTTGCATCTGAAAGTAGAAACTCGCCCCATTACACCGGTATGAGTAGTTTTCCCCTAGGCCGTTCTGGTTATTCGTTTCGAGCATCAGAACTGCGAAAATTTGGAGTTTTTCAAGCGTTTCTTACCTCAAAACTGCCATATCTCGCGAACGGATTGACCAATCCGCAAAGTTTCTGTTGCATCTGAAAGTAGAAACTAGCCCCATTACAACGGTATGAGTAGTTTTCCCCTAGGCCGTTCTGGTTATTCGTTTCGAGCATCAGAACTGCGAAAATTTGGAGTTTTTCAAGCGTTTCTTACCTCAAAACTGCCATATCTCGCGAACGGATTGACCAATCCGCAAAGTTTCTGTTGCATCTGAAAGTAGAAACTCGCCCCATTACAACGGTATGAGTAGTTTTCCCCTAGGCCGTTCTAGTTATTCGTTTCGAGCATCAGAACTGCGAAAATTTGGAGTTTTTCAAGCGTTTCTTACCTCAAAACTGCCATATCTCGCGAACGGATTGACCAATCCGCAAAGTTTCTGTTGCATCTGAAAGTAGAAACTCGCCCCATTACAACGGTATGAGTAGTTTTCCCCTAGGCCGTTCTGGTTATTCGTTTCGAGCAACAGAACTAGGAAAATTTAGAGTTTTTCAAGCGTTTCTTACCTCAAAACTGCCATATCTCGCGAACGGATTGACCAATCCGCAAAGTTTCTGTTGCATCTGAAAGTAGAAACTCGCCCCATTACAACGGTATGAGTAGTTTTCCCCTAGGCCGTTCTGGTTATTCGTTTCGAGCATCAGAACTAGGAAAATTTGGAGTTTTTCAAGCGTTTCTTACCTCAAAACTGCCATATCTCGCGAACGGATTGACCAATCCGCAAAGTTTCTGTTGCATCTGAAAGTAGAAACTAGCCCCATTACAACGGTATGAGTAGTTTTCCCCTAGGCCGTTCTAGTTATTCGTTTCGAGCATCAGAACTGCGAAAATTTGGAGTTTTTCAAGCGTTTCTTACCTCAAAACTGCCATATCTCGCGAACGGATTGACCAATCCGCAAAGTTTCTGTTGCATCTGAAAGTAGAAACTCGCCCCATTACAACGGTATGAGTAGTTTTCCCCTAGGCCGTTCTAGTTATTCGTTTCGAGCATCAGAACTGCGAAAATTTGGAGTTTTTCAAGCGTTTCTTACCTCAAAACTGCCATATCTCGCGAACGGATTGACCAATCCGCAAAGTTTCTGTTGCATCTGAAAGTAGAAACTCGCCCCATTACAACGGTATGAGTAGTTTTCCCCTAGGCCGTTCTGGTTATTCGTTTCGAGCAACAGAACTAGGAAAATTTGGAGTTTTTCAAGCGTTTCTTACCTCAAAACTGCCATATCTCGCGAACGGATTGACCAATCCGCAAAGTTTCTGTTGCATCTGAAAGTAGAAACTCGCCCCATTACAACGGTATGAGTAGTTTTCCCCTAGGCCGTTCTGGTTATTCGTTTCGAGCATCAGAACTAGGAAAATTTGGAGTTTTTCAAGCGTTTCTTACCTCAAAACTGCCATATCTCGCGAACGGATTGACCAATCCGCAAAGTTTCTGTTGCATCTGAAAGTAGAAACTCGCCCCATTACAACGGTATGAGTAGTTTTCCCCTAGGCCGTTCTAGTTATTCGTTTCGAGCATCAGAACTGCGAAAATTTGGAGTTTTTCAAGCGTTTCTTACCTCAAAACTGCCATATCTCGCGAACGGATTGACCAATCCGCAAAGTTTCTGTTGCATCTGAAAGTAGAAACTCGCCCCATTACAACGGTATGAGTAGTTTTCCCCTAGGCCGTTCTGGTTATTCGTTTCGAGCAACAGAACTAGGAAAATTTGGAGTTTTTCAAGCGTTTCTTACCTCAAAACTGCCATATCTCGCGAACGGATTGACCAATCCGCAAAGTTTCTGTTGCATCTGAAAGTAGAAACTAGCCCCATTACAACGGTATGAGTAGTTTTCCCCTAGGCCGTTCTAGTTATTCGTTTCGAGCATCAGAACTGCGAAAATTTGGAGTTTTTCAAGCGTTTCTTACCTCAAAACTGCCATATCTCGCGAACGGATTGACCAATCCGCAAAGTTTCTGTTGCATCTGAAAGTAGAAACTCGCCCCATTACAACGGTATGAGTAGTTTTACGCTAGGCCGTTCTAGTTATTCGTTTCGAGCATCAGAACTGCGAACATTTGGAGTTTCCCAAGCGTTTCTTACCTCAAAACTGCCATATCTCGCGAACGGATTGACCAATCCGAAAAGTTTCTGTTGCATCTGAAAGTAGAAACTCGCCCCATTACAACGGTATGAGTAGTTTTCCCCTAGGCCGTTCTGGTTATTCGTTTCGAGCATCAGAACTGCGAAAATTTGGAGTTTTTCAAGCGTTTCTTACATCAAAACTGCCATATCTCGCGAACGGATTGACCAATCCGCAAAGTTTCTGTTGCATCTGAAAGTAGAAACTCGCCCCATTACAAAGGTATGAGTAGTTTTCCCCTAGGCCGTTCTGGTTATTCGCTTCGAGCATCAGAACTGCGAAAATTTGGAGTTTTTCAAGCGTTTCTTACCTCAAAACTGCCATATCTCGCGAACGGATTGACCAATCCGCAAAGTTTCTGTTGCATCTGAAAGTAGAAACTAGCCCCATTACAACGGTATGAGTAGTTTTCCCCTAGGCCGTTCTGGTTATTCGTTTCGAGCATCAGAACTGCGAAAATTTGGAGTTTCTCAAGCGTTTCTTACCTCAAAACTGCCATATCTCGCGAACGGATTGACCAATCCGCAAAGTTTCTGTTGCATCTGAAAGTAGAAACTAGCCCCATTACAACGGTATGAGTAGTTTTCCCCTAGGCCGTTCTGGTTATTCGTTTCGAGCATCAGAACTGCGAAAATTTGGAGTTTCTCAAGCGTTTCTTACCTCAAAACTGCCATATCTCGCGAACGGATTGACCAATCCGAAAAGTTTCTGTTGCATCTGAAAGTAGAAACTCGCCCCATTACAACGGTATGAGTAGTTTTCCCCTAGGCCGTTCTGGTTATTCGTTTCGAGCATCAGAACTGCGAAAATTTGGAGTTTTTCAAGCGTTTCTTACATCAAAACTGCCATATCTCGCGAACGGATTGACCAATCCGCAAAGTTTCTGTTGCATCTGAAAGTAGAAACTCGCCCCATTACAAAGGTATGAGTAGTTTTCCCCTAGGCCGTTCTGGTTATTCGCTTCGAGCATCAGAACTGCGAAAATTTGGAGTTTTTCAAGCGTTTCTTACCTCAAAACTGCCATATCTCGCGAACGGATTGACCAATCCGCAAAGTTTCTGTTGCATCTGAAAGTAGAAACTAGCCCCATTACAACGGTATGAGTAGTTTTCCCCTAGGCCGTTCTGGTTATTCGTTTCGAGCATCAGAACTGCGAAAATTTGGAGTTTCTCAAGCGTTTCTTACCTCAAAACTGCCATATCTCGCGAACGGATTGACCAATCCGCAAAGTTTCTGTTGCATCTGAAAGTAGAAACTAGCCCCATTACAACGGTATGAGTAGTTTTCCCCTAGGCCGTTCTGGTTATTCGTTTCGAGCATCAGAACTGCGAAAATTTGGAGTTTTTCAAGCGTTTCTTACCTCAAAACTGCCATATCTCGCGAACGGATTGACCAATCCGCAAAGTTTCTGTTGCATCTGAAAGTAGAAACTCGCCCCATTACAACGGTATGAGTAGTTTTCCCCTAGGCCGTTCTAGTTATTCGTTTCGAGCATCAGAACTGCGAAAATTTGGAGTTTTTCAAGCGTTTCTTACCTCAAAACTGCCATATCTGGCGAACGGATTGACCAATCCGCAAAGTTTCTGTTGCATCTGAAAGTAGAAACTAGCCCCATTACAACGGTATGAGTAGTTTTCCCCTAGGCCGTTCTGGTTATTCGTTTCGAGCATCAGAACTGCGAAAATTTGGAGTTTCTCAAGCGTTTCTTACCTCAAAGCTGCCATATCTCGCGAACGGATTGACCAATCCGCAAAGTTTCTGTTGCATCTGAAAGTAGAAACTAGCCCCATTACAACGGTATGAGTAGTTTTCCCCTAGGCCGTTCTGGTTATTCGTTTCGAGCATCAGAACTGCGAAAATTTGGAGTTTCTCAAGCGTTTCTTACCTCAAAACTGCCATATCTCGCGAACGGATTGACCAATCCGCAAAGTTTCTGTTGCATCTGAAAGTAGAAACTAGCCCCATTACAACGGTATGAGTAGTTTTCCCCTAGGCCGTTCTAGTTATTCGTTTCGAGCATCAGAACTGCGAAAATTTGGAGTTTCTCAAGCGTTTCTTACCTCAAAACTGCCATATCTCGCGAACGGATTGACCAATCCGCAAAGTTTCTGTTGCATCTGAAAGTAGAAACTAGCCCCATTACAACGGTATGAGTAGTTTTCCCCTAGGCCGTTCTAGTTATTCGTTTCGAGCATCAGAACTGCGAACATTTGGAGTTTCTCAAGCGTTTCTTACCTCAAAACTGCCATATCGCGCGAACGGATTGACCAATCCGAAAAGTTTCTGTTGCATCTGAAAGTAGAAACTAGCCCCATTACAACGGTATGAGTAGTTTTCCCCTAGGCCGTTCTGGTTATTCGTTTCGAGCATCAGAACCGCGAAAATTTGGAGTTTTTCAAGCGTTTCTTACCTTATAACTGCCATATCTCGCGAACGGATTGACCAATCCTCAAAGTTTCTGTTGCATCTGAAAGTAGAAACTAGCCCCATTACAACGGTATGAGTAGTTTTCCCCTAGGCCGTTCTGGTTATTCGATTCGAGCATCAGAACTGCGAAAATTTGGAGTTTTTCAAGCGTTTCTTACCTCAAAACTGCCATATCTCGCGAACGGATTGACCAATCCGCAAAGTTTCTGTTGCATCTGAAAGTAGAAACTAGCCCCATTACAACGGTATGAGTAGTTTTCCCCTAGGCCGTTCTGGTTATTCGTTTCGAGCATCAGAACTGCGAAAATTTGAGTTTTTCAAGCGTTTCTTACCCCAAAACTGCCATATCTCGCGAACGGATTGACCAATCCGTAAAGTTTCTGTTGCATCTGAAAGTAGAAACTCGCCCCATTACACCGGTATGAGTAGTTTTCCCTAGGCCGTTCTGGTTATTCGTTTCGAGCATCAGAACTGCGAAAATTTGGAGTTTTTCAAGCGTTTCTTACCTCAAAACTGCCATATCTCGCGAACGGATTGTCCAATCCGCAAAGTTTCTGTTGCATCTGAAAGTAGAAACTAGCCCCATTACAACGGTATGAGTAGTTTTCCCCTAGGCCGTTCTGGTTATTCGTTTCGAGCATCAGAACTGCGAAAATTTGGAGTTTCTCAAGCGTTTCTTACCTCAAAGCTGCCATATCTCGCGAACGGATTGACCAATCCGCAAAGTTTCTGTTGCATCTGAAAGTAGAAACTAGCCCCATTACAACGGTATGAGTAGTTTTCCCCTAGGCCGTTCTGGTTATTCGTTTCGAGCATCAGAACTGCGAAAATTTGGAGTTTCTCAAGCGTTTCTTACCTCAAAGCTGCCATATCTCGCGAACGGATTGACCAATCCGCAAAGTTTCTGTTGCATCTGAAAGTAGAAACTAGCCCCATTACAACGGTATGAGTAGTTTTCCCCTAGGCCGTTCTGGTTATTCGTTTCGAGCATCAGAACTAGGAAAATTTGGAGTTTTTCAAGCGTTCTTACCACAAAGCTGCCATATCTCGCGAACGGATTGACCAATCCGCAAAGTTTCTGTTGCATCTGAAAGTAGAAACTAGCCCCATTACAACGGTATGAGTAGTTTTCCCCTAGGCCGTTCTGGTTATTCGTTTCGAGCATCAGAACTGCGAAAATTTGGAGTTTTTCAAGCGCTTCTTACCTCAAAACTGCCATATCTCGCGAACGGATTGACCAATCCGCAAAGTTTCTGTTGCATCTGAAAGTAGAAACTAGCCCCATTACAACGGTATGAGTAGTTTTCCCCTAGGCCGTTCTGGTTATTCGTTTCGAGCATCAGAACTGCGAAAATTTGGAGTTTCTCAAGCGTTTCTTACCTCAAAACTGCCATATCTCGCGAACGGATTGACCAATCCGCAAAGTTTCTGTTGCATCTGAAAGTAGAAACTAGCCCCATTACAACGGTATGAGTAGTTTTCCCCTAGGCCGTTCTAGTTATTCGTTTCGAGCATCAGAACTGCGAAAATTTGGAGTTTCTCAAGCGTTTCTTACCTCAAAACTGCCATATCTCGCGAACGGATTGACCAATCCGCAAAGTTTCTGTTGCATCTGAAAGTAGAAACTAGCCCCATTACAACGGTATGAGTAGTTTTCCCCTAGGCCGTTCTAGTTATTCGTTTCGAGCATCAGAACTGCGAAAATTTGGAGTTTTTCAAGCGTTTCTTACCTCAAAACTGCCATATCTCGCGAACGGATTGACCAATCCGCAAAGTTTCTGTTGCATCTGAAAGTAGAAACTCGCCCCATTACAACGGTATGAGTAGTTTTCCGCTAGGCCGTTCTAGTTATTCGTTTCGAGCATCAGAACTGCGAACATTTGGAGTTTCTCAAGCGTTTCTTACCTCAAAACTGCCATATCTCGCGAACGGATTGACCAATCCGCAAAGTTTCTGTTGCATCTGAAAGTAGAAACTAGCCCCATTACAACGGTATGAGTAGTTTTCCCCTAGGCCGTTCTGGTTATTCGTTTCGAGCATCAGAGCTGCGAAAATTTGGAGTTTTTCAAGCGTTTCTTACCTTATAACTGCCATATCTTGCGAACGGATTGACCAATCCGCAAAGTTTCTGTTGCATCTGAAAGTAGAAACTAGCCCCATTACAACGGTATGAGTAGTTTTCCCCTAGGCCGTTCTGGTTATTCGTTTCGAGCATCAGAACTAGGAAAATTTGGAGTTTTTCAAGCGTTTCTTACCACAAAGCTGCCATATCTCGCGAACGGATTGACCAATCCGCAAAGTTTCTGTTGCATCTGAAAGTAGAAACTAGCCCCATTACAACGGTATGAGTAGTTTTCCCCTAGGCCGTTCTGGTTATTCGTTTCGAGCATCAGAACTGCGAAAATTTGGAGTTTCTCAAGCGTTTCTTACCTCAAAGCTGCCATATCTCGCGAACGGATTGACCAATCCGCAAAGTTTCTGTTGCATCTGAAAGTAGAAACTAGCCCCATTACAACGGTATGAGTAGTTTTCCCCTAGGCCGTTCTGGTTATTCGTTTCGAGCATCAGAACTGCGAAAATTTGGAGTTTTTCAAGCGTTTCTTACCTCAAAACTGCCATATCTCGCGAACGGATTGACCAATCCGCAAAGTTTCTGTTGCATCTGAAAGTAGAAACTCGCCCCATTACAACGGTATGAGTAGTTTTCCCCTAGGCCGTTCTAGTTATTCGTTTCGAGCATCAGAACTGCGAAAATTTGGAGTTTTTCAAGCGTTTCTTACCTCAAAACTGCCATATCTCGCGAACGGATTGACCAATCCGCAAAGTTTCTGTTGCATCTGAAAGTAGAAACTCGCCCCATTACAACGGTATGAGTAGTTTTCCCCTAGGCCGTTCTGGTTATTCGTTTCGAGCAACAGAACTAGGAAAATTTGGAGTTTTTCAAGCGTTTCTTACCTCAAAACTGCCATATCTCGCGAACGGATTGACCAATCCGCAAAGTTTCTGTTGCATCTGAAAGTAGAAACTCGCCCCATTACAACGGTATGAGTAGTTTTCCCCTAGGCCGTTCTGGTTATTCGTTTCGAGCATCAGAACTAGGAAAATTTGGAGTTTTTCAAGCGTTTCTTACCTCAAAACTGCCATATCTCGCGAACGGATTGACCAATCCGCAAAGTTTCTGTTGCATCTGAAAGTAGAAACTAGCCCCATTACAACGGTATGAGTAGTTTTCCCCTAGGCCGTTCTAGTTATTCGTTTCGAGCATCAGAACTGCGAAAATTTGGAGTTTTTCAAGCGTTTCTTACCTCAAAACTGCCATATCTCGCGAACGGATTGACCAATCCGCAAAGTTTCTGTTGCATCTGAAAGTAGAAACTCGCCCCATTACAACGGTATGAGTAGTTTTACGCTAGGCCGTTCTAGTTATTCGTTTCGAGCATCAGAACTGCGAACATTTGGAGTTTCTCAAGCGTTTCTTACCTCAAAACTGCCATATCTCGCGAACGGATTGACCAATCCGAAAAGTTTCTGTTGCATCTGAAAGTAGAAACTCGCCCCATTACAACGGTAAGAGTAGTTTTCCCCTAGGCCGTTCTGGTTATTCGTTTCGAGCATCAGAACTGCGAAAATTTGGAGTTTTTCAAGCGTTTCTTACATCAAAACTGCCATATCTCGCGAACGGATTGACCAATCCGCAAAGTTTCTGTTGCATCTGAAAGTAGAAACTCGCCCCATTACAAAGGTATGAGTAGTTTTCCCCTAGGCCGTTCTGGTTATTCGCTTCGAGCATCAGAACTGCGAAAATTTGGAGTTTTTCAAGCGTTTCTTACCTCAAAACTGCCATATCTCGCGAACGGATTGACCAATCCGCAAAGTTTATGTTGTATCTGAAAGTAGAAACTAGCCCCATTACAACGGTATGAGTAGTTTTCCCCTAGGCCGTTCTGGTTATTCGTTTCGAGCATCAGAACTGCGAAAATTTGGAGTTTCTCAAGCGTTTCTTACCTCAAAACTGCCATATCTCGCGAACGGATTGACCAATCCGCAAAGTTTCTGTTGCATCTGAAAGTAGAAACTAGCCCCATTACAACGGTATGAGTAGTTTTCCCCTAGGCCGTTCTAGTTATTCGTTTCGAGCATCAGAACTGCGAAAATTTGGAGTTTTTCAAGCGTTTCTTACCTCAAAACTGCCATATCTCGCGAACGGATTGACCAATCCGCAAAGTTTCTGTTGCATCTGAAAGTAGAAACTCGCCCCATTACAACGGTATGAGTAGTTTTCCCCTAGGCCGTTCTGGTTATTCGTTTCGAGCAACAGAACTAGGAAAATTTGGAGTTTTTCAAGCGTTTCTTACCTCAAAACTGCCATATCTCGCGAACGGATTGACCAATCCGCAAAGTTTCTGTTGCATCTGAAAGTAGAAACTCGCCCCATTACAACGGTATGAGTAGTTTTCCCCTAGGCCGTTCTGGTTATTCGTTTCGAGCATCAGAACTAGGAAAATTTGGAGTTTTTCAAGCGTTTCTTACCTCAAAACTGCCATATCTCGCGAACGGATTGACCAATCCGCAAAGTTTCTGTTGCATCTGAAAGTAGAAACTAGCCCCATTACAACGGTATGAGTAGTTTTCCCCTAGGCCGTTCTAGTTATTCGTTTCGAGCATCAGAACTGCGAAAATTTGGAGTTTTTCAAGCGTTTCTTACCTCAAAACTGCCATATCTCGCGAACGGATTGACCAATCCGCAAAGTTTCTGTTGCATCTGAAAGTAGAAACTCGCCCCATTACAACGGTATGAGTAGTTTTACGCTAGGCCGTTCTAGTTATTCGTTTCGAGCATCAGAACTGCGAACATTTGGAGTTTCTCAAGCGTTTCTTACCTCAAAACTGCCATATCTCGCGAACGGATTGACCAATCCGAAAAGTTTCTGTTGCATCTGAAAGTAGAAACTCGCCCCATTACAACGGTAAGAGTAGTTTTCCCCTAGGCCGTTCTGGTTATTCGTTTCGAGCATCAGAACTGCGAAAATTTGGAGTTTTTCAAGCGTTTCTTACATCAAAACTGCCATATCTCGCGAACGGATTGACCAATCCGCAAAGTTTCTGTTGCATCTGAAAGTAGAAACTCGCCCCATTACAAAGGTATGAGTAGTTTTCCCCTAGGCCGTTCTGGTTATTCGCTTCGAGCATCAGAACTGCGAAAATTTGGAGTTTTTCAAGCGTTTCTTACCTCAAAACTGCCATATCTCGCGAACGGATTGACCAATCCGCAAAGTTTATGTTGTATCTGAAAGTAGAAACTAGCCCCATTACAACGGTATGAGTAGTTTTCCCCTAGGCCGTTCTGGTTATTCGTTTCGAGCATCAGAACTGCGAAAATTTGGAGTTTCTCAAGCGTTTCTTACCTCAAAACTGCCATATCTCGCGAACGGATTGACCAATCCGCAAAGTTTCTGTTGCATCTGAAAGTAGAAACTAGCCCCATTACAACGGTATGAGTAGTTTTCCCCTAGGCCGTTCTGGTTATTCGTTTCGAGCATCAGAACTGCGAAAATTTGGAGTTTCTCAAGCGTTTCTTACCTCAAAGCTGCCATATCTCGCGAACGGATTGACCAATCCGCAAAGTTTCTGTTGCATCTGAAAGTAGAAACTAGCCCCATTACAACGGTATGAGTAGTTTTCCCCTAGGCCGTTCTGGTTATTCGTTTCGAGCATCAGAACTGCGAAAATTTGGAGTTTCTCAAGCGTTTCTTACCTCAAAGCTGCCATATCTCGCGAACGGATTGACCAATCCGCAAAGTTTCTGTTGCATCTGAAAGTAGAAACTAGCCCCATTACAACGGTATGAGTAGTTTTCCCCTAGGCCGTTCTGGTTATTCGTTTCGAGCATCAGAACTAGGAAAATTTGGAGTTTTTCAAGCGTTTCTTACCACAAAGCTGCCATATCTCGCGAACGGATTGACCAATCCGCAAAGTTTCTGTTGCATCTGAAAGTAGAAACTAGCCCCATTACAACGGTATGAGTAGTTTTCCCCTAGGCCGTTCTGGTTATTCGTTTCGAGCATCAGAACTGCGAAAATTTGGAGTTTTTCAAGCGCTTCTTACCTCAAAACTGCCATATCTCGCGAACGGATTGACCAATCCGCAAAGTTTCTGTTGCATCTGAAAGTAGAAACTAGCCCCATTACAACGGTATGAGTAGTTTTCCCCTAGGCCGTTCTGGTTATTCGTTTCGAGCATCAGAACTGCGAAAATTTGGAGTTTCTCAAGCGTTTCTTACCTCAAAACTGCCATATCTCGCGAACGGATTGACCAATCCGCAAAGTTTCTGTTGCATCTGAAAGTAGAAACTAGCCCCATTACAACGGTATGAGTAGTTTTCCCCTAGGCCGTTCTAGTTATTCGTTTCGAGCATCAGAACTGCGAAAATTTGGAGTTTCTCAAGCGTTTCTTACCTCAAAACTGCCATATCTCGCGAACGGATTGACCAATCCGCAAAGTTTCTGTTGCATCTGAAAGTAGAAACTAGCCCCATTACAACGGTATGAGTAGTTTTCCCCTAGGCCGTTCTAGTTATTCGTTTCGAGCATCAGAACTGCGAAAATTTGGAGTTTTTCAAGCGTTTCTTACCTCAAAACTGCCATATCTCGCGAACGGATTGACCAATCCGCAAAGTTTCTGTTGCATCTGAAAGTAGAAACTCGCCCCATTACAACGGTATGAGTAGTTTTCCGCTAGGCCGTTCTAGTTATTCGTTTCGAGCATCAGAACTGCGAACATTTGGAGTTTCTCAAGCGTTTCTTACCTCAAAACTGCCATATCTCGCGAACGGATTGACCAATCCGCAAAGTTTCTGTTGCATCTGAAAGTAGAAACTAGCCCCATTACAACGGTATGAGTAGTTTTCCCCTAGGCCGTTCTGGTTATTCGTTTCGAGCATCAGAGCTGCGAAAATTTGGAGTTTTTCAAGCGTTTCTTACCTTATAACTGCCATATCTTGCGAACGGATTGACCAATCCGCAAAGTTTCTGTTGCATCTGAAAGTAGAAACTAGCCCCATTACAACGGTATGAGTAGTTTTCCCCTAGGCCGTTCTGGTTATTCGTTTCGAGCATCAGAACTAGGAAAATTTGGAGTTTTTCAAGCGTTTCTTACCACAAAGCTGCCATATCTCGCGAACGGATTGACCAATCCGCAAAGTTTCTGTTGCATCTGAAAGTAGAAACTAGCCCCATTACAACGGTATGAGTAGTTTTCCCCTAGGCCGTTCTGGTTATTCGTTTCGAGCATCAGAACTGCGAAAATTTGGAGTTTCTCAAGCGTTTCTTACCTCAAAGCTGCCATATCTCGCGAACGGATTGACCAATCCGCAAAGTTTCTGTTGCATCTGAAAGTAGAAACTAGCCCCATTACAACGGTATGAGTAGTTTTCCCCTAGGCCGTTCTGGTTATTCGTTTCGAGCATCAGAACTGCGAAAATTTGGAGTTTTTCAAGCGTTTCTTACCTCAAAACTGCCATATCTCGCGAACGGATTGACCAATCCGCAAAGTTTCTGTTGCATCTGAAAGTAGAAACTCGCCCCATTACAACGGTATGAGTAGTTTTCCCCTAGGCCGTTCTAGTTATTCGTTTCGAGCATCAGAACTGCGAAAATTTGGAGTTTTTCAAGCGTTTCTTACCTCAAAACTGCCATATCTCGCGAACGGATTGACCAATCCGCAAAGTTTCTGTTGCATCTGAAAGTAGAAACTCGCCCCATTACAACGGTATGAGTAGTTTTCCCCTAGGCCGTTCTGGTTATTCGTTTCGAGCAACAGAACTAGGAAAATTTGGAGTTTTTCAAGCGTTTCTTACCTCAAAACTGCCATATCTCGCGAACGGATTGACCAATCCGCAAAGTTTCTGTTGCATCTGAAAGTAGAAACTCGCCCCATTACAACGGTATGAGTAGTTTTCCCCTAGGCCGTTCTGGTTATTCGTTTCGAGCATCAGAACTAGGAAAATTTGGAGTTTTTCAAGCGTTTCTTACCTCAAAACTGCCATATCTCGCGAACGGATTGACCAATCCGCAAAGTTTCTGTTGCATCTGAAAGTAGAAACTAGCCCCATTACAACGGTATGAGTAGTTTTCCCCTAGGCCGTTCTAGTTATTCGTTTCGAGCATCAGAACTGCGAAAATTTGGAGTTTTTCAAGCGTTTCTTACCTCAAAACTGCCATATCTCGCGAACGGATTGACCAATCCGCAAAGTTTCTGTTGCATCTGAAAGTAGAAACTCGCCCCATTACAACGGTATGAGTAGTTTTACGCTAGGCCGTTCTAGTTATTCGTTTCGAGCATCAGAACTGCGAACATTTGGAGTTTCTCAAGCGTTTCTTACCTCAAAACTGCCATATCTCGCGAACGGATTGACCAATCCGAAAAGTTTCTGTTGCATCTGAAAGTAGAAACTCGCCCCATTACAACGGTAAGAGTAGTTTTCCCCTAGGCCGTTCTGGTTATTCGTTTCGAGCATCAGAACTGCGAAAATTTGGAGTTTTTCAAGCGTTTCTTACATCAAAACTGCCATATCTCGCGAACGGATTGACCAATCCGCAAAGTTTCTGTTGCATCTGAAAGTAGAAACTCGCCCCATTACAAAGGTATGAGTAGTTTTCCCCTAGGCCGTTCTGGTTATTCGCTTCGAGCATCAGAACTGCGAAAATTTGGAGTTTTTCAAGCGTTTCTTACCTCAAAACTGCCATATCTCGCGAACGGATTGACCAATCCGCAAAGTTTATGTTGTATCTGAAAGTAGAAACTAGCCCCATTACAACGGTATGAGTAGTTTTCCCCTAGGCCGTTCTGGTTATTCGTTTCGAGCATCAGAACTGCGAAAATTTGGAGTTTCTCAAGCGTTTCTTACCTCAAAACTGCCATATCTCGCGAACGGATTGACCAATCCGCAAAGTTTCTGTTGCATCTGAAAGTAGAAACTAGCCCCATTACAACGGTATGAGTAGTTTTCCCCTAGGCCGTTCTGGTTATTCGTTTCGAGCATCAGAACTGCGAAAATTTGGAGTTTCTCAAGCGTTTCTTACCTCAAAACTGCCATATCTCGCGAACGGATTGACCAATCCGAAAAGTTTCTGTTGCATCTGAAAGTAGAAACTCGCCCCATTACAACGGTATGAGTAGTTTTCCCCTAGGCCGTTCTGGTTATTCGTTTCGAGCATCAGAACTGCGAAAATTTGGAGTTTTTCAAGCGTTTCTTACATCAAAACTGCCATATCTCGCGAACGGATTGACCAATCCGCAAAGTTTCTGTTGCATCTGAAAGTAGAAACTCGCCCCATTACAAAGGTATGAGTAGTTTTCCCCTAGGCCGTTCTGGTTATTCGCTTCGAGCATCAGAACTGCGAAAATTTGGAGTTTTTCAAGCGTTTCTTACCTCAAAACTGCCATATCTCGCGAACGGATTGACCAATCCGCAAAGTTTATGTTGCATCTGAAAGTAGAAACTAGCCCCATTACAACGGTATGAGTAGTTTTCCCCTAGGCCGTTCTGGTTATTCGTTTCGAGCATCAGAACTGCGAAAATTTGGAGTTTCTCAAGCGTTTCTTACCTCAAAACTGCCATATCTCGCGAACGGATTGACCAATCCGCAAAGTTTCTGTTGCATCTGAAAGTAGAAACTAGCCCCATTACAACGGTATGAGTAGTTTTCCCCTAGGCCGTTCTGGTTATTCGTTTCGAGCATCAGAACTGCGAAAATTTGGAGTTTCTCAAGCGTTTCTTACCTCAAAACTGCCATATCTCGCGAACGGATTGACCAATCCGAAAAGTTTCTGTTGCATCTGAAAGTAGAAACTCGCCCCATTACAACGGTATGAGTAGTTTTCCCCTAGGCCGTTCTGGTTATTCGTTTCGAGCATCAGAACTGCGAAAATTTGGAGTTTTTCAAGCGTTTCTTACATCAAAACTGCCATATCTCGCGAACGGATTGACCAATCCGCAAAGTTTCTGTTGCATCTGAAAGTAGAAACTCGCCCCATTACAAAGGTATGAGTAGTTTTCCCCTAGGCCGTTCTGGTTATTCGCTTCGAGCATCAGAACTGCGAAAATTTGGAGTTTTTCAAGCGTTTCTTACCTCAAAACTGCCATATCTCGCGAACGGATTGACCAATCCGCAAAGTTTCTGTTGCATCTGAAAGTAGAAACTAGCCCCATTACAACGGTATGAGTAGTTTTCCCCTAGGCCGTTCTGGTTATTCGTTTCGAGCATCAGAACTGCGAAAATTTGGAGTTTCTCAAGCGTTTCTTACCTCAAAACTGCCATATCTCGCGAACGGATTGACCAATCCGCAAAGTTTCTGTTGCATCTGAAAGTAGAAACTAGCCCCATTACAACGGTATGAGTAGTTTTCCCCTAGGCCGTTCTGGTTATTCGTTTCGAGCATCAGAACTGCGAAAATTTGGAGTTTTTCAAGCGTTTCTTACCTCAAAACTGCCATATCTCGCGAACGGATTGACCAATCCGCAAAGTTTCTGTTGCATCTGAAAGTAGAAACTCGCCCCATTACAACGGTATGAGTAGTTTTCCCCTAGGCCGTTCTAGTTATTCGTTTCGAGCATCAGAACTGCGAAAATTTGGAGTTTTTCAAGCGTTTCTTACCTCAAAACTGCCATATCTGGCGAACGGATTGACCAATCCGCAAAGTTTCTGTTGCATCTGAAAGTAGAAACTAGCCCCATTACAACGGTATGAGTAGTTTTCCCCTAGGCCGTTCTGGTTATTCGTTTCGAGCATCAGAACTGCGAAAATTTGGAGTTTCTCAAGCGTTTCTTACCTCAAAGCTGCCATATCTCGCGAACGGATTGACCAATCCGCAAAGTTTCTGTTGCATCTGAAAGTAGAAACTAGCCCCATTACAACGGTATGAGTAGTTTTCCCCTAGGCCGTTCTGGTTATTCGTTTCGAGCATCAGAACTAGGAAAATTTGGAGTTTTTCAAGCGTTTCTTACCACAAAACTGCCATATCTCGCGAACGGATTGACCAATCCGCAAAGTTTCTGTTGCATCTGAAAGTAGAAACTAGCCCCATTACAACGGTATGAGTAGTTTTCCCCTAGGCCGTTCTGGTTATTCGTTTCGAGCATCAGAACTGCGAAAATTTGGAGTTTTTCAAGCGTTTCTTACCTCAAAACTGCCATATCTCGCGAACGGATTGACCAATCCGCAAAGTTTCTGTTGCATCTGAAAGTAGAAACTAGCCCCATTACAACGGTATGAGTAGTTTTCCCCTAGGCCGTTCTGGTTATTCGTTTCGAGCATCAGAACTGCGAAAATTTGGAGTTTTTCAAGCGTTTCTTACCTCAAAACTGCCATATCTCGCGAACGGATTGACCAATCCGCAAAGTTTCTGTTGCATCTGAAAGTAGAAACTCGCCCCATTACAACGGTATGAGTAGTTTTCCCCTAGGCCGTTCTGGTTATTCGTTTCGAGCATCAGAACTGCGAAAATTTGGAGTTTTTCAAGCGTTTCTTACCTCAAAACTGCCATATCTCGCGAACGGATTGACCAATCCGCAAAGCTTCTGTTGCACCTGAAAGTAGAAACTAGCCCCATTACAACGGTATGAGTAGTTTTCCCCTAGGCCGTTCTAGTTATTCGTTTCGAGCATCAGAACTGCGAAAATTTGGAGGTTTTCAAGCGTTTCTTACCTCAAAACTGCCATATCTCGCGAACGGATTGACCAATCCGCAAAGTTTCTGTTGCATCTGAAAGTAGAAACTCGCCCCATTACAACGGTATGAGTAGTTTTCCGCTAGGCCGTTCTAGTTATTCGTTTCGAGCATCAGAACTGCGAACATTTGGAGTTTCTCAAGCGTTTCTTACCTCAAAACTGCCATATCTCGCGAACGGATTGACCAATCCGCAAAGTTTCTGTTGCATCTGAAAGTAGAAACTAGCCCCATTACAACGGTATGATTAGTTTTCCCCTAGGCCGTTCTGGTTATTCGTTTCGAGCATCAGAACTGCGAAAATTTGGAGTTTTTCAAGCGTTTCTTACCTTATAACTGCCATATCTCGCGAACGGATTGACCAATCCGCAAAGTTTCTGTTGCATCTGAAAGTAGAAACTAGCCCCATTACAACGGTATGAGTAGTTTTCCCCTAGGCCGTTCTGGTTATTCGTTTCGAGCATCAGAACTGCGAAAATTTGGAGTTTTTCAAGCGTTTCTTACCTCAAAACTGCCATATCTCGCGAACGGATTGACCAATCCGCAAAGTTTCTGTTGCATCTGAAAGTAGAAACTCGCCCCATTACAACGGTATGAGTAGTTTTCCCCTAGGCCGTTCTGGTTATTCGTTTCGAGCATCAGAACTGCGAAAATTTGGAGTTTTTCAAGCGTTTCTTACCTCAGAACTGCCATATCTCGCGAACGGATTGACCAATCCGCAAAGATTCTGTTGCATCTGAAAGTAGAAACTAGCCCCATTACAACGGTATGAGTAGTTTTCCCCTAGGCCGTTCTGGTTATTCGTTTCGAGCATCAGAACTGCGAAAATTTGGAGTTTTTCAAGCGTTTCTTACCCCAAAACTGCCATATCTCGCGAACGGATTGACCAATCCGTAAAGTTTCTGTTGCATCTGAAAGTAGAAACTCGCCCCATTACACCGGTATGAGTAGTTTTCCCCTAGGCCGTTCTGGTTATTCGTTTCGAGCATCAGAACTGCGAAAATTTGGAGTTTTTCAAGCGTTTCTTACCTCAAAACTGCCATATCTCGCGAACGGATTGACCAATCCGCAAAGTTTCTGTTGCATCTGAAAGTAGAAACTAGCCCCATTACAACGGTATGAGTAGTTTTCCCCTAGGCCGTTCTGGTTATTCGTTTCGAGCATCAGAACTGCGAAAATTTGGAGTTTCTCAAGCGTTTGTTACCTCAAAGCTGCCATATCTCGCGAACGGATTGACCAATCCGCAAAGTTTCTGTTGCATCTGAAAGTAGAAACTAGCCCCATTACAACGGTATGAGTAGTTTTCCCCTAGGCCGTTCTGGTTATTCGTTTCGAGCATCAGAACTGCGAAAATTTGGAGTTTCTCAAGCGTTTCTTACCTCAAAGCTGCCATATCTCGCGAACGGATTGACCAATCCGCAAAGTTTCTGTTGCATCTGAAAGTAGAAACTAGCCCCATTACAACGGTATGAGTAGTTTTCCCCTAGGCCGTTCTGGTTATTCGTTTCGAGCATCAGAACTAGGAAAATTTGGAGTTTTTCAAGCGTTTCTTACCACAAAACTGCCATATCTCGCGAACGGATTGACCAATCCGCAAAGTTTCTGTTGCATCTGAAAGTAGAAACTAGCCCCATTACAACGGTATGAGTAGTTTTCCCCTAGGCCGTTCTGGTTATTCGTTTCGAGCATCAGAACTGCGAAAATTTGGAGTTTTTCAAGCGTTTCTTACCTCAAAACTGCCATATCTCGCGAACGGATTGACCAATCCGCAAAGTTTCTGTTGCATCTGAAAGTAGAAACTAGCCCCATTACAACGGTATGAGTAGTTTTCCCCTAGGCCGTTCTGGTTATTCGTTTCGAGCATCAGAACTGCGAAAATTTGGAGTTTCTCAAGCGTTTCTTACATCAAAACTGCCATATCTCGCGAACGGATTGACCAATCCGCAAAGTTTCTGTTGCATCTGAAAGTAGAAACTAGCCCCATTACAACGGTATGAGTAGTTTTCCCCTAGGCCGTTCTAGTTATTCGTTTCGAGCATCAGAACAGCGAAAATTTGGAGTTTCTCAAGCGTTTCTTACCTCAAAACTGCCATATCTCGCGAACGGATTGACCAATCCGCAAAGTTTCTGTTGCATCTGAAAGTAGAAACTAGCCCCATTACAACGGTATGAGTAGTTTTCCCCTAGGCCGTTCTGGTTATTCGTTTCGAGCATCAGAACTGCGAAAATTTGGAGTTTTTCAGGCGTTTCTTACCTCAAAACTGCCATATCTCGCGAACGGATTGACCAATCCGCAAAGTTTCTGTTGCATCTGAAAGTAGAAACTAGCCCCATTACAACGGTATGAGTAGTTTTCCCCTAGGCCGTTCTGGATATTCGTTTCGAGCATCAGAACTGCGAAAATTTGGAGTTTTTCAAGCGTTTCTTACCTCAAAACTGCCATATCTCGCGAACGGATTGACCAATCCGCAAAGTTTCTGTTGCATCTGAAAGTAGAAACTCGCCCTATTACAACGGTATGAGTAGTCTTCCCCTAGGCCGTTCTGGTTATTCGTTTCGAGCATCAGAACTAGGAAAATTTGGAGTTTTTCAAGCGTTTCTTACCACAAAACTGCCATATCTCGCGAACGGATTGACCAATCCGCAAAGTTTCTGTTGCATCTGAAAGTAGAAACTAGCCCCATTACAACGGTATGAGTAGTTTTCCCCTAGGCCGTTCTGGTTATTCGTTTCGAGCATCAGAACTGCGAAAATTTGGAGTTTTTCAAGCGTTTCTTACCTCAAAACTGCCATATCTCGCGAACGGATTGACCAATCCGCAAAGTTTCTGTTGCATCTGAAAGTAGAAACTCGCCCCATTACAACGGTATGAGTAGTTTTCCCCTAGGCCGTTCTGGTTATTCGTTTCGAGCATCAGAACTGCGAAAATTTGGAGTTTTTCAAGCGTTTCTTACCTCAGAACTGCCATATCTCGCGAACGGATTGACCAATCCGCAAAGTTTCTGTTGCATCTGAAAGTAGAAACTAGCCCCATTACAACGGTATGAGTAGTTTTCCCCTAGGCCGTTCTGGTTATTCGTTTCGAGCATCAGAACTGCGAAAATTTGGAGTTTTTCAAGCGTTTCTTACCCCAAAACTGCCATATCTCGCGAACGGATTGACCAATCCGTAAAGTTTCTGTTGCATCTGAAAGTAGAAACTCGCCCCATTACACCGGTATGAGTAGTTTTCCCCTAGGCCGTTCTGGTTATTCGTTTCGAGCATCAGAACTGCGAAAATTTGGAGTTTTTCAAGCGTTTCTTACCTCAAAACTGCCATATCTCGCGAACGGATTGACCAATCCGCAAAGTTTCTGTTGCATCTGAAAGTAGAAACTAGCCCCATTACAACGGTATGAGTAGTTTTCCCCTAGGCCGTTCTGGTTATTCGTTTCGAGCATCAGAACTGCGAAAATTTGGAGTTTCTCAAGCGTTTGTTACCTCAAAGCTGCCATATCTCGCGAACGGATTGACCAATCCGCAAAGTTTCTGTTGCATCTGAAAGTAGAAACTAGCCCCATTACAACGGTATGAGTAGTTTTCCCCTAGGCCGTTCTGGTTATTCGTTTCGAGCATCAGAACTGCGAAAATTTGGAGTTTCTCAAGCGTTTCTTACCTCAAAGCTGCCATATCTCGCGAACGGATTGACAAATCCGCAAAGTTTCTGTTGCATCTGAAAGTAGAAACTAGCCCCATTACAACGGTATGAGTAGTTTTCCCCTAGGCCGTTCTGGTTATTCGTTTCGAGCATCAGAACTAGGAAAATTTGGAGTTTTTCAAGCGTTTCTTACCACAAAACTGCCATATCTCGCGAACGGATTGACCAATCCGCAAAGTTTCTGTTGCATCTGAAAGTAGAAACTAGCCCCATTACAACGGTATGAGTAGTTTTCCCCTAGGCGGTTCTGGTTATTCGTTTCGAGCATCAGAACTGCGAAAACTTGGAGTTTTTCAAGCGTTTCTTACCTCAAAACTGCCATATCTCGCGAACGGATTGACCAATCCGCAAAGTTTCTGTTGCATCTGAAAGTAGAAACTCGCCCTATTACAACGGTATGAGTAGTCTTCCCCTAGGCCGTTCTGGTTATTCGTTTCGAGCATCAGAACTGCGAAAATTTGGAGTTTTTCAAGCGTTTCTTACCTCAAAACTGCCATATCTCGCGAACGGATTGACCAATCCGCAAAGTTTCTGTTGCATCTGAAAGTAGAAACTCGCCCCATTACAACGGTATGAGTAGTTTTCCCCTAGGCCGTTCTAGTTATTCGTTTCGAGCATCAGAACTGCGAAAATTTGGAGTTTTTCAAGCGTTTCTTACCTCAAAACTGCCATATCTGGCGAACGGATTGACCAATCCGCAAAGTTTCTGTTGCATCTGAAAGTAGAAACTCGCCCCATTACAACGGTATGAGTAGTTTTCCCCTAGGCCGTTCTCGTTATTCGTTTCGAGCATCAGAACTAGGAAAATTTGGAGTTTTTCAAGCGTTTCTTACCTCAAAACTGCCATATCTCGCGAACGGATTGACCAATCCGCAAAGTTTCTGTTGCATCTGAAAGTAGAAACTCGCCCCATTACAACGGTATGGGTAGTTTTCCCCTAGGCCGTTCTGGTTATTCGTTTCGAGCATCAGAACTAGGAAAATTTGGAGTTTTTCAAGCGTTTCTTACCTCAAAACTGCCATATCTCGCGAACGGATTGACCAATCCGCAAAGTTTCTGTTGCATCTGAAAGTAGAAACTAGCCCCATTACAACGGTATAAGTAGTTTTCCCCTAGGCCGTTCTAGTTATTCGTTTCGAGCATCAGAACTGCGAAAATTTGGAGTTTTTCAAGCGTTTCTTACCTCAAAACTGCCATATCTCGCGAGCGGATTGACCAATCCGCAAAGTTTCTGTTGCATCTGAAAGTAGAAACTCGCCCCATTACAACGGTATGAGTAGTTTTCCGCTAGGCCGTTCTAGTTATTCGTTTCGAGCATCAGAACTGCGAACATTTGGAGTTTCTCAAGCGTTTCTTACCTCAAAACTGCCATATCTCGCGAACGGATTGACCAATCCGAAAAGTTTCTGTTGCATCTGAAAGTAGAAACTAGCCCCATTACAACGGTATGAGTAGTTTTCCCCTAGGCCGTTCTGGTTATTCGTTTCGAGCATCAGAACTGCGAAAATTTGGAGTTTTTCAAGCGTTTCTTACCTCAAAACTGCCATATCTCGCGAACGGATTGACCAATCCGCAAAGTTTCTGTTGCATCTGAAAGTAGAAACTAGCCCCATTACAACGGTATAAGTAGTTTTCCCCTAGGCCGTTCTGGTTATTCGTTTCGAGCATCAGAACTGCGAAAATTTGGAGTTTTTCAAGCGTTTCTTACCTTATAACTGCTATATCTCGCGAACGGATTGACCAATCCTCAAAGTTTCTGTTGCATCTGAAAGTAGAAACTAGCCCCATTACAACGGTATGAGTAGTTTTCCCCTAGGCCGTTCTGGTTATTCGTTTCGAGCATCAGAACTGCGAAAATTTGGAGTTTTTCAAGCGTTTCTTACCTCAAAACTGCCATATCTCGCGAACGGATTGACCAATCCGCAAAGTTTCTGTTGCATCTGAAAGTAGAAACTCGCCCCATTACAACGGTATGAGTAGTTTTCCCCTAGGCCGTTCTGGTTATTCGTTTCGAGCATCAGAACTGCGAAAATTTGGAGTTTTTCAAGCGTTTCTTACCTCAAAACTGACATATCTCGCGAACGGATTGACCAATCCGCAAAGTTTCTGTTGCATCTGAAAGTAGAAACTAGCCCCATTACAACGGTATGAGTAGTTTTCCCCTAGGCCGTTCTGGTTATTCGTTTCGAGCATCAGAACTGCGAAAATTTGGAGTTTTTCAAGCGTTTCTTACCCCAAAACTGCCATATCTCGCGAACGGATTGACCAATCCGTAAAGTTTCTGTTGCATCTGAAAGTAGAAACTCGCCCCATTACACCGGTATGAGTAGTTTTCCCCTAGGCCGTTCTGGTTATTCGTTTCGAGCATCAGAACTGCGAAAATTTGGAGTTTTTCAAGCGTTTCTTACCTTATAACTGCTATATCTCGCGAACGGATTGACCAATCCTCAAAGTTTCTGTTGCATCTGAAAGTAGAAACTAGCCCCATTACAACGGTATGAGTAGTTTTCCCCTAGGCCGTTCTGGTTATTCGTTTCGAGCATCAGAACTGCGAAAATTTGGAGTTTTTCAAGCGTTTCTTACCTCAAAACTGCCATATCTCGCGAACGGATTGACCAATCCGCAAAGTTTCTGTTGCATCTGAAAGTAGAAACTAGCCCCATTACAACGGTATGAGTAGTTTTCCCCTAGGCCGTTCTGGTTATTCGTTTCGAGCATCAGAACTGCGAAAATTTGGAGTTTCTCAAGCGTTTCTTACCTCAAAACTGCCATATCTCGCGAACGGATTGACCAATCCGCAAAGTTTCTGTTGCATCTGAAAGTAGAAACTAGCCCCATTACAACGGTATGAGTAGTTTTCCCCTAGGCCGTTCTGGTTATTCGTTTCGAGCATCAGAACTGCGAAAATTTGGAGTTTCTCAAGCGTTTCTTACTTCAAAGCTGCCATATCTCGCGAACGGATTGACCAATCCGCAAAGTTTCTGTTGCATCTGAAAGTAGAAACTAGCCCCATTACAACGGTATGAGTAGTTTTCCCCTAGGCCGTTCTGGTTATTCGTTTCGAGCATCAGAACTGCGAAAATTTGGAGTTTTTCAAGCGTTTCTTACCTCAAAACTGCCATATCTCGCGAACGGATTGACCAATCCGCAAAGTTTCTGTTCCATCTGAAAGTAGAAACTCGCCCCATTACAACCGTATGAGTAGTTTTCCGCTAGGCCGTTCTAGTTATTCGTTTCGAGCATCAGAACTGCGAAAATTTGGAGTTTTTCAAGCGTTTCTTACCTCAAAACTGCCATATCTCGCGAACGGATCGACCAATCAGCAAAGTTTCTGTTGCACCTGAAAGTAGAAACTAGCCCCATTACAACGGTATGAGTAGTTTTCCCCTAGGCCGTTCTAGTTATTCGTTTCGAGCATCAGAACTGCGAAAATTTGGAGTTTCTCAAGCGTTTCTTACCACAAAACTGCCATATCTCGCGAACAGATTGACCAATCCGCAAAGTTTCTGTTGCATCTGAAAGTAGAAACTAGCCCCATTACAACGGTATGAGTAGTTTTCCCCTAGGCCGTTCTGGTTATTCGTTTCGAGCATCAGAACTGCGAAAATTTGGAGTTTCTCAAGCGTTTCTTACTTCAAAGCTGCCATATCTCGCGAACGGATTGACCAATCCGCAAAGTTTCTGTTGCATCTGAAAGTAGAAACTAGCCCCATTACAACGGTATGAGTAGTTTTCCCCTAGGCCGTTCTGGTTATTCGTTTCGAGCATCAGAACTGCGAAAATTTGGAGTTTCTCAAGCGTTTCTTACCTCAAAACTGCCATATCTCGCGAACAGATTGACCAATCCGCAAAGTTTCTGTTGCATCTGAAAGTAGAAACTAGCCCCATTACAACGGTATGAGTAGTTTTCCCCTAGGCCGTTCTAGTTATTCGTTTCGAGCATCAGAACTGCGAAAATTTGGAGTTTTTCAAGCGTTTCTTACCTCAAAACTGCCATATCTCGCGAACGGATTGACCAATCCGCAAAGTTTCTGTTGCATCTGAAAGTAGAAACTAGCCCCATTACAACGGTATGAGTAGTTTTCCCCTAGGCCGTTCTAGTTATTCGTTTCGAGCATCAGAACTGCGAAAATTTGGAGTTTCTCAAGCGTTTCTTACCTCAAAACTGCCATATCTCGCGAACGGATTGACCAATCCGCAAAGTTTCTGTTGCATCTGAAAGTAGAAACTGGCCCCATTACAACGGTATGAGTAGTTTTCCCCTAGGCCGTTCTGGTTAGTCGTTTCGAGCATCAGAACTGCGAAAATTTGGAGTTTTTCAAGCGTTTCTTACCTCAAAACTGCCATATCTCGCGAACGGATTGACCAATCCGCAAAGTTTCTGTTGCATCTGAAAGTAGAAACTAGCCCCATTACAACGGTATGAGTAGTTTTCCCCTAGGCCGTTCTGGTTATTCGTTTCGAGCATCAGAACTGCGAAAATTTGGAGTTTCTCAAGCGTTTCTTACCTCAAAACTGCCATATCTCGCGAACGGATTGACCAATCCGCAAAGTTTCTGTTGCATCTGAAAGTAGAAACTAGCCCCATTACAACGGTATGAGTAGTTTTCCCCTAGGCCGTTCTGGTTATTCGTTTCGAGCATCAGAACTGCGAAAATTTGGAGTTTCTCAAGCGTTTCTTACTTCAAAGCTGCCATATCTCGCGAACGGATTGACCAATCCGCAAAGTTTCTGTTGCATCTGAAAGTAGAAACTAGCCCCATTACAACGGTATGAGTAGTTTTCCCCTAGGCCGTTCTGGTTATTCGTTTCGAGCATCAGAACTGCGAAAATTTGGAGTTTTTCAAGCGTTTCTTACCTCAAAACTGCCATATCTCGCGAACGGATTGACCAATCCGCAAAGTTTCTGTTCCATCTGAAAGTAGAAACTCGCCCCATTACAACCGTATGAGTAGTTTTCCGCTAGGCCGTTCTAGTTATTCGTTTCGAGCATCAGAACTGCGAAAATTTGGAGTTTTTCAAGCGTTTCTTACCTCAAAACTGCCATATCTCGCGAACGGATCGACCAATCAGCAAAGTTTCTGTTGCACCTGAAAGTAGAAACTAGCCCCATTACAACGGTATGAGTAGTTTTCCCCTAGGCCGTTCTAGTTATTCGTTTCGAGCATCAGAACTGCGAAAATTTGGAGTTTCTCAAGCGTTTCTTACCTCAAAACTGCCATATCTCGCGAACGGATTGACCAATCCGCAAAGTTTCTGTTGCATCTGAAAGTAGAAACTGGCCCCATTACAACGGTATGAGTAGTTTTCCCCTAGGCCGTTCTGGTTAGTCGTTTCGAGCATCAGAACTGCGAAAATTTGGAGTTTTTCAAGCGTTTCTTACCTCAAAACTGCCATATCTCGCGAACGGATTGACCAATCCGCAAAGTTTCTGTTGCATCTGAAAGTAGAAACTAGCCCCATTACAACGGTATGAGTAGTTTTCCCCTAGGGCGTTCTAGTTATTCGTTTCGAGCATCAGAACTGCGAAAATTTGGAGTTTTTCAAGCGTTTCTTACCTCAAAACTGCCATATCTCGCGAACGGATTGACCAATCCGCAAAGTTTCTGTTGCATCTGAAAGTAGAAACTAGCCCCATTACAACGGTATGAGTAGTTTTCCCCTAGGCCGTTCTAGTTATTCGTTTCGAGCATCAGAACTGCGAAAATTTGGAGTTTCTCAAGCGTTTCTTACCTCAAAACTGCCATATCTCGCGAACGGATTGACCAATCCACAAAGTTTCTGTTGCATCTGAAAGTAGAAACTAGCCCCATTACAACGGTATGAGTAGTTTTCCCCTAGGCCGTTCTGGTTATTCGTTTCGAGCATCAGAACTGCGAAAATTTGGAGTTTCTCAAGCGTTTCTTACTTCAAAGCTGCCATATCTCGCGAACGGATTGACCAATCCGCAAAGTTTCTGTTGCATCTGAAAGTAGAAACTAGCCCCATTACAACGGTATGAGTAGTTTTCCCCTAGGGCGTTCTAGTTATTCGTTTCGAGCATCAGAACTGCGAAAATTTGGAGTTTTTCAAGCGTTTCTTACCTCAAAACTGCCATATCTCGCGAACAGATTGACCAATCCGCAAAGTTTCTGTTGCATCTGAAAGTAGAAACTAGCCCCATTACAACGGTATGAGTAGTTTTCCCCTAGGCCGTTCTAGTTATTCGTTTCGAGCATCAGAACTGCGAAAATTTGGAGTTTTTCAAGCGTTTCTTACCTCAAAACTGCCATATCTCGCGAACGGATTGACCAATCCGCAAAGTTTCTGTTGCATCTGAAAGTAGAAACTAGCCCCATTACAACGGTATGAGTAGTTTTCCCCTAGGCCGTTCTAGTTATTCGTTTCGAGCATCAGAACTGCGAAAATTTGGAGTTTCTCAAGCGTTTCTTACCTCAAAACTGCCATATCTCGCGAACGGATTGACCAATCCGCAAAGTTTCTGTTGCATCTGAAAGTAGAAACTGGCCCCATTACAACGGTATGAGTAGTTTTCCCCTAGGCCGTTCTGGTTAGTCGTTTCGAGCATCAGAACTGCGAAAATTTGGAGTTTTTCAAGCGTTTCTTACCTCAAAACTGCCATATCTCGCGAACGGATTGACCAATCCGCAAAGTTTCTGTTGCATCTGAAAGTAGAAACTAGCCCCATTACAACGGTATGAGTAGTTTTCCCCTAGGCCGTTCTGGTTATTCGTTTCGAGCATCAGAACTGCGAAAATTTGGAGTTTCTCAAGCGTTTCTTACCTCAAAACTGCCATATCTCGCGAACGGATTGACCAATCCGCAAAGTTTCTGTTGCATCTGAAAGTAGAAACTAGCCCCATTACAACGGTATGAGTAGTTTTCCCCTAGGCCGTTCTGGTTATTCGTTTCGAGCATCAGAACTGCGAAAATTTGGAGTTTCTCAAGCGTTTCTTACTTCAAAGCTGCCATATCTCGCGAACGGATTGACCAATCCGCAAAGTTTCTGTTGCATCTGAAAGTAGAAACTAGCCCCATTACAACGGTATGAGTAGTTTTCCCCTAGGCCGTTCTGGTTATTCGTTTCGAGCATCAGAACTGCGAAAATTTGGAGTTTTTCAAGCGTTTCTTACCTCAAAACTGCCATATCTCGCGAACGGATTGACCAATCCGCAAAGTTTCTGTTCCATCTGAAAGTAGAAACTCGCCCCATTACAACCGTATGAGTAGTTTTCCGCTAGGCCGTTCTAGTTATTCGTTTCGAGCATCAGAACTGCGAAAATTTGGAGTTTTTCAAGCGTTTCTTACCTCAAAACTGCCATATCTCGCGAACGGATCGACCAATCAGCAAAGTTTCTGTTGCACCTGAAAGTAGAAACTAGCCCCATTACAACGGTATGAGTAGTTTTCCCCTAGGCCGTTCTAGTTATTCGTTTCGAGCATCAGAACTGCGAAAATTTGGAGTTTCTCAAGCGTTTCTTACCACAAAACTGCCATATCTCGCGAACAGATTGACCAATCCGCAAAGTTTCTGTTGCATCTGAAAGTAGAAACTAGCCCCATTACAACGGTATGAGTAGTTTTCCCCTAGGCCGTTCTGGTTATTCGTTTCGAGCATCAGAACTGCGAAAATTTGGAGTTTCTCAAGCGTTTCTTACTTCAAAGCTGCCATATCTCGCGAACGGATTGACCAATCCGCAAAGTTTCTGTTGCATCTGAAAGTAGAAACTAGCCCCATTACAACGGTATGAGTAGTTTTCCCCTAGGCCGTTCTGGTTATTCGTTTCGAGCATCAGAACTGCGAAAATTTGGAGTTTCTCAAGCGTTTCTTACCTCAAAACTGCCATATCTCGCGAACAGATTGACCAATCCGCAAAGTTTCTGTTGCATCTGAAAGTAGAAACTAGCCCCATTACAACGGTATGAGTAGTTTTCCCCTAGGCCGTTCTAGTTATTCGTTTCGAGCATCAGAACTGCGAAAATTTGGAGTTTTTCAAGCGTTTCTTACCTCAAAACTGCCATATCTCGCGAACGGATTGACCAATCCGCAAAGTTTCTGTTGCATCTGAAAGTAGAAACTAGCCCCATTACAACGGTATGAGTAGTTTTCCCCTAGGCCGTTCTAGTTATTCGTTTCGAGCATCAGAACTGCGAAAATTTGGAGTTTCTCAAGCGTTTCTTACCTCAAAACTGCCATATCTCGCGAACGGATTGACCAATCCGCAAAGTTTCTGTTGCATCTGAAAGTAGAAACTGGCCCCATTACAACGGTATGAGTAGTTTTCCCCTAGGCCGTTCTGGTTAGTCGTTTCGAGCATCAGAACTGCGATAATTTGGAGTTTTTCAAGCGTTTCTTACCTCAAAACTGCCATATCTCGCGAACGGATTGACCAATCCGCAAAGTTTCTGTTGCATCTGAAAGTAGAAACTAGCCCCATTACAACGGTATGAGTAGTTTTCCCCTAGGCCGTTCTGGTTATTCGTTTCGAGCATCAGAACTGCGAAAATTTGGAGTTTCTCAAGCGTTTCTTACCTCAAAACTGCCATATCTCGCGAACGGATTGACCAATCCGCAAAGTTTCTGTTGCATCTGAAAGTAGAAACTAGCCCCATTACAACGGTATGAGTAGTTTTCCCCTAGGCCGTTCTGGTTATTCGTTTCGAGCATCAGAACTGCGAAAATTTGGAGTTTCTCAAGCGTTTCTTACTTCAAAGCTGCCATATCTCGCGAACGGATTGACCAATCCGCAAAGTTTCTGTTGCATCTGAAAGTAGAAACTAGCCCCATTACAACGGTATGAGTAGTTTTCCCCTAGGCCGTTCTGGTTATTCGTTTCGAGCATCAGAACTGCGAAAATTTGGAGTTTTTCAAGCGTTTCTTACCTCAAAACTGCCATATCTCGCGAACGGATTGACCAATCCGCAAAGTTTCTGTTCCAT
Organism: Ptiloglossa arizonensis; assembly: GCF_051014685.1. NCBI lineage: Eukaryota > Metazoa > Arthropoda > Insecta > Hymenoptera > Colletidae > Ptiloglossa > Ptiloglossa arizonensis. Next base: position 276,699 of record NW_027478955.1, read on the forward strand.
CTGAAAGTAGAAACTCGCCCCATTACAACCGTATGAGTAGTTTTCCGCTAGGCCGTTCTAGTTATTCGTTTCGAGCATCAGAACTGCGAAAATTTGGAGTTTTTCAAGCGTTTCTTACCTCAAAACTGCCATATCTCGCGAACGGATCGACCAATCAGCAAAGTTTCTGTTGCACCTGAAAGTAGAAACTAGCCCCATTACAACGGTATGAGTAGTTTTCCCCTAGGCCGTTCTAGTTATTCGTTTCGAGCATCAGAACTGCGAAAATTTGGAGTTTCTCAAGCGTTTCTTACCACAAAACTGCCATATCTCGCGAACAGATTGACCAATCCGCAAAGTTTCTGTTGCATCTGAAAGTAGAAACTAGCCCCATTACAACGGTATGAGTAGTTTTCCCCTAGGCCGTTCTGGTTATTCGTTTCGAGCATCAGAACTGCGAAAATTTGGAGTTTCTCAAGCGTTTCTTACTTCAAAGCTGCCATATCTCGCGAACGGATTGACCAATCCGCAAAGTTTCTGTTGCATCTGAAAGTAGAAACTAGCCCCATTACAACGGTATGAGTAGTTTTCCCCTAGGCCGTTCTGGTTATTCGTTTCGAGCATCAGAACTGCGAAAATTTGGAGTTTCTCAAGCGTTTCTTACCTCAAAACTGCCATATCTCGCGAACAGATTGACCAATCCGCAAAGTTTCTGTTGCATCTGAAAGTAGAAACTAGCCCCATTACAACGGTATGAGTAGTTTTCCCCTAGGCCGTTCTAGTTATTCGTTTCGAGCATCAGAACTGCGAAAATTTGGAGTTTTTCAAGCGTTTCTTACCTCAAAACTGCCATATCTCGCGAACGGATTGACCAATCCGCAAAGTTTCTGTTGCATCTGAAAGTAGAAACTAGCCCCATTACAACGGTATGAGTAGTTTTCCCCTAGGCCGTTCTAGTTATTCGTTTCGAGCATCAGAACTGCGAAAATTTGGAGTTTCTCAAGCGTTTCTTACCTCAAAACTGCCATATCTCGCGAACGGATTGACCAATCCGCAAAGTTTCTGTTGCATCTGAAAGTAGAAACTGGCCCCATTACAACGGTATGAGTAGTTTTCCCCTAGGCCGTTCTGGTTAGTCGTTTCGAGCATCAGAACTGCGAAAATTTGGAGTTTTTCAAGCGTTTCTTACCTCAAAACTGCCATATCTCGCGAACGGATTGACCAATCCGCAAAGTTTCTGTTGCATCTGAAAGTAGAAACTAGCCCCATTACAACGGTGTGAGTAGTTTTCCCCTAGGGCGTTCTAGTTATTCGTTTCGAGCATCAGAACTGCGAAAATTTGGAGTTTTTCAAGCGTTTCTTACCTCAAAACTGCCATATCTCGCGAACGGATTGACCAATCCGCAAAGTTTCTGTTGCATCTGAAAGTAGAAACTAGCCCCATTACAACGGTATGAGTAGTTTTCCCCTAGGCCGTTCTAGTTATTCGTTTCGAGCATCAGAACTGCGAAAATTTGGAGTTTCTCAAGCGTTTCTTACCTCAAAACTGCCATATCTCGCGAACGGATTGACCAATCCACAAAGTTTCTGTTGCATCTGAAAGTAGAAACTAGCCCCATTACAACGGTATGAGTAGTTTTCCCCTAGGCCGTTTTGGTTATTCGTTTCGAGCATCAGAACTGCGAAAATTTGGAGTTTTTCAAGCGTTTCTTACCTCAAAACTGCCATATCTCGCGAACGGATTGACCAATCCGCAAAGTTTCTGTTGCATCTGAAAGTAGAAACTCGCCCCATTACAACGGTATTAGTAGCTTTCCCCTAGACCGTTCTAGTTATTCGTTTCGAGCATCAGAACTGCGAAAATTTGGAGTTTTTCAAGCGTTTCTTACCTCAAAACTGCCATATCTCGCGAACGGATTGACCAATCCGCAAAGTTTCTTTTGCATCTGAAAGTAGAAACTCGCCCCATTACAACGGTATTAGTAGCTTTCCCCTAGACCGTTCTAGTTATTCGTTTCGAGCATCAGAACTGCGAAAATTTGGAGTTTTTCAAGCGTTTCTTACCTCAAAACTGCCATATCTCGCGAACGGATTAACCAATCCGCAAAGTTTCTGTTGCATCTGAAAGTAGAAACTCGCCCCATTACAACGGTACGAGTAGTTTTCCGCTAGGCCGTTCTAGTTATTCGTTTCGAGCATCAGAACTGCGAAAATTTGGAGTTTCTCAAGCGTTTCTTACCTCAAAACTGCCATATCTCGCGAACGGATTGACCAATCCGCAAAGTTTCTGTTGCATCTGAAAGTAGAAACTCGCCCCATTACAACGGTATTAGTAGCTTTCCCCTAGGCCGTTCTAGTTATTCGTTTCGAGCATCAGAACTGCGAACATTTGGAGTTTTTCAAGCGTTTCTTACCTCAAAACTGCCATATCTCGCGAACGGATTGACCAATCCGCAAAGTTTCTGTTGCATCTGAAAGTAGAAACTCGCCCCATTACAACGGTATGAGTAGTTTTCCGCTAGGCCGTTCTAGTTATTCGTTTCGAGCATCAGAACTGCGAAAATTTGGAGTTTCTCAAGCGTTTCTTACCTCAAAACTGCCATATCTCGCGAACGGATTGACCAATCCGCAAAGTTTCTGTTGCATCTGAAAGTAGAAACTGGCCCCATTACAACGGTATGAGTAGTTTTCCCCTAGGCCGTTCTGGTTAGTCGTTTCGAGCATCAGAACTGCGAAAATTTGGAGTTTTTCAAGCGTTTCTTACCTCAAAACTGCCATATCTCGCGAACGGATTGACCAATCCGCAAAGTTTCTGTTGCATCTGAAAGTAGAAACTAGCCCCATTACAACGGTGTGAGTAGTTTTCCCCTAGGGCGTTCTAGTTATTCGTTTCGAGCATCAGAACTGCGAAAATTTGGAGTTTTTCAAGCGTTTCTTACCTCAAAACTGCCATATCTCGCGAACGGATTGACCAATCCGCAAAGTTTCTGTTGCATCTGAAAGTAGAAACTAGCCCCATTACAACGGTATGAGTAGTTTTCCCCTAGGCCGTTCTGGTTATTCGTTTCGAGCATCAGAACTGCGAAAATTTGGAGTTTCTCAAGCGTTTCTTACCTCAAAACTGCCATATCTCGCGAACGGATTGACCAATCCACAAAGTTTCTGTTGCATCTGAAAGTAGAAACTAGCCCCATTACAACGGTATGAGTAGTTTTCCCCTAGGCCGTTTTGGTTATTCGTTTCGAGCATCAGAACTGCGAAAATTTGGAGTTTTTCAAGCGTTTCTTACCTCAAAACTGCCATATCTCGCGAACGGATTGACCAATCCGCAAAGTTTCTGTTGCATCTGAAAGTAGAAACTCGCCCCATTACAACGGTATTAGTAGCTTTCCCCTAGACCGTTCTAGTTATTCGTTTCGAGCATCAGAACTGCGAAAATTTGGAGTTTTTCAAGCGTTTCTTACCTCAAAACTGCCATATCTCGCGAACGGATTGACCAATCCGCAAAGTTTCTTTTGCATCTGAAAGTAGAAACTCGCCCCATTACAACGGTATTAGTAGCTTTCCCCTAGACCGTTCTAGTTATTCGTTTCGAGCATCAGAACTGCGAAAATTTGGAGTTTTTCAAGCGTTTCTTACCTCAAAACTGCCATATCTCGCGAACGGATTAACCAATCCGCAAAGTTTCTGTTGCATCTGAAAGTAGAAACTCGCCCCATTACAACGGTACGAGTAGTTTTCCGCTAGGCCGTTCTAGTTATTCGTTTCGAGCATCAGAACTGCGAAAATTTGGAGTTTCTCAAGCGTTTCTTACCTCAAAACTGCCATATCTCGCGAACGGATTGACCAATCCGCAAAGTTTCTGTTGCATCTGAAAGTAGAAACTCGCCCCATTACAACGGTATTAGTAGCTTTCCCCTAGGCCGTTCTAGTTATTCGTTTCGAGCATCAGAACTGCGAACATTTGGAGTTTTTCAAGCGTTTCTTACCTCAAAACTGCCATATCTCGCGAACGGATTGACCAATCCGCAAAGTTTCTGTTGCATCTGAAAGTAGAAACTCGCCCCATTACAACGGTATGAGTAGTTTTCCGCTAGGCCGTTCTAGTTATTCGTTTCGAGCATCAGAACTGCGAACATTTGGAGTTTCTCAAGCGTTTCTTACCTCAAAACTGCCATATCTCGCGAACGGATTGACCAATCCGCAAAGTTTCTGTTGCATCTGAAAGTAGAAACTAGCCCCATTATAACGGTATGAGTAGTTTTCCCCTAGGCCGTTCTGGTTATTCGTTTCGAGCATCAGAACTAGGAAAATTTGGAGTTCTTCAAGCGTTTCTTACCTCAAAACTGCCATATCTCGCGAACGGATTGACCAATCCGCAAAGTTTCTGTTGCATCTGAAAGTAGAAACTAGCCCCATTACAACGGTATGAGTAGTTTTCCCCTAGGCCGTTCTAGTTATTCGTTTCGAGCATCAGAACTGCGAAAATTTGGAGTTTCTCAAGCGTTTCTTACCTCAAAACTGCCATATCTCGCGAACGGATTGACCAATCCACAGAGTTTCTGTTGCATCTGAAAGTAGAAACTAGCCCCATTACAACGGTATGAGTAGTTTTCCCCTAGGCCGTTCTGGTTATTCGTTTCGAGCATCAGAACTGCGAAAATTTGGAGTTTTTCAAGCGTTTCTTACCTCAAAACTGCCATATCTCGCGAACGGATTGACCAATCCGCAAAGTTTCTGTTGCATCTGAAAGTAGAAACTAGCCCCATTACAACGGTATGAGTAGTTTTCCCCTAGGCCGTTCTAGTTATTCGTTTCGAGCATCAGAACTGCGAACATTTGGAGTTTTTCAAGCGTTTCTTACCTCAAAACTGCCATATCTCGCGAACGGATTGACCAATCCGCAAAGTTTCTGTTGCATCTGAAAGTAGAAACTCGCCCCATTACAACGGTATGAGTAGTTTTCCGCTAGGCCGTTCTAGTTATTCGTTTCGAGCATCAGAACTGCGAACATTTGGAGTTTCTCAAGCGTTTCTTACCTCAAAACTGCCATATCTCGCGAACGGATTGACCAATCCGCAAAGTTTCTGTTGCATCTGAAAGTAGAAACTAGCCCCATTACAACGGTATGAGTAGTTTTCCCCTAGGCCGTTCTGGTTATTCGTTTCGAGCATCAGAGCTGCGAAAATTTGGAGTTTTTCAAGCGTTTCTTACCTTATAACTGCCATATCTTGCGAACGGATTGACCAATCCGCAAAGTTTCTGTTGCATCTGAAAGTAGAAACTAGCCCCATTACAACGGTATGAGTAGTTTTCCCCTAGGCCGTTCTGGTTATTCGTTTCGAGCATCAGAACTGCGAAAATTTGGAGTTTTTCAAGCGTTTCTTACCTCAAAACTGCCATATCTCGCGAACGGATTGACCAATCCGCAAAGTTTCTGTTGCATCTGAAAGTAGAAACTCGCCCCATTACAACGGTATGAGTAGTTTTCCCCTAGGTCGTTCTGGTTATTCGTTTCGAGCATCAGAACTGCGAAAATTTGGAGTTTTTCAAGCGTTTCTTACCTCAAAACTGCCATATCTCGCGAACTGATTGACCAATCCGCAAAGCTTCTGTTGCACCTGAAAGTAGAAACTAGCCCCATTACAACGGTATGAGTAGTTTTCCCCTAGGCCGTTCTAGTTATTCGTTTCGAGCATCAGAACTGCGAAAATTTGGAGTTTCTCAAGCGTTTCTTACCACAAAACTGCCATATCTCGCGAACAGATTGACCAATCCGCAAAGTTTCTGTTGCATCTGAAAGTAGAAACTAGCCCCATTACAACGGTATGAGTAGTTTTCCCCTAGGCCGTTCTGGTTATTCGTTTCGAGCATCAGAACTGCGAAAATTTGGAGTTTCTCAAGCGTTTCTTACTTCAAAGCTGCCATATCTCGCGAACGGATTGACCAATCCGCAAAGTTTCTGTTGCATCTGAAAGTAGAAACTAGCCCCATTACAACGGTATGAGTAGTTTTCCCCTAGGGCGTTCTAGTTATTCGTTTCGAGCATCAGAACTGCGAAAATTTGGAGTTTTTCAAGCGTTTCTTACCTCAAAACTGCCATATCTCGCGAACAGATTGACCAATCCGCAAAGTTTCTGTTGCATCTGAAAGTAGAAACTAGCCCCATTACAACGGTATGAGTAGTTTTCCCCTAGGCCGTTCTAGTTATTCGTTTCGAGCATCAGAACTGCGAAAATTTGGAGTTTTTCAAGCGTTTCTTACCTCAAAACTGCCATATCTCGCGAACGGATTGACCAATCCGCAAAGTTTCTGTTGCATCTGAAAGTAGAAACTAGCCCCATTACAACGGTATGAGTAGTTTTCCCCTAGGCCGTTCTAGTTATTCGTTTCGAGCATCAGAACTGCGAAAATTTGGAGTTTCTCAAGCGTTTCTTACCTCAAAACTGCCATATCTCGCGAACGGATTGACCAATCCGCAAAGTTTCTGTTGCATCTGAAAGTAGAAACTGGCCCCATTACAACGGTATGAGTAGTTTTCCCCTAGGCCGTTCTGGTTAGTCGTTTCGAGCATCAGAACTGCGAAAATTTGGAGTTTTTCAAGCGTTTCTTACCTCAAAACTGCCATATCTCGCGAACGGATTGACCAATCCGCAAAGTTTCTGTTGCATCTGAAAGTAGAAACTAGCCCCATTACAACGGTATGAGTAGTTTTCCCCTAGGCCGTTCTGGTTATTCGTTTCGAGCATCAGAACTGCGAAAATTTGGAGTTTCTCAAGCGTTTCTTACCTCAAAACTGCCATATCTCGCGAACGGATTGACCAATCCGCAAAGTTTCTGTTGCATCTGAAAGTAGAAACTAGCCCCATTACAACGGTATGAGTAGTTTTCCCCTAGGCCGTTCTGGTTATTCGTTTCGAGCATCAGAACTGCGAAAATTTGGAGTTTCTCAAGCGTTTCTTACTTCAAAGCTGCCATATCTCGCGAACGGATTGACCAATCCGCAAAGTTTCTGTTGCATCTGAAAGTAGAAACTAGCCCCATTACAACGGTATGAGTAGTTTTCCCCTAGGCCGTTCTGGTTATTCGTTTCGAGCATCAGAACTGCGAAAATTTGGAGTTTTTCAAGCGTTTCTTACCTCAAAACTGCCATATCTCGCGAACGGATTGACCAATCCGCAAAGTTTCTGTTCCATCTGAAAGTAGAAACTCGCCCCATTACAACCGTATGAGTAGTTTTCCGCTAGGCCGTTCTAGTTATTCGTTTCGAGCATCAGAACTGCGAAAATTTGGAGTTTTTCAAGCGTTTCTTACCTCAAAACTGCCATATCTCGCGAACGGATCGACCAATCAGCAAAGTTTCTGTTGCACCTGAAAGTAGAAACTAGCCCCATTACAACGGTATGAGTAGTTTTCCCCTAGGCCGTTCTAGTTATTCGTTTCGAGCATCAGAACTGCGAAAATTTGGAGTTTCTCAAGCGTTTCTTACCACAAAACTGCCATATCTCGCGAACAGATTGACCAATCCGCAAAGTTTCTGTTGCATCTGAAAGTAGAAACTAGCCCCATTACAACGGTATGAGTAGTTTTCCCCTAGGCCGTTCTGGTTATTCGTTTCGAGCATCAGAACTGCGAAAATTTGGAGTTTCTCAAGCGTTTCTTACTTCAAAGCTGCCATATCTCGCGAACGGATTGACCAATCCGCAAAGTTTCTGTTGCATCTGAAAGTAGAAACTAGCCCCATTACAACGGTATGAGTAGTTTTCCCCTAGGCCGTTCTGGTTATTCGTTTCGAGCATCAGAACTGCGAAAATTTGGAGTTTCTCAAGCGTTTCTTACCTCAAAACTGCCATATCTCGCGAACAGATTGACCAATCCGCAAAGTTTCTGTTGCATCTGAAAGTAGAAACTAGCCCCATTACAACGGTATGAGTAGTTTTCCCCTAGGCCGTTCTAGTTATTCGTTTCGAGCATCAGAACTGCGAAAATTTGGAGTTTTTCAAGCGTTTCTTACCTCAAAACTGCCATATCTCGCGAACGGATTGACCAATCCGCAAAGTTTCTGTTGCATCTGAAAGTAGAAACTAGCCCCATTACAACGGTATGAGTAGTTTTCCCCTAGGCCGTTCTAGTTATTCGTTTCGAGCATCAGAACTGCGAAAATTTGGAGTTTCTCAAGCGTTTCTTACCTCAAAACTGCCATATCTCGCGAACGGATTGACCAATCCGCAAAGTTTCTGTTGCATCTGAAAGTAGAAACTGGCCCCATTACAACGGTATGAGTAGTTTTCCCCTAGGCCGTTCTGGTTAGTCGTTTCGAGCATCAGAACTGCGAAAATTTGGAGTTTTTCAAGCGTTTCTTACCTCAAAACTGCCATATCTCGCGAACGGATTGACCAATCCGCAAAGTTTCTATTGCATCTGAAAGTAGAAACTAGCCCCATTACAACGGTGTGAGTAGTTTTCCCCTAGGGCGTTCTAGTTATTCGTTTCGAGCATCAGAACTGCGAAAATTTGGAGTTTTTCAAGCGTTTCTTACCTCAAAACTGCCATATCTCGCGAACGGATTGACCAATCCGCAAAGTTTCTGTTGCATCTGAAAGTAGAAACTAGCCCCATTACAACGGTATGAGTAGTTTTCCCCTAGGCCGTTCTGGTTATTCGTTTCGAGCATCAGAACTGCGAAAATTTGGAGTTTTTCAAGCGTTTCTTACCTCAAAACTGCCATATCTCGCGAACGGATTGACCACTCCGCAAAGTTTCTGTTGCATCTGAAAGTAGAAACTCGCCCCATTACAACGGTATTAGTAGCTTTCCCCTAGACCGTTCTAGTTATTCGTTTCGAGCACCAGAACTGCGAAAATTTGGAGTTTTTCAAGCGTTTCTTACCTCAAAACTGCCATATCTCGCGAACGGATTGACCAATCCGCAAAGTTTCTTTTGCATCTGAAAGTAGAAACTCGCCCCATTACAACGGTATTAGTAGCTTTCCCCTAGACCGTTCTAGTTATTCGTTTCGAGCATCAGAACTGCGAAAATTTGGAGTTTCTCAAGCGTTTCTTACCACAAAACTGCCATATCTCGCGAACGGATTGACCAATCCGCAAAGTTTCTTTTGCATCTGAAAGTAGAAACTCGCCCCATTACAACGGTATTAGTAGCTTTCCCCTAGACCGTTCTAGTTATTCGTTTCGAGCATCAGAACTGCGAAAATTTGGAGTTTTTCAAGCGTTTCTTACCTCAAAACTGCCATATCTCGCGAACGGATTAACCAATCCGCAAAGTTTCTGTTGCATCTGAAAGTAGAAACTCGCCCCATTACAACGGTAGGAGTAGTTTTCCGCTAGGCCGTTCTAGTTATTCGTTTCGAGCATCAGAACTGCGAAAATTTGGAGTTTCTCAAGCGTTTCTTACCTCAAAACTGCCATATCTCGCGAACGGATTGACCAATCCGCAAAGTTTCTGTTGCATCTGAAAGTAGAAACTCGCCCCATTACAACGGTATTAGTAGCTTTCCCCTAGGCCGTTCTAGTTATTCGTTTCGAGCATCAGAACTGCGAACATTTGGAGTTTTTCAAGCGTTTCTTACCTCAAAACTGCCATATCTCGCGAACGGATTGACCAATCCGCAAAGTTTCTGTTGCATCTGAAAGTAGAAACTCGCCCCATTACAACGGTATGAGTAGTTTTCCGCTAGGCCGTTCTAGTTATTCGTTTCGAGCATCAGAACTGCGAACATTTGGAGTTTCTCAAGCGTTTCTTACCTCAAAACTGCCATATCTCGCGAACGGATTGACCAATCCGCAAAGTTTCTGTTGCATCTGAAAGTAGAAACTAGCCCCATTATAACGGTATGAGTAGTTTTCCCCTAGGCCGTTCTGGTTATTCGTTTCGAGCATCAGAACTAGGAAAATTTGGAGTTTTTCAAGCGTTTCTTACCTCAAAACTGCCATATCTCGCGAACGGATTGACCAATCCGCAAAGTTTCTGTTGCATCTGAAAGTAGAAACTAGCCCCATTACAACGGTATGAGTAGTTTTCCCCTAGGCCGTTCTAGTTATTCGTTTCGAGCATCAGAACTGCGAAAATTTGGAGTTTCTCAAGCGTTTCTTACCTCAAAACTGCCATATCTCGCGAACGGATTGACCAATCCACAGAGTTTCTGTTGCATCTGAAAGTAGAAACTAGCCCCATTACAACGGTATGAGTAGTTTTCCCCTAGGCCGTTCTGGTTATTCGTTTCGAGCATCAGAACTGCGAAAATTTGGAGTTTTTCAAGCGTTTCTTACCTCAAAACTGCCATATCTCGCGAACGGATTGACCAATCCGCAAAGTTTCTGTTGCATCTGAAAGTAGAAACTAGCCCCATTACAACGGTATGATTAGTTTTCCCCTAGGCCGTTCTAGTTATTCGTTTCGAGCATCAGAACTGCGAACATTTGGAGTTTTTCAAGCGTTTCTTACCTCAAAACTGCCATATCTCGCGAACGGATTGACCAATCCGCAAAGTTTCTGTTGCATCTGAAAGTAGAAACTCGCCCCATTACAACGGTATGAGTAGTTTTCCGCTAGGCCGTTCTAGTTATTCGTTTCGAGCATCAGAACTGCGAACATTTGGAGTTTCTCAAGCGTTTCTTACCTCAAAACTGCCATATCTCGCGAACGGATTGACCAATCCGCAAAGTTTCTGTTGCATCTGAAAGTAGAAACTAGCCCCATTACAACGGTATGAGTAGTTTTCCCCTAGGCCGTTCTGGTTATTCGTTTCGAGCATCAGAGCTGCGAAAATTTGGAGTTTTTCAAGCGTTTCTTACCTTATAACTGCCATATCTTGCGAACGGATTGACCAATCCGCAAAGTTTCTGTTGCATCTGAAAGTAGAAACTAGCCCCATTACAACGGTATGAGTAGTTTTCCCCTAGGCCGTTCTGGTTATTCGTTTCGAGCATCAGAACTGCGAAAATTTGGAGTTTTTCAAGCGTTTCTTACCTCAAAACTGCCATATCTCGCGAACGGATTGACCAATCCGCAAAGTTTCTGTTGCATCTGAAAGTAGAAACTCGCCCCATTACAACGGTATGAGTAGTTTTCCCCTAGGTCGTTCTGGTTATTCGTTTCGAGCATCAGAACTGCGAAAATTTGGAGTTTTTCAAGCGTTTCTTACCTCAAAACTGCCATATCTCGCGAACTGATTGACCAATCCGCAAAGCTTCTGTTGCACCTGAAAGTAGAAACTAGCCCCATTACAACGGTATGAGTAGTTTTCCCCTAGGCCGTTCTAGTTATTCGTTTCGAGCATCAGAACTGCGAAAATTTGGAGTTTTTCAAGCGTTTCTTACCTCAAAACTGCCATATCTCGCGAACGGATTGACCAATCCGCAAAGTTTCTGTTGCATCTGAAAGTAGAAACTCGCCCCATTACAACGGTATGAGTAGTTTTCCGCTAGGCCGTTCTAGTTATTCGTTTCGAGCATCAGAACTGCGAACATTTGGAGTTTCTCAAGCGTTTCTTACCTCAAAACTGCCATATCTCGCGAACGGATTGACCAATCCGCAAAGTTTCTGTTGCATCTGAAAGTAGAAACTAGCCCCATTACAACGGTATGATTAGTTTTCCCCTAGGCCGTTCTGGTTATTCGTTTCGAGCATCAGAACTGCGAAAATTTGGAGTTTTTCAAGTGTTTCTTACCTTATAACTGCCATATCTCGCGAACGGATTGACCAATCCGCAAAGTTTCTGTTGCATCTGAAAGTAGAAACTCGCCCCATTACAACGGTATGAGTAGTTTTCCCCTAGGCCGTTCTGGTTATTCGTTTCGAGCATCAGAACTGCGAAAATTTGGAGTTTTTCAAGCGTTTCTTACCTCAAAACTGCCATATCTCGCGAACGGATTGACCAATCCGCAAAGTTTCTGTTGCACCTGAAAGTAGAAACTAGCCCCATTACAACGGTATGAGTAGTTTTCCCCTAGGCCGTTCTAGTTATTCGTTTCGAGCATCAGAACTGCGAAAATTTGGAGTTTCTCAAGCGTTTCTTACCACAAAACTGCCATATCTGGCGAACGGATTGACCAATCCGCAAAGTTTCTGTTGCATCTGAAAGTAGAAACTAGCCCCATTACAACGGTATGAGTAGTTTTCCCCTAGGCCGTTCTGGTTATTCGTTTCGAGCATCAGAACTGCGAAAATTTGGAGTTTCTCAAGCGTTTCTTACTTCAAAGCTGCCATATCTCGCGAACGGATTGACCAATCCGCAAAGTTTCTGTTGCATCTGAAAGTAGAAACTAGCCCCATTACAACGGTATGAGTAGTTTTCCCCTAGGCCGTTCTGGTTATTCGTTTCGAGCATCAGAACTGCGAAAATTTGGAGTTTTTCAAGCGTTTCTTACCTCAAAACTGCCATATCTCGCGAACGGATTGACCAATCCGCAAAGTTTCTGTTGCATCTGAAAGTAGAAACTCGCCCCATTACAACCGTATGAGTAGTTTTCCGCTAGGCCGTTCTAGTTATTCGTTTCGAGCATCAGAACTGCGAAAATTTGGAGTTTTTCAAGCGTTTCTTACCTCAAAACTGCCATATCTCGCGAACGGATTGACCAATCCGCAAAGTTTCTGTTGCACCTGAAAGTAGAAACTAGCCCCATTACAACGGTATGAGTAGTTTTCCCCTAGGCCGTTCTAGTTATTCGTTTCGAGCATCAGAACTGCGAAAATTTGGAGTTTCTCAAGCGTTTCTTACCACAAAACTGCCATATCTCGCGAACGGATTGACCAATCCGCAAAGTTTCTGTTGCATCTGAAAGTAGAAACTAGCCCCATTACAACGGTATGAGTAGTTTTCCCCTAGGCCGTTCTGGTTATTCGTTTCGAGCATCAGAACTGCGAAAATTTGGAGTTTCTCAAGCGTTTCTTACTTCAAAGCTGCCATATCTCGCTAACGGATTGACCAATCCGCAAAGTTTCTGTTGCATCTGAAAGTAGAAACTAGCCCCATTACAACGGTATGAGTAGTTTTCCCCTAGGCCGTTCTGGTTATTCGTTTCGAGCATCAGAACTGCGAAAATTTGGAGTTTCTCAAGCGTTTCTTACCTCAAAACTGCCATATCTCGCGAACAGATTGACCAATCCGCAAAGTTTCTGTTGCATCTGAAAGTAGAAACTAGCCCCATTACAACGGTATGAGTAGTTTTCCCCTAGGCCGTTCTAGTTATTCGTTTCGAGCATCAGAACTGCGAAAATTTGGAGTTTTTCAAGCGTTTCTTACCTCAAAACTGCCATATCTCGCGAACGGATTGACCAATCCGCAAAGTTTCTGTTGCATCTGAAAGTAGAAACTAGCCCCATTACAACGGTATGAGTAGTTTTCCCCTAGGCCGTTCTAGTTATTCGTTTCGAGCATCAGAACTGCGAAAATTTGGAGTTTCTCAAGCGTTTCTTACCTCAAAACTGCCATATCTCGCGAACGGATTGACCAATCCGCAAAGTTTCTGTTGCATCTGAAAGTAGAAACTGGCCCCATTACAACGGTATGAGTAGTTTTCCCCTAGGCCGTTCTGGTTAGTCGTTTCGAGCATCAGAACTGCGAAAATTTGGAGTTTTTCAAGCGTTTCTTACCTCAAAACTGCCATATCTCGCGAACGGATTGACCAATCCGCAAAGTTTCTGTTGCATCTGAAAGTAGAAACTAGCCCCATTACAACGGTATGAGTAGTTTTCCCCTAGGGCGTTCTAGTTATTCGTTTCGAGCATCAGAACTGCGAAAATTTGGAGTTTCTCAAGCGTTTCTTACCTCAAAACTGCCATATCTCGCGAACGGATTGACCAATCCACAAAGTTTCTGTTGCATCTGAAAGTAGAAACTAGCCCCATTACAACGGTATGAGTAGTTTTCCCCTAGGCCGTTCTGGTTATTCGTTTCGAGCATCAGAACTGCGAAAATTTGGAGTTTTTCAAGCGTTTCTTACCTCAAAACTGCCATATCTCGCGAACGGATTGACCACTCCGCAAAGTTTCTGTTGCATCTGAAAGTAGAAACTCGCCCCATTACAACGGTATTAGTAGCTTTCCCCTAGACCGTTCTAGTTATTCGTTTCGAGCATCAGAACTGCGAAAATTTGGAGTTTTTCAAGCGTTTCTTACCTCAAAACTGCCATATCTCGCGAACGGATTGACCAATCCGCAAAGTTTCTTTTGCATCTGAAAGTAGAAACTCGCCCCATTACAACGGTATTAGTAGCTTTCCCCTAGACCGTTCTAGTTATTCGTTTCGAGCATCAGAACTGCGAAAATTTGGAGTTTCTCAAGCGTTTCTTACCACAAAACTGCCATATCTCGCGAACGGATTGACCAATCCGCAAAGTTTCTTTTGCATCTGAAAGTAGAAACTCGCCCCATTACAACGGTATTAGTAGCTTTCCCCTAGACCGTTCTAGTTATTCGTTTCGAGCATCAGAACTGCGAAAATTTGGAGTTTTTCAAGCGTTTCTTACCTCAAAACTGCCATATCTCGCGAACGGATTAACCAATCCGCAAAGTTTCTGTTGCATCTGAAAGTAGAAACTCGCCCCATTACAACGGTACGAGTAGTTTTCCGCTAGGCCGTTCTAGTTATTCGTTTCGAGCATCAGAACTGCGAAAATTTGGAGTTTCTCAAGCGTTTCTTACCTCAAAACTGCCATATCTCGCGAACGGATTGACCAATCCGCAAAGTTTCTGTTGCATCTGAAAGTAGAAACTCGCCCCATTACAACGGTATTAGTAGCTTTCCCCTAGGCCGTTCTAGTTATTCGTTTCGAGCATCAGAACTGCGAACATTTGGAGTTTTTCAAGCGTTTCTTACCTCAAAACTGCCATATCTCGCGAACGGATTGACCAATCCGCAAAGTTTCTGTTGCATCTGAAAGTAGAAACTCGCCCATTACAACGGTATGAGTAGTTTTCCGCTAGGCCGTTCTAGTTATTCGTTTCGAGCATCAGAACTGCGAACATTTGGAGTTTCTCAAGCGTTTCTTACCTCAAAACTGCCATATCTCGCGAACGGATTGACCAATCCGCAAAGTTTCTGTTGCATCTGAAAGTAGAAACTAGCCCCATTATAACGGTATGAGTAGTTTTTCCCCTAGGCCGTTCTGGTTATTCGTTTCGAGCATCAGAACTAGGAAAATTTGGAGTTTTTCAAGCGTTTCTTACCTCAAAACTGCCATATCTCGCGAACGGATTGACCAATCCGCAAAGTTTCTGTTGCATCTGAAAGTAGAAACTAGCCCCATTACAACGGTATGAGTAGTTTTCCCCTAGGCCGTTCTAGTTATTCGTTTCGAGCATCAGAACTGCGAAAATTTGGAGTTTCTCAAGCGTTTCTTACCTCAAAACTGCCATATCTCGCGAACGGATTGACCAATCCACAGAGTTTTCTGTTGCATCTGAAAGTAGAAACTAGCCCCATTACAACGGTATGAGTAGTTTTTCCCCTAGGCCGTTCTGGTTATTCGTTTCGAGCATCAGAACTGCGAAAATTTGGAGTTTTTCAAGCGTTTCTTACCTCAAAACTGCCATATCTCGCGAACGGATTGACCAATCCGCAAAGTTTCTGTTGCATCTGAAAGTAGAAACTAGCCCCATTACAACGGTATGATTAGTTTTCCCCTAGGCCGTTCTAGTTATTCGTTTCGAGCATCAGAACTGCGAACATTTGGAGTTTTTCAAGCGTTTCTTACCTCAAAACTGCCATATCTCGCGAACGGATTGACCAATCCGCAAAGTTTCTGTTGCATCTGAAAGTAGAAACTCGCCCCATTACAACGGTATGAGTAGTTTTCCGCTAGGCCGTTCTAGTTATTCGTTTCGAGCATCAGAACTGCGAACATTTTGAGTTTCTCAAGCGTTTCTTACCTCAAAACTGCCATATCTCGCGAACGGATTGACCAATCCGCAAAGTTTCTGTTGCATCTGAAAGTAGAAACTAGCCCCATTACAACGGTATGAGTAGTTTTCCCCTAGGCCGTTCTGGTTATTCGTTTCGAGCATCAGAGCTGCGAAAAATTTGGAGTTTTTCAAGCGTTTCTTACCTTATAACTGCCATATCTTGCGAACGGATTGACCAATCCGCAAAGTTTCTGTTGCATCTGAAAGTAGAAACTAGCCCCATTACAACGGTATGAGTAGTTTTCCCCTAGGCCGTTCTGGTTATTCGTTTCGAGCATCAGAACTGCGAAAATTTGGAGTTTTTCAAGCGTTTCTTACCTCAAAACTGCCATATCTCGCGAACGGATTGACCAATCCGCAAAGTTTCTGTTGCATCTGAAAGTAGAAACTCGCCCCATTACAACGGTATGAGTAGTTTTCCCCTAGGTCGTTCTGGTTATTCGTTTCGAGCATCAGAACTGCGAAAATTTGGAGTTTTTCAAGCGTTTCTTACCTCAAAACTGCCATATCTCGCGAACTGATTGACCAATCCGCAAAGCTTCTGTTGCACCTGAAAGTAGAAACTAGCCCCATTACAACGGTATGAGTAGTTTTCCCCTAGGCCGTTCTAGTTATTCGTTTCGAGCATCAGAACTGCGAAAATTTGGAGTTTTTCAAGCGTTTCTTACCTCAAAACTGCCATATCTCGCGAACGGATTGACCAATCCGCAAAGTTTCTGTTGCATCTGAAAGTAGAAACTCGCCCCATTACAACGGTATGAGTAGTTTTCCGCTAGGCCGTTCTAGTTATCGTTTCGAGCATCAGAACTGCGAACATTTGGAGTTTCTCAAGCGTTTCTTACCTCAAAACTGCCATATCTCGCGAACGGATTGACCAATCCGCAAAGTTTCTGTTGCATCTGAAAGTAGAAACTAGCCCCATTACAACGGTATGATTAGTTTTCCCCTAGGCCGTTCTGGTTATTCGTTTCGAGCATCAGAACTGCGAAAATTTGGAGTTTTTCAAGCGTTTCTTACCTTATAACTGCCATATCTCGCGAAACGGATTGACCAATCCGCAAAGTTTCTGTTGCATCTGAAAGTAGAAACTCGCCCCATTACAACGGTATGAGTAGTTTTCCCCTAGGCCGTTCTGGTTATTCGTTTCGAGCATCAGAACTGCGAAAATTTGGAGTTTTTCAAGCGTTTCTTACCTCAAAACTGCCATATCTCGCGAACGGATTGACCAATCCGCAAAGTTTCTGTTGCACCTGAAAGTAGAAAACTAGCCCCATTACAACGGTATGAGTAGTTTTCCCCTAGGCCGTTCTAGTTATTCGTTTCGAGCATCAGAACTGCGAAAATTTGGAGTTTCTCAAGCGTTTCTTACCACAAAACTGCCATATCTGGCGAACGGATTGACCAATCCGCAAAGTTTCTGTTGCATCTGAAAGTAGAAACTAGCCCCATTACAACGGTATGAGTAGTTTTCCCCTAGGCCGTTCTGGTTATTCGTTTCGAGCATCAGAACTGCGAAAATTTGGAGTTTCTCAAGCGTTTCTTACTTCAAAGCTGCCATATCTCGCGAACGGATTGACCAATCCGCAAAGTTTCTGTTGCATCTGAAAGTAGAAACTAGCCCCATTACAACGGTATGAGTAGTTTTCCCCTAGGCCGTTCTGGTTATTCGTTTCGAGCATCAGAACTGCGAAAATTTGGAGTTTTTCAAGCGTTTCTTACCTCAAAACTGCCATATCTCGCGAACGGATTGACCAATCCGCAAAGTTTCTGTTGCATCTGAAAGTAGAAACTCGCCCCATTACAACCGTATGAGTAGTTTTCCGCTAGGCCGTTCTAGTTATTCGTTTCGAGCATCAGAACTGCGAAAATTTGGAGTTTTTCAAGCGTTTCTTACCTCAAAACTGCCATATCTCGCGAACGGATTGACCAATCCGCAAAGTTTCTGTTGCACCTGAAAGTAGAAACTAGCCCCATTACAACGGTATGAGTAGTTTTCCCCTAGGCCGTTCTAGTTATTCGTTTCGAGCATCAGAACTGCGAAAATTTGGAGTTTCTCAAGCGTTTCTTACCACAAAACTGCCATATCTCGCGAACGGATTGACCAATCCGCAAAGTTTCTGTTGCATCTGAAAGTAGAAACTAGCCCCATTACAACGGTATGAGTAGTTTTCCCCTAGGCCGTTCTGGTTATTCGTTTCGAGCATCAGAACTGCGAAAATTTGGAGTTTCTCAAGCGTTTCTTACTTCAAAGCTGCCATATCTCGCTAACGGATTGACCAATCCGCAAAGTTTCTGTTGCATCTGAAAGTAGAAACTAGCCCCATTACAACGGTATGAGTAGTTTTCCCCTAGGCCGTTCTGGTTATTCGTTTCGAGCATCAGAACTGCGAAAATTTGGAGTTTCTCAAGCGTTTCTTACCTCAAAACTGCCATATCTCGCGAACAGATTGACCAATCCGCAAAGTTTCTGTTGCATCTGAAAGTAGAAACTAGCCCCATTACAACGGTATGAGTAGTTTTCCCCTAGGCCGTTCTAGTTATTCGTTTCGAGCATCAGAACTGCGAAAATTTGGAGTTTTTCAAGCGTTTCTTACCTCAAAACTGCCATATCTCGCGAACGGATTGACCAATCCGCAAAGTTTCTGTTGCATCTGAAAGTAGAAACTAGCCCCATTACAACGGTATGAGTAGTTTTCCCCTAGGCCGTTCTAGTTATTCGTTTCGAGCATCAGAACTGCGAAAATTTGGAGTTTCTCAAGCGTTTCTTACCTCAAAACTGCCATATCTCGCGAACGGATTGACCAATCCGCAAAGTTTCTGTTGCATCTGAAAGTAGAAACTGGCCCCATTACAACGGTATGAGTAGTTTTCCCCTAGGCCGTTCTGGTTAGTCGTTTCGAGCATCAGAACTGCGAAAATTTGGAGTTTTTCAAGCGTTTCTTACCTCAAAACTGCCATATCTCGCGAACGGATTGACCAATCCGCAAAGTTTCTGTTGCATCTGAAAGTAGAAACTAGCCCCATTACAACGGTATGAGTAGTTTTCCCCTAGGGCGTTCTAGTTATTCGTTTCGAGCATCAGAACTGCGAAAATTTGGAGTTTCTCAAGCGTTTCTTACCTCAAAACTGCCATATCTCGCGAACGGATTGACCAATCCACAAAGTTTCTGTTGCATCTGAAAGTAGAAACTAGCCCCATTACAACGGTATGAGTAGTTTTCCCCTAGGCCGTTCTGGTTATTCGTTTCGAGCATCAGAACTGCGAAAATTTGGAGTTTTTCAAGCGTTTCTTACCTCAAAACTGCCATATCTCGCGAACGGATTGACCAATCCGCAAAGTTTCTGTTGCATCTGAAAGTAGAAACTCGCCCCATTACAACGGTATTAGTAGCTTTCCCCTAGACCGTTCTAGTTATTCGTTTCGAGCATCAGAACTGCGAAAATTTGGAGTTTTTCAAGCGTTTCTTACCTCAAAACTGCCATATCTCGCGAACGGATTGACCAATCCGCAAAGTTTCTTTTGCATCTGAAAGTAGAAACTCGCCCCATTACAACGGTATTAGTAGCTTTCCCCTAGACCGTTCTAGTTATTCGTTTCGAGCATCAGAACTGCGAAAATTTGGAGTTTCTCAAGCGTTTCTTACCACAAAACTGCCATATCTCGCGAACGGATTGACCAATCCGCAAAGTTTCTGTTGCATCTGAAAGTAGAAACTAGCCCCATTACAACGGTATGAGTAGTTTTCCCCTAGGCCGTTCTGGTTATTCGTTTCGAGCATCAGAACTGCGAAAATTTGGAGTTTTTCAAGCGTTTCTTACCTCAAAACTGCCATATCTCGCGAACGGATTGACCAATCCGCAAAGTTTCTGTTGCATCTGAAAGTAGAAACTCGCCCCATTACAACGGTATTAGTAGCTTTCCCCTAGACCGTTCTAGTTATTCGTTTCGAGCATCAGAACTGCGAAAATTTGGAGCTTTTCAAGCGTTTCTTACCTCAAAACTGCCATATCTCGCGAACGGATTAACCAATCCGCAAAGTTTCTGTTGCATCTGAAAGTAGAAACTCGCCCCATTACAACGGTATGAGTAGTTTTCCGCTAGGCCGTTCTAGTTATTCGTTTCGAGCATCAGAACTGCGAAAATTTGGAGTTTCTCAAGCGTTTCTTACCTCAAAACTGCCATATCTCGCGAACGGATTGACCAATCCGCAAAGTTTCTGTTGCATCTGAAAGTAGAAACTAGCCCCATTACAACGGTATGAGTAGTTTTCCCCTAGGCCGTTCTGGTTATTCGTTTCGAGCATCAGAACTGCGAAAATTTGGAGTTTTTCAAGCGTTTCTTATCTCAAAACAGCCATATCTCGCGAACGGATTGACCAATCCGCAAAGTTTCTGTTGCATCTGAAAGTAGAAACTCGCCCCATTACAACCGTATGAGTAGTTTTCCGCTAGGCCGTTCTAGTTATTCGTTTCGAGCATCAGAACTGCGAAAATTTGGAGTTTTTCAAGCGTTTCTTACCTCAAAACTGCCATATCTCGCGAACGGATTGACCAATCCGCAAAGTTTCTGTTGCACCTGAAAGTAGAAACTAGCCCCATTACAACGGTATGAGTAGTTTTCCCCTAGGCCGTTCTAGTTATTCGTTTCGAGCATCAGAACTGCGAAAATTTGGAGTTTCTCAAGCGTTTCTTACCTCAAAACTGCCATATCTCGCGAACGGATTAACCAATCCGCAAAGTTTCTGTTGCATCTGAAAGTAGAAACTCGCCCCATTACAACGGTACGAGTAGTTTTCCGCTAGGCCGTTCTAGTTATTCGTTTCGAGCATCAGAACTGCGAAAATTTGGAGTTTCTCAAGCGTTTCTTACCTCAAAACTGCCATATCTCGCGAACGGATTGACCAATCCGCAAAGTTTCTGTTGCATCTGAAAGTAGAAACTCGCCCCATTACAACGGTATTAGTAGCTTTCCCCTAGACCGTTCTAGTTATTCGTTTCGAGCATCAGAACTGCGAAAATTTGGAGTTTTTCAAGCATTTCTTACCTCAAAACTGCCATATCTCGCGAACGGATTGACCAATCCGCAAAGTTTCTGTTGCATCTGAAAGTAGAAACTCGCCCCATTACAACGGTATTAGTAGCTTTCCCCTAGACCGTTCTAGTTATTCGTTTCGAGCATCAGAACTGCGAAAATTTGGAGTTTTTCAAGCGTTTCTTACCTCAAAACTGCCATATCTCGCGAACGGATTAACCAATCCGCAAAGTTTCTGTTGCATCTGAAAGTAGAAACTCGCCCCATTACAACGGTATGAGTAGTTTTCCGCTAGGCCGTTCTAGTTATTCGTTTCGAGCATCAGAACTGCGAAAATTTGGAGTTTCTCAAGCGTTTCTTACCTCAAAACTGCCATATCTCGCGAACGGATTGACCAATCCGCAAAGTTTCTGTTGCATCTGAAAGTAGAAACTAGCCCCATTACAACGGTATGAGTAGTTTTCCCCTAGGCCGTTCTGGTTATTCGTTTCGAGCATCAGAACTACGAAAATTTGGAGTTTCTCAAGCGTTTCTTATCTCAAAACTGCCATATCTCGCGAACGGATTGACCAATCCGCAAAGTTTCTGTTGCATCTGAAAGTAGAAACTAGCCCCATTACAACGGTATGAGTAGTTTTCCCCTAGGCCGTTCTGGTTATTCGTTTCGAGCATCAGAACTCCGAAAATTTGGAGTTTTTCAAGCGTTTCTTACCTCAAAACTGCCATATCTCGCGAACGGATTGACCAATCCGCAAAGTTTCTGTTGCATCTGAAAGTAGAAACTCGCCCCATTACAACGGTATTAGTAGCTTTCCCCTAGACCGTTCTAGTTATTCGTTTCGAGCATCAGAACTGCGAAAATTTGGAGTTTTTCAAGCGTTTCTTACCTCAAAACTGCCATATCTCGCGAACGGATTAACCAATCCGCAAAGTTTCTGTTGCATCTGAAAGTAGAAACTCGCCCCATTACAACGGTATGAGTAGTTTTCCGCTAGGCCGTTCTAGTTATTCGTTTCGAGCATCAGAACTGCGAAAATTTGGAGTTTCTCAAGCGTTTCTTACCTCAAAACTGCCATATCTCGCGAACGGATTGACCAATCCGCAAAGTTTCTGTTGCATCTGAAAGTAGAAACTAGCCCCATTACAACGGTATTAGTAGCTTTCCCCTAGACCGTTCTAGTTATTCGTTTCGAGCATCAGAACTGCGAAAATTTGGAGTTTTTCAAGCGTTTCTTACCTCAAAACTGCCATATCTCGCGAACGGATTAACCAATCCACAAAGTTTCTGTTGCATCTGAAAGTAGAAACTCGCCCCATTACAACGGTCTGAGTAGTTTTCCGCTAGGCCGTTCTAGTTATTCGTTTCGAGCATCAGAACTGCGAAAATTTGGAGTTTCTCAAGCGTTTCTTACCTCAAAACTGCCATATCTCGCGAACGGATTGACCAATCCGCAAAGTTTCTGTTGCATCTGAAAGTAGAAACTAGCCCCATTACAACGGTATGAGTAGTTTTCCCCTAGGCCGTTCTGGTTATTCGTTTCGAGCATCAGAACTACGAAAATTTGGAGTTTCTCAAGCGTTTCTTATCTCAAAACTGCCATATCTCGCGAACGGATTGACCAATCCGCAAAGTTTCTGTTGCATCTGAAAGTAGAAACTCGCCCCATTACAACGGTATTAGTAGCTTTCCCCTAGACCGTTCTAGTTATTCGTTTCGAGCATCAGAACTGCGAAAATTTGGAGTTTTTCAAGCGCTTCTTACCTCAAAACTGCCATATCTCGCGAACGGATTAACCAATCCGCAAAGTTTCTGTTGCATCTGAAAGTAGAAACTCGCCCCATTACAGCGGTATTAGTAGCTTTCCCCTAGACCGTTCTAGTTATTCGTTTCGAGCATCAGAACTGCGAAAATTTGGAGTTTCTCAAGCGTTTCTTACCTCAAAACTGCCATATCTCGCGAACGGATTGACCAATCCGCAAAGTTTCTGTTGCATCTGAAAGTAGAAACTCGCCCCATTACAACGGTATTAGTAGCTTTCCCCTAGACCGTTCTAGTTATTCGTTTCGAGCATCAGAACTGCGAAAATTTGGAGTTTTTCAAGCATTTCTTACCTCAAAACTGCCATATCTCGCGAACGGATTGACCAATCCGCAAAGTTTCTGTTGCATCTGAAAGTAGAAACTCGCCCCATTACAACGGTATTAGTAGCTTTCCCCTAGACCGTTCTAGTTATTCGTTTCGAGCATCAGAACTGCGAAAATTTGGAGTTTTTCAAGCGTTTCTTACCTCAAAACTGCCATATCTCGCGAACGGATTAACCAATCCGCAAAGTTTCTGTTGCATCTGAAAGTAGAAACTCGCCCCATTACAACGGTATGAGTAGTTTTCCGCTAGGCCGTTCTAGTTATTCGTTTCGAGCATCAGAACTGCGAAAATTTGGAGTTTCTCAAGCGTTTCTTACCTCAAAACTGCCATATCTCGCGAACGGATTGACCAATCCGCAAAGTTTCTGTTGCATCTGAAAGTAGAAACTAGCCCCATTACAACGGTATGAGTAGTTTTCCCCTAGGCCGTTCTGGTTATTCGTTTCGAGCATCAGAACTACGAAAATTTGGAGTTTCTCAAGCGTTTCTTATCTCAAAACTGCCATATCTCGCGAACGGATTGACCAATCCGCAAAGTTTCTGTTGCATCTGAAAGTAGAAACTAGCCCCATTACAACGGTATGAGTAGTTTTCCCCTAGGCCGTTCTGGTTATTCGTTTCGAGCATCAGAACTCCGAAAATTTGGAGTTTCTCAAGCGTTTCTTACCTCAAAACTGCCATATCTCGCGAACGGATTGACCAATCCGCAAAGTTTCTGTTGCATCTGAAAGTAGAAACTAGCCCCATTACAACGGTATGAGTAGTTTTCCCCTAGGCCGTTCTGGTTATTCGTTTCGAGCATCAGAACTACGAAAATTTGGAGTTTCTCAAGCGTTTCTTATCTCAAAACTGCCATATCTCGCGAACGGATTAACCAATCCGCAAAGTTTCTGTTGCATCTGAAAGTAGAAACTCGCCCCATTACAACGGTACGAGTAGTTTTCCGCTAGGCCGTTCTAGTTATTCGTTTCGAGCATCAGAACTGCGAAAATTTGGAGTTTCTCAAGCGTTTCTTACCTCAAAACTGCCATATCTCGCGAACGGATTGACCAATCCGCAAAGTTTCTGTTGCATCTGAAAGTAGAAACTCGCCCCATTACAACGGTATTAGTAGCTTTCCCCTAGACCGTTCTAGTTATTCGTTTCGAGCATCAGAACTGCGAAAATTTGGAGTTTTTCAAGCATTTCTTACCTCAAAACTGCCATATCTCGCGAACGGATTGACCAATCCGCAAAGTTTCTGTTGCATCTGAAAGTAGAAACTCGCCCCATTACAACGGTATTAGTAGCTTTCCCCTAGACCGTTCTAGTTATTCGTTTCGAGCATCAGAACTGCGAAAATTTGGAGTTTTTCAAGCGTTTCTTACCTCAAAACTGCCATATCTCGCGAACGGATTAACCAATCCGCAAAGTTTCTGTTGCATCTGAAAGTAGAAACTCGCCCCATTACAACGGTATGAGTAGTTTTCCGCTAGGCCGTTCTAGTTATTCGTTTCGAGCATCAGAACTGCGAAAATTTGGAGTTTCTCAAGCGTTTCTTATCTCAAAACTGCCATATCTCGCGAACGGATTGACCAATCCGCAAAGTTTCTGTTGCATCTGAAAGTAGAAACTAGCCCCATTACAACGGTATGAGTAGTTTTCCCCTAGGCCGTTCTGGTTATTCGTTTCGAGCATCAGAACTCCGAAAATTTGGAGTTTTTCAAGCGTTTCTTACCTCAAAACTGCCATATCTCGCGAACGGATTGACCAATCCGCAAAGTTTCTGTTGCATCTGAAAGTAGAAACTCGCCCCATTACAACGGTATTAGTAGCTTTCCCCTAGACCGTTCTAGTTATTCGTTTCGAGCATCAGAACTGCGAAAATTTGGAGTTTTTCAAGCGTTTCTTACCTCAAAACTGCCATATCTCGCGAACGGATTAACCAATCCGCAAAGTTTCTGTTGCATCTGAAAGTAGAAACTCGCCCCATTACAACGGTATGAGTAGTTTTCCGCTAGGCCGTTCTAGTTATTCGTTTCGAGCATCAGAACTGCGAAAATTTGGAGTTTCTCAAGCGTTTCTTACCTCAAAACTGCCATATCTCGCGAACGGATTGACCAATCCGCAAAGTTTCTGTTGCATCTGAAAGTAGAAACTAGCCCCATTACAACGGTATTAGTAGCTTTCCCCTAGACCGTTCTAGTTATTCGTTTCGAGCATCAGAACTGCGAAAATTTGGAGTTTTTCAAGCGTTTCTTACCTCAAAACTGCCATATCTCGCGAACGGATTAACCAATCCACAAAGTTTCTGTTGCATCTGAAAGTAGAAACTCGCCCCATTACAACGGTCTGAGTAGTTTTCCGCTAGGCCGTTCTAGTTATTCGTTTCGAGCATCAGAACTGCGAAAATTTGGAGTTTCTCAAGCGTTTCTTACCTCAAAACTGCCATATCTCGCGAACGGATTGACCAATCCGCAAAGTTTCTGTTGCATCTGAAAGTAGAAACTAGCCCCATTACAACGGTATGAGTAGTTTTCCCCTAGGCCGTTCTGGTTATTCGTTTCGAGCATCAGAACTACGAAAATTTGGAGTTTCTCAAGCGTTTCTTATCTCAAAACTGCCATATCTCGCGAACGGATTGACCAATCCGCAAAGTTTCTGTTGCATCTGAAAGTAGAAACTCGCCCCATTACAACGGTATTAGTAGCTTTCCCCTAGACCGTTCTAGTTATTCGTTTCGAGCATCAGAACTGCGAAAATTTGGAGTTTTTCAAGCGCTTCTTACCTCAAAACTGCCATATCTCGCGAACGGATTAACCAATCCGCAAAGTTTCTGTTGCATCTGAAAGTAGAAACTCGCCCCATTACAGCGGTATTAGTAGCTTTCCCCTAGACCGTTCTAGTTATTCGTTTCGAGCATCAGAACTGCGAAAATTTGGAGTTTTTCAAGCGTTTCTTACCTCAAAACTGCCATATCTCGCGAACGGATTAACCAATCCGCAAAGTTTCTGTTGCATCTGAAAGTAGAAACTCTCCCCATTACAACGGTATGAGTAGTTTTCCGCTAGGCCGTTCTAGTTATTCGTTTCGAGCATCAGAACTGCGAAAATTTGGAGTTTCTCAAGCGTTTCTTACCTCAAAACTGCCATATCTCGCGAACGGATTGACCAATCCGCAAAGTTTCTGTTGCATCTGAAAGTAGAAACTAGCCCCATTACAACGGTATTAGTAGCTTTCCCCTAGACCGTTCTAGTTATTCGTTTCGAGCATCAGAACTGCGAAAATTTGGAGTTTTTCAAGCGTTTCTTACCTCAAAACTGCCATATCTCGCGAACGGATTAACCAATCCACAAAGTTTCTGTTGCATCTGAAAGTAGAAACTCGCCCCATTACAACGGTCTGAGTAGTTTTCCGCTAGGCCGTTCTAGTTATTCGTTTCGAGCATCAGAACTGCGAAAATTTGGAGTTTCTCAAGCGTTTCTTACCTCAAAACTGCCATATCTCGCGAACGGATTGACCAATCCGCAAAGTTTCTGTTGCATCTGAAAGTAGAGACTAGCCCCATTACAACGGTATGAGTAGTTTTCCCCTAGGCCGTTCTGGTTATTCGTTTCGAGCATCAGAACTACGAAAATTTGGAGTTTCTCAAGCGTTTTTTATCTCAAAACTGCCATATCTCGCGAACGGATTGACCAATCCGCAAAGTTTCTGTTGCATCTGAAAGTAGAAACTCGCCCCATTACAACGGTATTAGTAGCTTTCCCCTAGACCGTTCTAGTTATTCGTTTCGAGCATCAGAACTGCGAAAATTTGGAGTTTTTCAAGCGCTTCTTACCTCAAAACTGCCATATCTCGCGAACGGATTAACCAATCCGCAAAGTTTCTGTTGCATCTGAAAGTAGAAACTCGCCCCATTACAACGGTATGAGTAGTTTTCCGCTAGGCCGTTCTAGTTATTCGTTTCGAGCATCAGAACTGCGAAAATTTGGAGTTTCTCAAGCGTTTCTTACCTCAAAACTGCCATATCTCGCGAACGGATTGACCAATCCGCAAAGTTTCTGTTGCATCTGAAAGTAGAAACTAGCCCCATTACAACGGTATTAGTAGCTTTCCCCTAGACCGTTCTAGTTATTCGTTTCGAGCATCAGAACTGCGAAAATTTGGAGTTTTTCAAGCGCTTCTTACCTCAAAACTGCCATATCTCGCGAACGGATTAACCAATCCGCAAAGTTTCTGTTGCATCTGAAAGTAGAAACTCGCCCCATTACAGCGGTATTAGTAGCTTTCCCCTAGACCGTTCTAGTTATTCGTTTCGAGCATCAGAACTGCGAAAATTTGGAGTTTTTCAAGCGTTTCTTACCTCAAAACTGCCATATCTCGCGAACGGATTAACCAATCCGCAAAGTTTCTGTTGCATCTGAAAGTAGAAACTCTCCCCATTACAACGGTATGAGTAGTTTTCCGCTAGGCCGTTCTAGTTATTCGTTTCGAGCATCAGAACTGCGAAAATTTGGAGTTTCTCAAGCGTTTCTTACCTCAAAACTGCCATATCTCGCGAACGGATTGACCAATCCGCAAAGTTTCTGTTGCATCTGAAAGTAGAAACTAGCCCCATTACAACGGTATTAGTAGCTTTCCCCTAGACCGTTCTAGTTATTCGTTTCGAGCATCAGAACTGCGAAAATTTGGAGTTTTTCAAGCGTTTCTTACCTCAAAACTGCCATATCTCGCGAACGGATTAACCAATCCACAAAGTTTCTGTTGCATCTGAAAGTAGAAACTCGCCCCATTACAACGGTCTGAGTAGTTTTCCGCTAGGCCGTTCTAGTTATTCGTTTCGAGCATCAGAACTGCGAAAATTTGGAGTTTCTCAAGCGTTTCTTACCTCAAAACTGCCATATCTCGCGAACGGATTGACCAATCCGCAAAGTTTCTGTTGCATCTGAAAGTAGAGACTAGCCCCATTACAACGGTATGAGTAGTTTTCCCCTAGGCCGTTCTGGTTATTCGTTTCGAGCATCAGAACTACGAAAATTTGGAGTTTCTCAAGCGTTTTTTATCTCAAAACTGCCATATCTCGCGAACGGATTGACCAATCCGCAAAGTTTCTGTTGCATCTGAAAGTAGAAACTCGCCCCATTACAACGGTATTAGTAGCTTTCCCCTAGACCGTTCTAGTTATTCGTTTCGAGCATCAGAACTGCGAAAATTTGGAGTTTTTCAAGCGCTTCTTACCTCAAAACTGCCATATCTCGCGAACGGATTAACCAATCCGCAAAGTTTCTGTTGCATCTGAAAGTAGAAACTCGCCCCATTACAACGGTATGAGTAGTTTTCCGCTAGGCCGTTCTAGTTATTCGTTTCGAGCATCAGAACTGCGAAAATTTGGAGTTTCTCAAGCGTTTCTTACCTCAAAACTGCCATATCTCGCGAACGGATTGACCAATCCGCAAAGTTTCTGTTGCATCTGAAAGTAGAAACTAGCCCCATTACAACGGTATTAGTAGCTTTCCCCTAGACCGTTCTAGTTATTCGTTTCGAGCATCAGAACTGCGAAAATTTGGAGTTTTTCAAGCGTTTCTTACCTCAAAACTGCCATATCTCGCGAACGGATTAACCAATCCACAAAGTTTCTGTTGCATCTGAAAGTAGAAACTCGCCCCATTACAACGGTATTAGTAGCTTTCCCCTAGACCGTTCTAGTTATTCGTTTCGAGCATCAGAACTGCGAAAATTTGGAGTTTTTCAAGCGTTTCTTACCTCAAAACTGCCATATCTCGCGAACGGATTGACCAATCCGCAAAGTTTCTGTTGCATCTGAAAGTAGAAACTCGCCCCATTACAACGGTATTAGTAGCTTTCCCCTAGACCGTTCTAGTTATTCGTTTCGAGCATCAGGACTGCGAAAATTTGGAGTTTTTCAAGCGTTTCTTACCTCAAAACTGCCATATCTCGCGAACGGATTGACCAATCCGCAAAGTTTCTGTTGCATCTGAAAGTAGAAACTCGCCCCATTACAACGGTATTAGTAGCTTTCCCCTAGACCGTTCTAGTTATTCGTTTCGAGCATCAGAACTGCGAAAATTTGGAGTTTTTCAAGCGTTTCTTACCTCAAAACTGCCATATCTCGCGAACGGATTAACCAATCCGCAAAGTTTCTGTTGCATCTGAAAGTAGAAACTCGCCCCATTACAACGGTATGAGTAGTTTTCCGCTAGGCCGTTCTAGTTATTCGTTTCGAGCATCAGAACTGCGAAAATTTGGAGTTTCTCAAGCGTTTCTTACCTCAAAACTGCCATATCTCGCGAACGGATTGACCAATCCGCAAAGTTTCTGTTGCATCTGAAAGTAGAAACTAGCCCCATTACAACGGTATGAGTAGTTTTCCCCTAGGCCGTACTGGTTATTCGTTTCGAGCATCAGAACTACGAAAATTTGGAGTTTCTCAAGCGTTTCTTATCTCAAAACTGCCATATCTCGCGAACGGATTGACCAATCCGCAAAGTTTCTGTTGCATCTGAAAGTAGAAACTAGCCCCATTACAACGATATGAGTAGTTTTCCCCTAGGCCGTTCTAGTTATTCGTTTCGAGCATCAGAACTGCGAAAATTTGGAGTTTTTCAAGCGTTTCTTACCTCAAAACTGCCATATCTCGCGAACGGATTGACCAATCCGCAAAGTTTCTGTTGCATCTGAAAGTAGAAACTCGCCCCATTACAACGGTATGAGTAGTTTTCCGCTAGGCCGTTCTAGTTATTCGTTTCGAGCATCAGAACTGCGAAAATTTGGAGTTTCTCAAGCGTTTCTTACCTCAAAACTGCCATATCTCGCGAACGGATTGACCAATCCACAAAGTTTCTGTTGCATCTGAAAGTAGAAACTAGCCCCATTACAACGGTATGAGTAGTTTTCCGCTAGGCCGTTCTAGTTATTCGTTTCGAGCATCAGAACTGCGAAAATTTGGAGTTTCTCAAGCGTTTCTTACCTCAAAACTGCCATATCTCGCGAACGGATTGACCAATCCGCAAAGTTTCTGTTGCATCTGAAAGTAGAAACTCGCCCCATTACAACGGTCTGAGTAGTTTTCCGCTAGGCCGTTCTAGTTATTCGTTTCGAGCATCAGAACTGCGAAAATTTGGAGTTTCTCAAGCGTTTCTTACCTCAAAACTGCCATATCTCGCGAACGGATTGACCAATCCGCAAAGTTTCTGTTGCATCTGAAAGTAGAGACTAGCCCCATTACAACGGTATGAGTAGTTTTCCCCTAGGCCGTTCTGGTTATTCGTTTCGAGCATCAGAACTACGAAAATTTGGAGTTTCTCAAGCGTTTTTTATCTCAAAACTGCCATATCTCGCGAACGGATTGACCAATCCGCAAAGTTTCTGTTGCATCTGAAAGTAGAAACTCGCCCCATTACAACGGTATTAGTAGCTTTCCCCTAGACCGTTCTAGTTATTCGTTTCGAGCATCAGAACTGCGAAAATTTGGAGTTTTTCAAGCGCTTCTTACCTCAAAACTGCCATATCTCGCGAACGGATTAACCAATCCGCAAAGTTTCTGTTGCATCTGAAAGTAGAAACTCGCCCCATTACAACGGTATGAGTAGTTTTCCGCTAGGCCGTTCTAGTTATTCGTTTCGAGCATCAGAACTGCGAAAATTTGGAGTTTCTCAAGCGTTTCTTACCTCAAAACTGCCATATCTCGCGAACGGATTGACCAATCCGCAAAGTTTCTGTTGCATCTGAAAGTAGAAACTAGCCCCATTACAACGGTATTAGTAGCTTTCCCCTAGACCGTTCTAGTTATTCGTTTCGAGCATCAGAACTGCGAAAATTTGGAGTTTTTCAAGCGTTTCTTACCTCAAAACTGCCATATCTCGCGAACGGATTAACCAATCCACAAAGTTTCTGTTGCATCTGAAAGTAGAAACTCGCCCCATTACAACGGTATTAGTAGCTTTCCCCTAGACCGTTCTAGTTATTCGTTTCGAGCATCAGAACTGCGAAAATTTGGAGTTTTTCAAGCGTTTCTTACCTCAAAACTGCCATATCTCGCGAACGGATTGACCAATCCGCAAAGTTTCTGTTGCATCTGAAAGTAGAAACTCGCCCCATTACAACGGTATTAGTAGCTTTCCCCTAGACCGTTCTAGTTATTCGTTTCGAGCATCAGGACTGCGAAAATTTGGAGTTTTTCAAGCGTTTCTTACCTCAAAACTGCCATATCTCGCGAACGGATTGACCAATCCGCAAAGTTTCTGTTGCATCTGAAAGTAGAAACTCGCCCCATTACAACGGTATTAGTAGCTTTCCCCTAGACCGTTCTAGTTATTCGTTTCGAGCATCAGAACTGCGAAAATTTGGAGTTTTTCAAGCGTTTCTTACCTCAAAACTGCCATATCTCGCGAACGGATTAACCAATCCGCAAAGTTTCTGTTGCATCTGAAAGTAGAAACTCGCCCCATTACAACGGTATGAGTAGTTTTCCGCTAGGCCGTTCTAGTTATTCGTTTCGAGCATCAGAACTGCGAAAATTTGGAGTTTCTCAAGCGTTTCTTACCTCAAAACTGCCATATCTCGCGAACGGATTGACCAATCCGCAAAGTTTCTGTTGCATCTGAAAGTAGAAACTAGCCCCATTACAACGGTATGAGTAGTTTTCCCCTAGGCCGTACTGGTTATTCGTTTCGAGCATCAGAACTACGAAAATTTGGAGTTTCTCAAGCGTTTCTTATCTCAAAACTGCCATATCTCGCGAACGGATTGACCAATCCGCAAAGTTTCTGTTGCATCTGAAAGTAGAAACTAGCCCCATTACAACGATATGAGTAGTTTTCCCCTAGGCCGTTCTAGTTATTCGTTTCGAGCATCAGAACTGCGAAAATTTGGAGTTTTTCAAGCGTTTCTTACCTCAAAACTGCCATATCTCGCGAACGGATTGACCAATCCGCAAAGTTTCTGTTGCATCTGAAAGTAGAAACTCGCCCCATTACAACGGTATGAGTAGTTTTCCGCTAGGCCGTTCTAGTTATTCGTTTCGAGCATCAGAACTGCGAAAATTTGGAGTTTCTCAAGCGTTTCTTACCTCAAAACTGCCATATCTCGCGAACGGATTGACCAATCCACAAAGTTTCTGTTGCATCTGAAAGTAGAAACTAGCCCCATTACAACGGTATGAGTAGTTTTCCCCTAGGCCGTTCTGGTTATTCGTTTCGAGCATCAGAACTGCGAAAATTTGGAGTTTTTCAAGCGTTTCTTACCTCAAAACTGCCATATCTCGCGAACGGATTGACCAATCCGCAAAGTTTCTGTTGCATCTGAAAGTAGAAACTCGCCCCATTACAACGGTATTAGTAGCTTTCCCCTAGACCGTTCTAGTTATTCGTTTCGAGCATCAGAACTGCGAAAATTTGGAGTTTTTCAAGCGTTTCTTACCTCAAAACTGCCATATCTCGCGAACGGATTGACCAATCCGCAAAGTTTCTGTTGCATCTGAAAGTAGAAACTCGCCCCATTACAACGGTATTAGTAGCTTTCCCCTAGACCGTTCTAGTTATTCGTTTCGAGCATCAGAACTGCGAAAATTTGGAGTTTTTCAAGCGTTTCTTACCTCAAAACTGCCATATCTCGCGAACGGATTAACCAATCCGCAACGTTTCTGTTGCATCTGAAAGTAGAAACTCGCCCCATTACAACGGTATGAGTAGTTTTCCGCTAGGCCGTTCTAGTTATTCGTTTCGAGCATCAGAACTGCGAAAATTTGGAGTTTTTCAAGCGTTTCTTACCTCAAAACTGCCATATCTCGCGAACGGATTGACCAATCCGCAAAGTTTCTGTTGCATCTGAAAGTAGAAACTCGCCCCATTACAACGGTATTAGTAGCTTTCCCCTAGACCGTTCTAGTTATTCGTTTCGAGCATCAGAACTGCGAAAATTTGGAGTTTTTCAAGCGTTTTTTACCTCAAAACTGCCATATCTCGCGAACGGATTAACCAATCCGCAAAGTTTCTGTTGCATCTGAAAGTAGAAACTCGCCCCATTACAACGGTATGAGTAGTTTTCCGCTAGGCCGTTCTAGTTATTCGTTTCGAGCATCAGAACTGCGAAAATTTGGAGTTTCTCAAGCGTTTCTTACCTCAAAACTGCCATATCTCGCGAACGGATTAAACAATCCGCAAAGTTTCTGTTGCATCTGAAAGTAGAAACTCGCCCCATTACAGCGGTATTAGTAGCTTTCCCCTAGACCGTTCTAGTTATTCGTTTCGAGCATCAGAACTGCGAAAATTTGGTGTTTTTCAAGCGTTTCTTACCTCAAAACTGCCATATCTCGCGAACGGATTGACCAATCCGCAAAGTTTCTGTTGCATCTGAAAGTAGAAACTCGCCCCATTACAACGGTATGAGTAGTTTTCCGCTAGGCCGTTCTAGTTATTCGTTTCGAGCATCAGAACTGCGAAAATTTGGAGTTTCTCAAGCGTTTCTTACCTCAAAATTGCCATATCTCGCGAACGGATTGACCAATCCGCAAAGTTTCTGTTGCATCTGAAAGTAGAAACTAGCCCCATTACAACGGTATGAGTAGTTTTCCCCTAGGCCGTTCTGGTTATTCGTTTCGAGCATCAGAACTACGAAAATTTGGAGTTTCTCAAGCGTTTCTTATCTCAAAACTGCCATATCTCGCGAACGGATTGACCAATCCGCAAAGTTTCTGTTGCATCTGAAAGTAGAAACTCGCCCCATTACAACGGTATTAGTAGCTTTCCCCTAGACCGTTCTAGTTATTCGTTTCGAGCATCAGAACTGCGAAAATTTGGAGTTTTTCAAGCGCTTCTTACTTCAAAACTGCCATATCTCGCGAACGGATTAAACAATCCGCAAAGTTTCTGTTGCATCTGAAAGTAGAAACTCGCCCCATTACAGCGGTATTAGTAGCTTTCCCCTAGACCGTTCTAGTTATTCGTTTCGAGCATCAGAACTGCGAAAATTTGGAGTTTTTCAAGCGTTTCTTACCTCAAAACTGCCATATCTCGCGAACGGATTAACCAATCCGCAAAGTTTCTGTTGCATCTGAAAGTAGAAACTCGCCCCATTACAACGGTATGAGTAGTTTTCCGCTAGGCCGTTCTAGTTATTCGTTTCGAGCATCAGAACTGCGAAAATTTGGAGTTTCTCAAGCGTTTCTTACCTCAAAATGGCCATATCTCGCGAACGGATTGACCAATCCGCAAAGTTTCTGTTGCATCTGAAAGTAGAAACTAGCCCCATTACAACGGTATTAGTAGCTTTCCCCTAGACCGTTCTAGTTATTCGTTTCGAGCATCAGAACTGCGAAAATTTGGAGTTTTTCAAGCGTTTCTTACCTCAAAACTGCCATATCTCGCGAACGGATTAACCAATCCACAAAGTTTCTGTTGCATCTGAAAGTAGAAACTCGCCCCATTACAACGGTCTGAGTAGTTTTCCGCTAGGCCGTTCTAGTTATTCGTTTCGAGCATCAGAACTGCGAAAATTTGGAGTTTCTCAAGCGTTTCTTACCTCAAAACTGCCATATCTCGCGAACGGATTGACCAATCCGCAAAGTTTCTGTTGCATCTGAAAGTAGAAACTAGCCCCATTACAACGGTATGAGTAGTTTTCCCCTAGGCCGTTCTGGTTATTCGTTTCGAGCATCAGAACTACGAAAATTTGGAGTTTCTCAAGCGTTTCTTATCTCAAAACTGCCATATCTCGCGAACGGATTGACCAATCCGCAAAGTTTCTGTTGCATCTGAAAGTAGAAACTCGCCCCATTACAACGGTATTAGTAGCTTTCCCCTAGACCGTTCTAGTTATTCGTTTCGAGCATCAGAACTGCGAAAATTTGGAGTTTTTCAAGCGCTTCTTACCTCAAAACTGCCATATCTCGCGAACGGATTAACCAATCCGCAAAGTTTCTGTTGCATCTGAAAGTAGAAACTCGCCCCATTACAACGGTATGAGTAGTTTTCCGCTAGGCCGTTCTAGTTATTCGTTTCGAGCATCAGAACTGCGAAAATTTGGAGTTTCTCAAGCGTTTCTTACCTCAAAACTGCCATATCTCGCGAACGGATTGACCAATCCGCAAAGTTTCTGTTGCATCTGAAAGTAGAAACTAGCCCCATTACAACGGTATTAGTAGCTTTCCCCTAGACCGTTCTAGTTATTCGTTTCGAGCATCAGAACTGCGAAAATTTGGAGTTTTTCAAGCGTTTCTTACCTCAAAACTGCCATATCTCGCGAACGGATTAACCAATCCACAAAGTTTCTGTTGCATCTGAAAGTAGAAACTCGCCCCATTACAACGGTATTAGTAGCTTTCCCCTAGACCGTTCTAGTTATTCGTTTCGAGCATCAGAACTGCGAAAATTTGGAGTTTTTCAAGCGTTTCTTACCTCAAAACTGCCATATCTCGCGAACGGATTGACCAATCCGCAAAGTTTCTGTTGCATCTGAAAGTAGAAACTCGCCCCATTACAACGGTATTAGTAGCTTTCCCCTAGACCGTTCTAGTTATTCGTTTCGAGCATCAGAACTGCGAAAATTTGGAGTTTTTCAAGCGTTTCTTACCTCAAAACTGCCATATCTCGCGAACGGATTGACCAATCCGCAAAGTTTCTGTTGCATCTGAAAGTAGAAACTCGCCCCATTACAACGGTATTAGTAGCTTTCCCCTAGACCGTTCTAGTTATTCGTTTCGAGCATCAGAACTGCGAAAATTTGGAGTTTTTCAAGCGTTTCTTACCTCAAAACTGCCATATCTCGCGAACGGATTAACCAATCCGCAAAGTTTCTGTTGCATCTGAAAGTAGAAACTCGCCCCATTACAACGGTATGAGTAGTTTTCCGCTAGGCCGTTCTAGTTATTCGTTTCGAGCATCAGAACTGCGAAAATTTGGAGTTTCTCAAGCGTTTCTTACCTCAAAACTGCCATATCTCGCGAACGGATTGACCAATCCGCAAAGTTTCTGTTGCATCTGAAAGTAGAAACTCGCCCCATTACAACGGTATGAGTAGTTTTCCGCTAGGCCGTTCTAGTTATTCGTTTCGAGCATCAGAACTGCGAAAATTTGGAGTTTCTCAAGCGTTTCTTACCTCAAAACTGCCATATCTCGCGAACGGATTGACCAATCCACAAAGTTTCTGTTGCATCTGAAAGTAGAAACTAGCCCCATTACAACGGTATGAGTAGTTTTCCCCTAGGCCGTTCTGGTTATTCGTTTCGAGCATCAGAACTGCGAAATTTGGAGTTTTTCAAGCGTTTCTTACCTCAAAACTGCCATATCTCGCGAACGGATTGACCAATCCGCAAAGTTTCTGTTGCATCTGAAAGTAGAAACTCGCCCCATTACAACGGTATTAGTAGCTTTCCCCTAGACCGTTCTAGTTATTCGTTTCGAGCATCAGAACTGCGAAAATTTGGAGTTTTTCAAGCGTTTCTTACCTCAAAACTGCCATATCTCGCGAACGGATTAACCAATCCGCAACGTTTCTGTTGCATCTGAAAGTAGAAACTCGCCCCATTACAACGGTATGAGTAGTTTTCCGCTAGGCCGTTCTAGTTATTCGTTTCGAGCATCAGAACTGCGAAAATTTGGAGTTTCTCAAGCGTTTCTTACCTCAAAACTGCCATATCTCGCGAACGGATTGACCAATCCGCAAAGTTTCTGTTGCATCTGAAAGTAGAAACTAGCCCCATTACAACGGTATGAGTAGTTTTCCCCTAGGCCGTTCTGGTTATTCGTTTCGAGCATCAGAACTACGAAAATTTGGAGTTTCTCAAGCGTTTCTTATCTCAAAACTGCCATATCTCGCGAACGGATTGACCAATCCGCAAAGTTTCTGTTGCATCTGAAAGTAGAAACTCGCCCCATTACAACGGTATTAGTAGCTTTCCCCTAGACCGTTCTAGTTATTCGTTTCGAGCATCAGAACTGCGAAAATTTGGAGTTTTTCAAGCGCTTCTTACCTCAAAACTGCCATATCTCGCGAACGGATTAAACAATCCGCAAAGTTTCTGTTGCATCTGAAAGTAGAAACTCGCCCCATTACAGCGGTATTAGTAGCTTTCCCCTAGACCGTTCTAGTTATTCGTTTCGAGCATCAGAACTGCGAAAATTTGGAGTTTTTCAAGCGTTTCTTACCTCAAAACTGCCATATCTCGCGAACGGATTAACCAATCCGCAAAGTTTCTGTTGCATCTGAAAGTAGAAACTCGCCCCATTACAACGGTATGAGTAGTTTTCCGCTAGGCCGTTCTAGTTATTCGTTTCGAGCATCAGAACTGCGAAAATTTGGAGTTTCTCAAGCGTTTCTTATCTCAAAATTGCCATATCTCGCGAACGGATTGACCAATCCGCAAAGTTTCTGTTGCATCTGAAAGTAGAAACTAGCCCCATTACAACGGTATTAGTAGCTTTCCCCTAGACCGTTCTAGTTATTCGTTTCGAGCATCAGAACTGCGAAAATTTGGAGTTTTTCAAGCGTTTCTTACCTCAAAACTGCCATATCTCGCGAACGGATTAACCAATCCACAAAGTTTCTGTTGCATCTGAAAGTAGAAACTCGCCCCATTACAACGGTCTGAGTAGTTTTCCGCTAGGCCGTTCTAGTTATTCGTTTCGAGCATCAGAACTGCGAAAATTTGGAGTTTCTCAAGCGTTTCTTACCTCAAAACTGCCATATCTCGCGAACGGATTGACCAATCCGCAAAGTTTCTGTTGCATCTGAAAGTAGAAACTAGCCCCATTACAACGGTATGAGTAGTTTTCCCCTAGGCCGTTCTGGTTATTCGTTTCGAGCATCAGAACTACGAAAATTTGGAGTTTCTCAAGCGTTTCTTATCTCAAAACTGCCATATCTCGCGAACGGATTGACCAATCCGCAAAGTTTCTGTTGCATCTGAAAGTAGAAACTCGCCCCATTACAACGGTATTAGTAGCTTTCCCCTAGACCGTTCTAGTTATTCGTTTCGAGCATCAGAACTGCGAAAATTTGGAGTTTTTCAAGCGCTTCTTACCTCAAAACTGCCATATCTCGCGAACGGATTAACCAATCCGCAAAGTTTCTGTTGCATCTGAAAGTAGAAACTCGCCCCATTACAACGGTATGAGTAGTTTTCCGCTAGGCCGTTCTAGTTATTCGTTTCGAGCATCAGAATTGCGAAAATTTGGAGTTTCTCAAGCGTTTCTTACCTCAAAACTGCCATATCTCGCGAACGGATTGACCAATCCGCAAAGTTTCTGTTGCATCTGAAAGTAGAAACTAGCCCCATTACAACGGTATTAGTAGCTTTCCCCTAGACCGTTCTAGTTATTCGTTTCGAGCATCAGAACTGCGAAAATTTGGAGTTTTTCAAGCGTTTCTTACCTCAAAACTGCCATATCTCGCGAACGGATTAACCAATCCACAAAGTTTCTGTTGCATCTGAAAGTAGAAACTCGCCCCATTACAACGGTATTAGTAGCTTTCCCCTAGACCGTTCTAGTTATTCGTTTCGAGCATCAGAACTGCGAAAATTTGGAGTTTTTCAAGCGTTTCTTACCTCAAAACTGCCATATCTCGCGAACGGATTGACCAATCCGCAAAGTTTCTGTTGCATCTGAAAGTAGAAACTCGCCCCATTACAACGGTATTAGTAGCTTTCCCCTAGACCGTTCTAGTTATTCGTTTCGAGCATCAGAACTGCGAAAATTTGGAGTTTTTCAAGCGTTTCTTACCTCAAAACTGCCATATCTCGCGAACGGATTGACCAATCCGCAAAGTTTCTGTTGCATCTGAAAGTAGAAACTCGCCCCATTACAACGGTATTAGTAGCTTTCCCCTAGACCGTTCTAGTTATTCGTTTCGAGCATCAGAACTGCGAAAATTTGGAGTTTTTCAAGCGTTTCTTACCTCAAAACTGCCATATCTCGCGAACGGATTAACCAATCCGCAAAGTTTCTGTTGCATCTGAAAGTAGAAACTCGCCCCATTACAACGGTATGAGTAGTTTTCCGCTAGGCCGTTCTAGTTATTCGTTTCGAGCATCAGAACTGCGAAAATTTGGAGTTTCTCAAGCGTTTCTTACCTCAAAACTGCCATATCTCGCGAACGGATTGACCAATCCGCAAAGTTTCTGTTGCATCTGAAAGTAGAAACTCGCCCCATTACAACGGTATGAGTAGTTTTCCGCTAGGCCGTTCTAGTTATTCGTTTCGAGCATCAGAACTGCGAAAATTTGGAGTTTCTCAAGCGTTTCTTACCTCAAAACTGCCATATCTCGCGAACGGATTGACCAATCCACAAAGTTTCTGTTGCATCTGAAAGTAGAAACTAGCCCCATTACAACGGTATGAGTAGTTTTCCCCTAGGCCGTTCTGGTTATTCGTTTCGAGCATCAGAACTGCGAAAATTTGGAGTTTTTCAAGCGTTTCTTACCTCAAAACTGCCATATCTCGCGAACGGATTGACCAATCCGCAAAGTTTCTGTTGCATCTGAAAGTAGAAACTCGCCCCATTACAACGGTATTAGTAGCTTTCCCCTAGACCGTTCTAGTTATTCGTTTCGAGCATCAGAACTGCGAAAATTTGGAGTTTTTCAAGCGTTTCTTACCTCAAAACTGCCATATCTCGCGAACGGATTGACCAATCCGCAAAGTTTCTGTTGCATCTGAAAGTAGAAACTCGCCCCATTACAACGGTATTAGTAGCTTTCCCCTAGACCGTTCTAGTTATTCGTTTCGAGCATCAGAACTGCGAAAATTTGGAGTTTTTCAAGCGTTTCTTACCTCAAAACTGCCATATCTCGCGAACGGATTAACCAATCCGCAACGTTTCTGTTGCATCTGAAAGTAGAAACTCGCCCCATTACAACGGTATGAGTAGTTTTCCGCTAGGCCGTTCTAGTTATTCGTTTCGAGCATCAGAACTGCGAAAATTTGGAGTTTCTCAAGCGTTTCTTACCTCAAAACTGCCATATCTCGCGAACGGATTGACCAATCCGCAAAGTTTCTGTTGCATCTGAAAGTAGAAACTAGCCCCATTACAACGGTATGAGTAGTTTTCCCCTAGGCCGTTCTGGTTATTCGTTTCGAGCATCAGAACTACGAAAATTTGGAGTTTCTCAAGCGTTTCTTATCTCAAAACTGCCATATCTCGCGAACGGATTGACCAATCCGCAAAGTTTCTGTTGCATCTGAAAGTAGAAACTCGCCCCATTACAACGGTATTAGTAGCTTTCCCCTAGACCGTTCTAGTTATTCGTTTCGAGCATCAGAACTGCGAAAATTTGGAGTTTTTCAAGCGTTTCTTACCTCAAAACTGCCATATCTCGCGAACGGATTAACCAATCCGCAAAGTTTCTGTTGCATCTGAAAGTAGAAACTCGCCCCATTACAACGGTATGAGTAGTTTTCCGCTAGGCCGTTCTAGTTATTCGTTTCGAGCATCAGAACTGCGAAAATTTGGAGTTTCTCAAGCGTTTCTTACCTCAAAACTGCCATATCTCGCGAACGGATTGACCAATCCGCAAAGTTTCTGTTGCATCTGAAAGTAGAAACTAGCCCCATTACAACGGTATGAGTAGTTTTCCCCTAGGCCGTTCTGGTTATTCGTTTCGAGCATCAGAACTACGAAAATTTGGAGTTTCTCAAGCGTTTCTTATCTCAAAACTGCCATATCTCGGGAACGGATTGACCAATCCGCAAAGTTTCTGTTGCATCTGAAAGTAGAAACTCGCCCCATTACAACGGTATTAGTAGCTTTCCCCTAGACCGTTCTAGTTATTCGTTTCGAGCATCAGAACTGCGAAAATTTGGAGTTTTTCAAGCGTTTCTTACCTCAAAACTGCCATATCTCGCGAACGGATTAACCAATCCGCAAAGTTTCTGTTGCATCTGAAAGTAGAAACTCGCCCCATTACAACGGTATGAGTAGTTTTCCGCTAGGCCGTTCTAGTTATTCGTTTCGAGCATCAGAACTGCGAAAATTTGGAGTTTCTCAAGCGTTTCTTACCTCAAAACTGCCATATCTCGCGAACGGATTGACCAATCCGCAAAGTTTCTGTTGCATCTGAAAGTAGAAACTAGCCCCATTACAACGGTATTAGTAGCTTTCCCCTAGACCGTTCTAGTTATTCGTTTCGAGCATCAGAACTGCGAAAATTTGGAGTTTTTCAAGCGTTTCTTACCTCAAAACTGCCATATCTCGCGAACGGATTAACCAATCCACAAAGTTTCTGTTGCATCTGAAAGTAGAAACTCGCCCCATTACAACGGTATGAGTAGTTTTCCGCTAGGCCGTTCTAGTTATTCGTTTCGAGCATCAGAACTGCGAAAATTTGGAGTTTCTCAAGCGTTTCTTACCTCAAAACTGCCATATCTCGCGAACGGATTGACCAATCCGCAAAGTTTCTGTTGCATCTGAAAGTAGAAACTAGCCCCATTACAACGGTATTAGTAGCTTTCCCCTAGACCGTTCTAGTTATTCGTTTCGAGCATCAGAACTGCGAAAATTTGGAGTTTTTCAAGCGTTTCTTACCTCAAAACTGCCATATCTCGCGAACGGATTAACCAATCCACAAAGTTTCTGTTGCATCTGAAAGTAGAAACTCGCCCCATTACAACGGTATGAGTAGTTTTCCGCTAGGCCGTTCTAGTTATTCGTTTCGAGCATCAGAACTGCGAAAATTTGGAGTTTCTCAAGCGTTTCTTACCTCAAAACTGCCATATCTCGCGAACGGATTGACCAATCCGCAAAGTTTCTGTTGCATCTGAAAGTAGAAACTAGCCCCATTACAACGGTATGAGTAGTTTTCCCCTAGGCCGTTCTGGTTATTCGTTTCGAGCATCAGAACTACGAAAATTTGGAGTTTTTCAAGCGTTTCTTATCTCAAAACTGCCATATCTCGCGAACGGATTGACCAATCCGCAAAGTTTCTGTTGCATCTGAAAGTAGAAACTAGCCCCATTACAACGGTATGAGTAGTTTTCCCCTAGGCCGTTCTGGTTATTCGTTTCGAGCATCAGAACTGCGAAAATTTGGAGTTTTTCAAGCGTTTCTTACCCCAAAACTGCCATATCTCGCGAACGGATTGACCAATCTGTAAAGTTTCTGTTGCATCTGAAAGTAGAAACTCGCCCCATTACACCGGTATGAGTAGTTTTCCCCTAGGCCGTTCTGGTTATTCGTTTCGAGCATCAGAACTGCGAAAATTTGGAGTTTTTCAAGCGTTTCTTACCTCAAAACTGCCATATCTCTCGAACGGATTGACCAATCCGCAAAGTTTCTGTTGCATCTGAAAGTAGAAACTAGCCCCATTACAACGGTATGAGTAGTTTTCCCCTAGGCCGTTCTGGTTATTCGTTTCGAGCATCAGAACTGCGAAAATTTGGAGTTTCTCAAGCGTTTCTTACCTCAAAGCTGCCATATCTCGCGAACGGATTGACCAATCCGCAAAGTTTCTGTTGCATCTGAAAGTAGAAACTAGCCCCATTACAACGGTATGAGTAGTTTTCCCCTAGGCCGTTCTGGTTATTCGTTTCGAGCATCAGAACTGCGAAAATTTGGAGTTTCTCAAGCGTTTCTTACCTCAAAGCTGCCATATCTCGCGAACGGATTGACCAATCCCCAAAGTTTCTGTTGCATCTGAAAGTAGAAACTAGCCCCATTACAACGGTATGAGTAGTTTTCCCCTAGGCCGTTCTAGTTATTCGTTTCGAGCATCAGAACTGCGAAAATTTGGAGTTTCTCAAGCGTTTCTTACCTCAAAGCTGCCATATCTCGC
Source organism: Ptiloglossa arizonensis (assembly GCF_051014685.1). NCBI lineage: Eukaryota > Metazoa > Arthropoda > Insecta > Hymenoptera > Colletidae > Ptiloglossa > Ptiloglossa arizonensis. The sequence continues at coordinate 319,541 of NW_027478955.1, forward strand.
GAACGGATTGACCAATCCACAAAGTTTCTGTTGCATCTGAAAGTAGAAACTAGCCGCATTACAACGGTATGAGTAGTTTTCCCCTAGGCCGTTCTGGTTATTCGTTTCGAGCATCAGAACTAGGAAAATTTGGAGTTTTTCAAGCGTTTCTTACCACAAAACTGCCATATCTCGCGAACGGATTGACCAATCCGCAAAGTTTCTGTTGGATCTGAAAGTAGAAACTAGCCCCAATACAACGGTATGAGTAGTTTTCCCCTAGGCCGTTCTAGTTATTCGTTTCGAGCATCAGAACTGCGAAAATTTGGAGTTTTTCAAGCGTTTCTTACCTCAAAACTGCCATATCTCGCGAACGGATTGACCAATCCGCAAAGTTTCTGTTGCATCTGAAAGTAGAAACTAGCCCCATTACAACGGTATGAGTAGTTTTCCCCTAGGCCGTTCTAGTTATTCGTTTCGAGCATCAGAACTGCGAAAATTTGGAGTTTCTCAAGCGTTTCTTACCTCAAAACTGCCATATCTCGCGAACGGATTGACCAATCCGCAAAGTTTCTGTTGCATCTGAAAGTAGAAACTGGCCCCATTACAACGGTATGAGTAGTTTTCCCCTAGGCCGTTCTGGTTATTCGTTTCGAGCATCAGAACTGCGAAAATTTGGAGTTTTTCAAGCGTTTCTTACCTCAAAACTGCCATATCTCGCGAACGGATTGACCAATCCGCAAAGTTTCTGTTGCATCTGAAAGTAGAAACTAGCCCCATTACAACGGTATGAGTAGTTTTCCCCTAGGGCGTTCTAGTTATTCGTTTCGAGCATCAGAACTGCGAAAATTTGGGGTTTTTCAAGCGTTTCTTACCTCAAAACTGCCATATCTCGCGAACGGATTGACCAATCCGCAAAGTTTCTGTTGCATCTGAAAGTAGAAACTAGCCCCATTACAACGGTATGAGTAGTTTTCCCCTAGGCCGTTCTAGTTATTCGTTTCGAGCATCAGAACTGCGAAAATTTGGAGTTTTTCAAGCGTTTCTTACCTCAAAACTGCCATATCTCGCGAACGGATTGACCAATCCGCAAAGTTTCTGTTGCATCTGAAAGTAGAAACTAGCCCCATTACAACGGTATGAGTAGTTTTCCCCTAGGCCGTTCTAGTTATTCGTTTCGAGCATCAGAACTGCGAACATTTGGAGTTTCTCAAGCGTTTCTTACCTCAAAACTGCCATATCTCGCGAACGGATTGACCAATCCGCAAAGTTTCTGTTGCATCTGAAAGTAGAAACTAGCCCCATTACAACGGTATGAGTAGTTTTCCCCTAGGCCGTTCTGGTTATTCGTTTCGAGCATCAGAACTGCGAAAATTTGGAGTTTTTCAAGCGTTTCTTACCTCAAAACTGCCATATCTCGCGAACGGATTGACCAATCCGCAAAGTTTCTGTTGCATCTGAAAGTAGAAACTCGCCCCATTACAACGGTATGAGTAGTTTTCCCCTAGGCCGTTCTGGTTATTCGTTTCGAGCATCAGAACTGCGAAAATTTGGAGTTTTTCAAGCGTTTCTTACCTCAAAACTGCCATATCTCGCGAACGGATTGACCAATCCGCAAAGTTTCTGTTGCACCTGAAAGTAGAAACTAGCCCCATTACAACGGTATGAGTAGTTTTCCCCTAGGCCGTTCTAGTTATTCGTTTCGAGCATCAGAACTGCGAAAATTTGGAGTTTCTCAAGCGTTTCTTACCACAAAACTGCCATATCTCGCGAACGGATTGACCAATCCGCAAAGTTTCTGTTGCATCTGAAAGTAGAAACTAGCCCCATTACAACGGTATGAGTAGTTTTCCCCTAGGCCGCTCTGGTTATTCGTTTCGAGCATCAGAACTGCGAAAATTTGGAGTTTCTCAAGCGTCTCTTACCTCAAAGCTGCCATATCTCGCGAACGGATTGACCAATCCGCAAAGTTTCTGTTGCATCTGAAAGTAGAAACTAGCCCCATTACAACGGTATGAGTAGTTTTCCCCTAGGCCGTTCTGGTTATTCGTTTCGAGCATCAGAACTGCGAAAAGTTCTTCAAGCGTTTCTTACCCCAAAACTGCCATATCTCGCGAACGGATTGACCAATCCGTAAAGTTTCTGTTGCATCTGAAAGTAGAAACTCGCCCCATTACACCGGTATGAGTAGTTTTCCCCTAGGCCGTTCTGGTTATTCGTTTCGAGCATCAGAACTGCGAAAATTTGGAGTTTTTCAAGCGTTTCTTACCTCAAAACTGCCATATCTCGCGAACGGATTGACCAATCCGCAAAGTTTCTGTTGCACCTGAAAGTAGAAACTAGCCCCATTACAACGGTATGAGTAGTTTTCCCCTAGGCCGTTCTAGTTATTCGTTTCGAGCTTCAGAACTGCGAAAATTTGGAGTTTCTCAAGCGTTTCTTACCTCAAAACTGCCATATCTCGCGAACGGATTGACCAATTCGCAAAGTTTCTGTTGCATCTGAAAGTAGAAACTAGCCCCATTACAACGGTATGAGTAGTTTTCCCCTAGGCCGTTCTGGTTATTCGTTTCGAGCATCAGAACTGCGAAAATTTGGAGTTTCTCAAGCGTTTCTTACCTCAAAACTGCCATATCTCGCGAACGGATTGACCAATCCGCAAAGTTTCTGTTGCATCTGAAAGTAGAAACTAGCCCCATTACAACGGTATGAGTAGTTTTCCCCTAGGCCGTTCTAGTTATTCGTTTCGAGCATCAGAACTGCGAAAATTTGGAGTTTTTCAAGCGTTTCTTACCTCAAGACTGCCATATCTCGCGAACGGATTGACCAATCCGCAAAGTTTCTGTTGCATCTGAAAGTAGAAACTAGCCCCATTACAACGGTATGAGTAGTTTTCCCCTAGGCCGTTCTAGTTATTCGTTTCGAGCATCAGAACTGCGAAAATTTGGAGTTTCTCAAGCGTTTCTTACCTCAAAACTGCCATATCTCGCGAACGGATTGACCAATCCGCAAAGTTTCTGTTGCATCTGAAAGTAGAAACTGGCCCCATTACAACGGTATGAGTAGTTTTCCCCTAGGCCGTTCTGGTTATTCGTTTCGAGCATCAGAACTGCGAAAATTTGGAGTTTTTCAAGCGGTTCTAACCTCAAAACTGCCATATCTCGCGAACGGATTGACCAATCCGCAAAGTTTCTGTTGCATCTGAAAGTAGAAACTAGCCCCATTACAACGGTATGAGTAGTTTTCCCCTAGGCCGTTCTGGTTATTCGTTTCGAGCATCAGAACTGCGAAAATTTGGAGTTTTTCAAGCGTTTCTTACCTCAAAACTGCCATATCTCGGGAACGGATTGACCAATCCGCAAAGTTTCTGTTGCATCTGAAAGTAGAAACTCGCCCCATTACAACGGTATGAGTAGTTTTCCCCTAGGCCGTTCTGGTTATTCGTTTCGAGCATCAGAACTGCGAAAATTTGGAGTTTTTCAAGCGTTTCTTACCTCAAAACTGCCATATCTCGCGAACGGATTGACCAATCCGCAAAGTTTCTGTTGCACCTGAAAGTAGAAACTAGCCCCATTACAACGGTATGAGTAGTTTTCCCCTAGGCCGTTCTAGTTATTCGTTTCGAGCATCAGAACTGCGAAAATTTGGAGTTTCTCAAGCGTTTCTTACCACAAAACTGCCATATCTCGCGAACGGATTGACCAATCCGCAAAGTTTCTGTTGCATCTGAAAGTAGAAACTAGCCCCATTACAACGGTATGAGTAGTTTTCCCCTAGGCCGTTCTGGTTATTCGTTTCGAGCATCAGAACTGCGAAAATTTGGAGTTTCTCAAGCGTCTCTTACCTCAAAGCTGCCATATCTCGCGAACGGATTGACCAATCCGCAAAGTTTCTGTTGCATCTGAAAGTAGAAACTAGCCCCATTACAACGGTATGAGTAGTTTTCCCCTAGGCCGTTCTGGTTAATCGTTTCGAGCATCAGAACTGCGAAAAGTTCTTCAAGCGTTTCTTACCCCAAAACTGCCATATCTCGCGAACGGATTGACCAATCCGTAAAGTTTCTGTTGCATCTGAAAGTAGAAACTCGCCCCATTACACCGGTATGAGTAGTTTTCCCCTAGGCCGTTCTGGTTATTCGTTTCGAGCATCAGAATTGCGAAAATTCGGAGTTTTTCAAGCGTTTCTTACCTCAAAACTGCCATATCTCGCGAACGGATTGACCAATCCGCAAAGTTTCTGTTGCATCTGAAAGTAGAAACTCGCGCCCATTACAACGGTATGAGTAGTTTTCCCCTAGGCCGTTCTAGTTATTCGTTTCGAGCTTCAGAACTGCGAAAATTTGGAGTTTCTCAAGCGTTTCTTACCTCAAAACTGCCATATCTCGCGAACGGATTGACCAATTCGCAAAGTTTCTGTTGCATCTGAAAGTAGAAACTAGCCCCATTACAACGGTATGAGTAGTTTTCCCCTAGGCCGTTCTGGTTATTCGTTTCGAGCATCAGAACTGCGAAAATTTGGAGTTTCTCAAGCATTTCTTACCTCAAAACTGCCATATCTCGCGAACGGATTGACCAATCCGCAAAGTTTCTGTTGCATCTGAAAGTAGAAACTAGCCCCATTACAACGGTATGAGTAGTTTTCCCCTAGGCCGTTCTAGTTATTCGTTTCGAGCATCAGAACTGCGAAAATTTGGAGTTTCTCAAGCGTTTCTTACCTCAAAACTGCCATATCTCGCGAACGGATTGACCAATCCGCAAAGTTTCTGTTGCATCTGAAAGTAGAAACTGGCCCCATTACAACGGTATGAGTAGTTTTCCCCTAGGCCGTTCTGGTTATTCGTTTCGAGCATCAGAACTGCGAAAATTTGGAGTTTTTCAAGCGTTTCTTACCTCAAAACTGCCATATCTCGCGAACGGATTGACCAATCCGCAAAGTTTCTGTTGCATCTGAAAGTAGAAACTAGCCCCATTACAACGGTATGAGTAGTTTTCCCCTAGGCCGTTCTGGTTATTCGTTTCGAGCATCAGAACTGCGAAAATTTGGAGTTTTTCAAGCGTTTCTTACCTCAAAACTGCCATATCTCGCGAACGGATTGACCAATCCGCAAAGTTTCTGTTGCATCTGAAAGTAGAAACTCGCCCCATTACAACGGTATGAGTAGTTTTCCCCTAGGCCGTTCTGGTTATTCGTTTCGAGCATCAGAACTGCGAAAATTTGGAGTTTTTCAAGCGTTTCTTACCTCAAAACTGCCATATCTCGCGAACGGATTGACCAATCCGCAAAGTTTCTGTTGCACCTGAAAGTAGAAACTAGCCCCATTACAACGGTATGAGTAGTTTTCCCCTAGGCCGTTCTAGTTATTCGTTTCGAGCATCAGAACTGCGAAAATTTGGAGTTTTTCAAGCGTTTCTTACCTCAAAACTGCCATATCTCGCGAACGGATTGACCAATCCGCAAAGTTTCTGTTGCATCTGAAAGTAGAAACTAGCCCCATTACAACGGTATGAGTAGTTTTCCCCTAGGCCGTTCTAGTTATTCGTTTCGAGCATCAGAACTGCGAAAATTTGGAGTTTCTCAAGCGTTTCTTACCTCAAAACTGCCATATCTCGCGAACGGATTGACCAATCCGCAAAGTTTCTGTTGCATCTGAAAGTAGAAACTGGCCCCATTACAACGGTATGAGTAGTTTTCCCCTAGGCCGTTCTGGTTATTCGTTTCGAGCATCAGAACTGCGAAAATTTGGAGTTTTTCAAGCGTTTCTTACCTCAAAACTGCCATATCTCGCGAACGGATTGACCAATCCGCAAAGTTTCTGTTGCATCTGAAAGTAGAAACTAGCCCCATTACAACGGTATGAGTAGTTTTCCCCTAGGCCGTTCTGGTTATTCGTTTCGAGCATCAGAACTGCGAAAATTTGGAGTTTTTCAAGCGTTTCTTACCTCAAAACTGCCATATCTCGCGAACGGATTGACCAATCCGCAAAGTTTCTGTTGCATCTGAAAGTAGAAACTGGCCCCATTACAACGGTATGAGTAGTTTTCCCCTAGGCCGTTCTGGTTATTCGTTTCGAGCATCAGAACTGCGAAAATTTGGAGTTTTTCAAGCGTTTCTTACCTCAAAACTGCCATATCTCGCGAACGGATTGACCAATCCGCAAAGTTTCTGTTGCATCTGAAAGTAGAAACTAGCCCCATTACAACGGTATGAGTAGTTTTCCCCTAGGCCGTTCTGGTTATTCGTTTCGAGCATCAGAACTGCGAAAATTTGGAGTTTTTCAAGCGTTTCTTACCTCAAAACTGCCATATCTCGCGAACGGATTGACCAATCCGCAAAGTTTCTGTTGCATCTGAAAGTAGAAACTCGCCCCATTACAACGGTATGAGTAGTTTTCCCCTAGGCCGTTCTGGTTATTCGTTTCGAGCATCAGAACTGCGAAAATTTGGAGTTTTTCAAGCGTTTCTTACCTCAAAACTGCCATATCTCGCGAACGGATTGACCAATCCGCAAAGTTTCTGTTGCACCTGAAAGTAGAAACTAGCCCCATTACAACGGTATGAGTAGTTTTCCCCTAGGCCGTTCTAGTTATTCGTTTCGAGCATCAGAACTGCGAAAATTTGGAGTTTCTCAAGCGTTTCTTACCACAAAACTGCCATATCTCGCGAACGGATTGACCAATCCGCAAAGTTTCTGTTGCATCTGAAAGTAGAAACTAGCCCCATTACAACGGTATGAGTAGTTTTCCCCTAGGCCGTTCTGGTTATTCGTTTCGAGCATCAGAACTGCGAAAATTTGGAGTTTCTCAAGCGTCTCTTACCTCAAAGCTGCCATATCTCGCGAACGGATTGACCAATCCGCAAAGTTTCTGTTGCATCTGAAAGTAGAAACTAGCCCCATTACAACGGTATGAGTAGTTTTCCCCTAGGCCGTTCTGGTTAATCGTTTCGAGCATCAGAACTGCGAAAAGTTCTTCAAGCGTTTCTTACCCCAAAACTGCCATATCTCGCGAACGGATTGACCAATCCGTAAAGTTTCTGTTGCATCTGAAAGTAGAAACTCGCCCCATTACACCGGTATGAGTAGTTTTCCCCTAGGCCGTTCTGGTTATTCGTTTCGAGCATCAGAAGTGCGAAAATTCGGAGTTTTTCAAGCGTTTCTTACCTCAAAACTGCCATATCTCGCGAACGGATTGACCAATCCGCAAAGTTTCTGTTGCATCTGAAAGTAGAAACTCGCGCCCATTACAACGGTATGAGTAGTTTTCCCCTAGGCCGTTGTAGTTATTCGTTTCGAGCATCAGAACTGCGAAAATTTGGAGTTTCTCAAGCGTTTCTTACCTCAAAACTGCCATATCTCGCGAACGGATTGACCAATCCGCAAAGTTTCTGTTGCATCTGAAAGTAGAAACTCGCCCCATTACAACGGTATGAGTAGTTTTCCCCTAGGCCGTTCTGGTTATTCGTTTCGAGCATCAGAACTGCGAAAATTTGGAGTTTTTCAAGCGTTTCTTACCTTAAAACTGCCATATCTCGCGAACGAATTGACCAATCCGCAAAGTTTCTGTTGCATCTGAAAGTAGAAACTAGCCCTATTACAACGGTATGAGTAGTTTTCCCCTAGGCCGTTCTGGTTATTCGTTTCGAGCATCAGAACTGCGAAAATTTGGAGTTTCTCAAGCGTCTCTTACCTCAAAGCTGCCATATCTCGCGAACGGATTGACCAATCCGCAAAGTTTCTGTTGCATCTGAAAGTAGAAACTAGCCCCATTACAACGGTATGAGTAGTTTTCCCCTAGGCCGTTCTGGTTATTCGTTTCGAGCATCAGAACTGCGAAAAGTTCTTCAAGCGTTTCTTACCCCAAAACTGCCATATCTCGCGAACGGATTGACCAATCCGTAAAGTTTCTGTTGCATCTGAAAGTAGAAACTCGCCCCATTACACCGGTATGAGTAGTTTTCCCCTAGGCCGTTCTGGTTATTCGTTTCGAGCATCAGAAGTGCGAAAATTCGGAGTTTTTCAAGCGTTTCTTACCTCAAAACTGCCATATCTCGCGAACGGATTGACCAATCCGCAAAGTTTCTGTTGCATCTGAAAGTAGAAACTCGCGCCCATTACAACGGTATGAGTAGTTTTCCCCTAGGCCGTTGTAGTTATTCGTTTCGAGCATCAGAACTGCGAAAATTTGGAGTTTCTCAAGCGTTTCTTACCTCAAAACTGCCATATCTCGCGAACGGATTGACCAATCCGCAAAGTTTCTGTTGCATCTGAAAGTAGAAACTCGCCCCATTACAACGGTATGAGTAGTTTTCCCCTAGGCCGTTCTGGTTATTCGTTTCGAGCATCAGAACTGCGAAAATTTGGAGTTTTTCAAGCGTTTCTTACCTTAAAACTGCCATATCTCGCGAACGGATTGACCAATCCGCAAAGTTTCTGTTGCATCTGAAAGTAGAAACTAGCCCTATTACAACGGTAGGAGTAGTTTTCCACTGGGCCGTTCTGGTTATTCGTTTCGAGCATCAGAACTGCGAAAATTTGGAGTTTTTCAAGCGTTTCTTACCTCAAAACTGCCATATCTCGCGAACGGATTGACCAATCCGCAAAGTTTCTGTTGCATCTGAAAGTAGAAACTCGCCCCATTACAACGGTATGAGTAGTTTTCCCCTAGGCCGTTCTGGTTATTCGTTTCGAGCATCAGAACTGCGAAAATTTGGAGTTTTTCAAGCGTTTCTTACCTCAAAACTGCCATATCTCGCGAACGGATTGACCAATCCGCAAAGTTTCTGTTGCATCTGAAAGTAGAAACTCGCCCCATTACAACGGTATGAGTAGTTTTCCCCTAGGCCGTTCTGGTTATTCGTTTCGAGCATCAGAACTGCGAAAATTTGGAGTTTTTCAAGCGTTTCTTATCTCAAAACTGCCATATCTCGCGAACGGATTGACCAATCCGCAAAGTTTCTGTTGCATCTGAAAGTAGAAACTAGCCCCATTACAACGGTATGAGTAGTTTTCCCCTAGGCCGTTCTGGTTATTCGTTTCGAGCATCAGAACTGCGAAAATTTGGAGTTTTTCAAGCGTTTCTTACCTCAAAACTGCCATATTTCGCGAACGGATTGACCAATCCGCAAAGTATCTGTTGCATCTGAAAGTAGAAACTAGCCCCATTACAACGGTATGAGTAGTTTTCCCCTAGGCCGTTCTGGTTATTCGTTTCGAGCATCAGAACTGCGAAAATTTGGAGTTTTTCAAGCGTTTCTTACCTCAAAACTGCCATATCTCGCGAACGGATTGACCAATCCGCAAAGTTTCTGTTGCATCTGAAAGTAGAAACTCGCCCCATTACAACGGTATGAGTAGTTTTCCCCTAGGCCGTTCTGGTTATTCGTTTCGAGCATCAGAACTGCGAAAATTTGGAGTTTTTCAAGCGTTTCTTACCTCAAAACTGCCATATCTCGCGAACGGATTGACCAATCCGCAAAGTTTCTGTTGCATCTGAAAGTAGAAACTCGCCCCATTACAACGGTATGAGTAGTTTTCCCCTAGGCCGTTCTGGTTATTCGTTTCGAGCATCAGAACTGCGAAAATTTGGAGTTTTTCAAGCGTTTCTTATCTCAAAACTGCCATATCTCGCGAACGGATTGACCAATCCGCAAAGTTTCTGTTGCATCTGAAAGTAGAAACTAGCCCCATTACAACGGTATGAGTAGTTTTCCCCTAGGCCGTTCTGGTTATTCGTTTCGAGCATCAGAACTGCGAAAATTTGGAGTTTTTCAAGCGTTTCTTACCTTAAAACTGCCATATCTC